>NC_134715.1:98562727-98865757 GCF_049634645.1 Pelodiscus sinensis | reverse complement strand
AGTTGTTTCCTGTACAGCAAAAATTGAACATTTTCTTTTTTTGACAACAAGGCTTTTTAAATGGATCTAAAGTTTTTGGTGTTTCAATATAGAACTGTTTTGGCTTGTTTTTCAGGCTGTGTCTACACTTAAAATGCTACAGCTCCAGCACTTCAGTATATACACTCCTTACTGTATACAGATAGATTCTCTCATTGCTGTCATTAATCCACATCCCTTGTGGGTGGTAACTAGGACAATAGAAGACTTTTTCTGATGACCTAGTGTTGTCTGGGCAAGGATTTGGTTGTTTTATCCATGGGCTTGTCTACACTGCTACTTTACTGCACTGTAACTTTCTCATTCAGGGGTGTGAAAAAACATACACACACACACACACACACACCCCCCAAGCAAGAACATTAGTTCTGTAATACACCCGTGTAAACAGGTTTCCAGCAGTGTTAGCTGCTCTCCTCGTGGAGGTGGTTTACCTAGAGTGCTGAAGAGTTTCCTCCCAGTGTTGGGACCATGACCACACTGCCAAATTAAAGTGATGCTGCAGCAGGGCTGCAGTGGCTGTGCTTTAAACTTCCAAGTGTAAAAAAAGCCTCAGTCTCTCAGGTGAGTAGATTTTTCACAATCCTGAGAGATATAGCTATTCTGATACAAATTTCCAGTGTGGACCAACCTTATAGTCCTAGAAAATAGGGAGCAAACAAGTGGTTTCTTCTCCACACTCATGCCCCATACACCAGAAAGGAGATCCTGGATATCTCATCGGGGAGGGGAGGGCATTCCATCCTATACCCCTGAGGGAAGAAGGAAAGAGGAACCAACCAGAAACTCCAGCTGGTAGGAACAGGAGCAGCCAAATCAGGGACTTTGGACTTTCCAGTCAAAAGTTTTCTGACTATCTCTGAATTTGCTGATTGTGAGGGAGAGTTTGGCACAAATGGTCAGTCTCTTCACCTGACCTTCATGCCACAACTACCTCTCCTTAGGCTATTCTCCCCTGCCCTAACTCTTTCACTTCTGCTTCAGCCAGGACAAGATATGGGGTGGCTTATCTTGTGAGCCCCCAGAAGGTGCAGGGCTGAGGGTGGAAAGGACAAAGACAAGGACAGTCAGTCCTTTGCACTGTTCGTACTCTGAAACATACACACACACACACACACACACACACCAAGTTTCAGAACTCTGTGGAACAGCACTATGGCAGCAATATAAAGGGGTGGAAGTGGCAGCTGGGAGCGGTAGGCCCTGGGACAATTTTCTCCTATGCCCCTCTTGTTGGCAGGCCTGCCCCCCTTATTTTGGAGAGGATCAACTAAAGGGAAATAAACATACCCACATACAAACAAAACCCAAACCAAATAATAGAGATATCATGCCATTTGCCAACAACACATTGTTCACTAGGGCTACATCTATACTGATGGACTAGTTATTCCAAAGTAGCTTATTTAGAAATAGCATATCTACACTGCAGGAAAGCCTCAAAATTGGTCTGAGGCAGGCTTCCTTAATGTAGACATGCTATCTCGATTTAGAACCCCAGGACAAATAACTTAGAATGGCCCTGGTGAGGAGCTGTTTCAAAATAGCAGCAGTGGAGCATGTACACACGCCTTATTTGGAAAGAGCTATTTCGGAATAGCAGTTTTTCTTTGTGGAATAAGGTTTACAAAAGTCAGAATAAGCTGTCCTGTATTTCAAAATTATTTCAAAATAACGGAATTGCTGTGTAGATGCTTGCATAGTTATTTCGGAAAAACATCCATTATTCCACAATTCAATATCATACCCTTGATTTGACTGTTCTACCTCTTTTCCCATTCTGAGTGTATTGTCTATTTAGCAGTCAAGCTCTTTAGGGCAGGGGGGCCTTCTGCTATTCTGTGTCTGTACTTCTGCTATTCTATGCCTAGCATAATGGGGCCCATTCTTGATTAGCTCTTAAGCACAACCATAATAATCATGCTTAATAATGTAATTCTCCATTGTTTTGCCTCTAGTCATTTACCACTGTGCCAAGGGGAAGTAAAATGCTACTATTCTGATTTAGTATTCTTTCATGCTCATTTGGCACAAGTGGAAATGCAAAAGTCTCAAATTACATAACTTTGCCATGTAGGACACAGTGAATGCTTTTTAAAATGAATCCAGAATTCAGCTAAGAGCAAACCCCCAAAAGGTTACAGAAGGTTTTTGAATGATGATTTTCTTCAAGAAAAAGACCCAGAATTCAAAGATCCATTCCTAACTAACTCATTCACCCTCCTATCCTCTTTCTATCTGCTACATATGAAAAAAGTTGCTATCACTTATGGTATAAGATCTTTAGGAGATCAGTTTTTAATCAGAGGTGGAGAGAAATGCTCCTGAAGGCACCTTGAATTCTACCCTCTTTTCTGCAAGCTTAATTAGGATTGTCCTGCCTTCCAAATTCTCTGTTCCCCTTTCTTCTGCAGAGGATTGTAGTAAAATATATTAAACTAAAAATGTACTCTAAAGCTGTATGTTATTCTTTTTCTCCTTGTACTTCTCTATTTGTATATTTTATTCTCTGCCATGGTTGCATTTTCCCTCTCTTTTTCACCTCTTACTTTTATATCCCTATTAGTCTTTCTATCTCTCATTCTTCTGTTTCCTTGTGTTATTATTCCTTTGCCCTTCTTCTGTCTAGTTATTTCAAACAGGTTTATTAACATGGTCACTAAGTTACAAACATTTCAGTTTTTCTCCCAATTAGTAGCTTTCTTTCCCCAATCATCTCTCTTCTCTCAGCCACCTGTGCATATGTCCCCCCTCTTTTTCTCTCTTTTCCCACATCCTTTGCAGGTTGTGTGCATTCCTCTTTACTTTTCCTCAGGCCTAGTGTGTATGTGTCTCCTTTCTTGCTAGTCATCATTCATGTGACATTTGCTGTGCTCTCCCATTTCTTTTTGTGTGTCAGTTTGACCAGTACCTTTCACAAACATTTTTTTTAAATATGCTTCAGCATCACAACTCTCACCAGTTGCCATGGTTGCTGCATGCAGACTTAATAAACTTTTTAAAGTGTTTTGAAAAGTGCACTAAAAGGCAGTCCTAGGCAAATTGCCATCCGGAAGGATATAATAAGATACTGCACTTGCTTACCAGGTATTTCCCAGAATATCCATCCTGCTGGCTGCCTGCCCTACTAGATAGGGGTCTCCAGAAGGGCACCTGTTCTGACAAATGTAATATCAACCTAGTGGCATGGAGACCTCAGAGAAGTATTTTACACAATTCCCTCAAGCCTGGGATTCTAAAGTCTGGCAGAAAAACTACAAAATAGCCAAGCGCAAGGATATTGTATGTGCAGAATCTTGCCATTTTTCTACAAAAATCTTGCAAAATGAGTCATGATTTTCTCACCCCCTATTAGCACAGCAGAACAGTATGACATCTGCTGGTGCAGCACACCAGACACAGTTAAATATAAACCACTTGTTGCCTGCCTGAGTGAAAAATATTGGACCTCAACAGTGAGCTTACAGAGGCCTGACTGGGGTGCACCTTCATGGAGTTAGGCAAATATTTGGCTTAAAGGTTCTGTGTTTAAACACAAATGGGAGAGAGATTTTCAAAACTGCCAACTTTACATAGGAGCACAAGTCCTGTTGAAAATAGGTGGGGCTTAGGCTTGTAAATCACTTAGCAGCTTTTCAAAATCTCTCTCCAAAACTAAAAGGAAGATTCTCTGACAGTTTTGAATAGCTAAAAAACCCAGACTTACCACTTTAGGCTGCATTAGTGATGGTACTCCTGCTCCTCGCAAAGAGCAAAGGAAGCCAACAGAAGTGTTTGCTTCCATCAGCCTCCTACTTTGGAGACCACATGGAAACTCAAATCCAGGTACATTGACTCTATCTACATATTTAACGTAGCTGGAGTTGCATATCTTAATTCGATGTCCCCTCTAGTGTAAACCTGGCCTCAGTTAGATTTCGGATTCAAAACATTCAGTAAATTAATATACCCCTCATTTAGTTTTACTCATAGGGTATGTCTACACTACCCCGCTAGTTCGAACTAGCGGGGTAATGTAGGCATACCGCACTTGCAAATGAAGCCCGGGATTTGAATTTCCCGGTCTTCATTTGCATAAGCTGGCCGGCGCCATTTTTAAATGCCGGCTTGTTCGAACCCCGTGCCGCGCGGCTACACGCGGCACGGGGTTCGAACAAGCCGGCATTTAAAAATGGCGCCAGCTGGCTTATGCAAATGAAGCCCGGAAATTCAAATCCTGGGTTTCATTTGCAAGTGCGGTATGCCTACATTACCACCCTAGTTCGAACTAGGGTGGTAGTGTAGACATACCCATAATGATTCCTTTCTGAATCAGTATGACCAGAAAACATTTTTGTTGTTTTAGTGCTTACTTCCTTCACTGATTCTTCATATCAGAGCCAGCTTTAGTATTTTGGATTGGCTTGCCATACAATCCCACCTCCCTCATGAAAGTATAGGTGATTTCTGTTCCAGCAGAGGGCTGGTTAAAGGATTCTAAGGAGAGATGGAAAGATTGTTTATAAGAAGGAGACACTCAGAACTTAACATAGTCATTTACACATATTTGCAGGTCTTCTGTGCCTTGATCATGAAGTACATTGAACGTGGGCAAAAACGTATATCTGCCAGCAGCCCAATGGCTGCAGGCATTCACCTGTGTGTAAAATACATTGCAAATTTGGTGCCTACATGTTCCCTATCCACTGACTACAGAAAGTAGAGTAAACCTATTAGCTCTTTTCCCTTAACTTCTTCAAGTGTACATTCACAAGGGGAAAAGGGATTAGAAACATACTTCAGAAAGGAAAAAAAGTCAAAACCTGAGGATTTACATATATTCAAGGGTTAGGTCTTGCAACTTGACTAGTGCAGGTACAGCAGGGCCACCTGATTAGACCTATGGCCGGAAGTGACTCTTAGGTTCCCCAAAACAGAGTGTTTGTGCCTGCCAGACCAAAGGTGCCGGAAGCCTGCTTTTGTGATGTATAATGACACCTTAAATTTACTCACTAAAAGGCTTGTTTCCTGCTTGTTATTACTGGAGGGTGGCATACTTTGTAGCTTTTGTGGCCTGAATTATGTGCACATATTTGTACTTTTCTTGCATTCTTTCTTCCCCATCTCACTCCCTGAGCTTCCTGTGTGCCATCTTTTCTTCCTTCTCTATTTCATGGACGCCCCGCTCCTCCAACCCATGGAATAGGTGCTGGAGCTTAGAATGCTGGGGTTGCTGTTGCTGCTTACAATTTGATTACATAGCTCTGAGTAGTCTTACCATGAAAATTGTTCTAGCACTCCGGAGCCTGTGGGTCTCTGTGTGCACCCACATTCCCACTTTCCCGGGATTCAATATGTCCTCCATGACTCCCTTCTCACCATTGTTCCCTGATTCTGTTCCCCATGCCAGTAGCTCTGTGTGCCCTTTCCTCCTGTAGCACAGGGAATGTGTACTCCCCATTCCCTCTTTCCACATGCACAAGGTCCTCCATTCTCACATCTAATGACAGGGGCTGCCTGTACCCTCATTCTGCCTTCTGCCACATCAGAGTTTCTGTATGCCCCATCTTACTCTCCAGCCACATCACTGTCTCCAGATCTCCTCTGTGCTACTCATTCTACACAACCTTCCATGCCAGGAGCTTTGTGTGCCTCTCATATCAGGGCCCACTATTATCTCCCCCATGTCAGGGGGTCTTTGTGCCCCCAGTAAGGTAGCAGATCAGTGAGATTTGCTGAGATATATTTAAGTAGTATAGCTAACCTAAATATACCTAAGCTCTTACTTATATTTGCTTAATGCTCCTCTTGATCACACATATAACCTACTCACCTGAGTTTAGTGGTTCTTTTGTAACTTTTAGGTGGGCTAGTTCACTTCATGTTCCCTCTCCAAGTGATTCAATACAATTCCTATTGAAAAGTACATGGAAACCCAGAATTCAGTCACTGAAGATTTTCAGCAAAACACCCCACAATAAAGCCCACCCCCACAACTCCAAAGAAATGAACTTAAGTCTCAAGTAGCAACTTTATAAAGATAAAAATAAGAATACTAATTTCTACTACTGATAATCCACATACATTTTCTTCATTGTTATACATAAACAAAGGAAACAAAATAAATTAAACCAATTAGTCCCATAAGAGACACAGTGAGATTTAAATCAGATTCCCTAAAGTTTTTCTTGTGTTCACCTGGCCTCAGTCTGGAGTCCCTCCCATTCTCTGAAAAACTCAGCTCTAGTCCCCTCCCCCAATCCTAGAGCCCCCTCCTATATCCCAAACTCTTCATCCACAACTCCACCTCAAAGTCTGCACCTCTAGTCAGAGCCATCACTCCCTCCTAAATCCCCAATCCACTGCCTCAGCCTGAAGTCCCCTCCCACACTCTGAACTCTTCACCTCTTCACCCCAATGCCCTCACTCACACCCACCCCCGACCCCTCTGAGGCATCCCACTGAAAATGAGTGAATGAGTGAGAGTGGGGAGTGTTAGGGATGGGTGGAAGTGGAGTAATTGTGGGATATAGCCTTGCAGAAGAGGTGAAGCCTCAGAGTAGGGATGGGGCCACGATGTTTGATTTTAAGCAAGTAAAAAATGGGTAGCTCTAATCTTCTATAGAGTGGTTGCAGAAATCCTGGTGATTTTCTTTCAAGATGAAGATATGTGTATCTCACATGACAGGATTTCTCTCACACTCTGCCTGTCTCACCCCCATGAGCCCTGGGATTATAAGACGATAGTGAATGGGGAAGAGGAGGAGAAATTCATGTGAATAGAAGAGACACAATAACTTGGCTTCTCTAAGCACTTATTACATACCAAACTGAGAGAAAGGGGAGGTCTGCTTCTAGTCTTGAGTACTGCAGGGTGAGAAAGAAAGAACATAGGACAACAATAAGAGAAGACCTCCTTACTTGACTCTTGTGTTAAAACATTACCCTGGGGCTTGTATTGTACCTGTGTGTAGACTGAGAAAAAATGATCTTTAATATGCATCAAACTCCTGAGTTAATTCTCTGATGGGTTCTGTGTTTAGAATATGAATATATATATATTAGATAGATAGATAGATAGATAGTCCTTTCTTCATATATATATATATATATATATATATATATATATATATATATATATATATATATATATATATGAAGAAAGGACTATTTCCTAAAACCAACAGAGCCAGAAATGCTTTATAGGGAGAATGTGCTAACATGAATAATTATATATATATATATATATATATATATTATTCATATCAGCTTCCTTGAAAACACATCTGAAGCTGTTATAGTCTAAAATGAAAAATAAATAAAGGAATAATGTCATAAATCATGTGGATTCAGCAACAAATTATGTCTGATAATCTATAACAAAATGATTCTTCCACTGATATTATGAGACAGAAGAGAGAAAAATCAGTGTCAGAGTATAGATTCTTACTGAAGTGCTCTTCATGGGTACTTCTCATCTTCACTGTGTTGCATAGTTTTACACTAATTATACGTAGATTAATTTAAAAGAAATCAGTTAAGGTTTAATAAATTATTAATGATCATTCTTTCAGGTAGTATCTTTTGATTACCCTCTTATATCAACATTAAAACACAGACTACTAGCTTTTGAGACCTGCTGCTGTTTTTGCTCCTTTGCTCTCTTCTCTTTGCCATGGGTACAGTTACACTGTCTTTTTTTTTTTTTTTTTTTTTTGGAAGAGGTATGTAAATAGCACTTGCATTTGCAAATCTTCCTTCTTTTTTTTTCCTGGAAGAGGCTTTTCTACCAGTTGGCCCCATGTACACGGGGCCAAATGTCAGAAATCCCCCCCCCCCTTCTTTTGAAAGCCCCCTTCTTCCTTGTAAAATGAAGTTTACAGGGGCTTTTAAAAGAGGGGTTTTTTTCCCAACATGGTCCCATGTAGACGGGGCCAAATGGTGGAAAAGCCTCTTCCGTTTTTTTTTTTTCGGAAGAAGGTATGCAAATGCAAGCGCTATTGAAATCTGTAAAGTGAGAGAAATGTCAACAAAGTCCACCACAATAGCACTTCATTTCAAAAAGGTGAACTGCAGAAAAATGAGGAAGCTAATAAAATGGAAAATCAGTCACATGGGTGAAATGCCTGTAAGCTTCATGGAGATGATTTAGACAATACTATAATTTAAAAAAAAATAGTATAAATACCAATAACAATACAAATTTAGCTAAGCGAATGAGTAAAATAAACAGTTAAAGGCAAAAAGACATCCCTTGAACTAGAAGTCAACTCCTAATGAGAAAAATAGAAGAAGCATCAATTCTAGCAAGTTTAATGTAAAAGCATTATAAACAATATCAAGAAATCATTTGAAGAACAACTACAGTGAAACCTTTGTTATCCGGCACTCTGTTAATCAGAAAACTTTGTTAACCAGCATTGCCCCCAGCCACAGTACTGTCACATCTTCAGTTGCACAGGTCTGGCTTGGTTTACCATGATTGACTTAACGATTTTTATTTAAGAAGTACTAATCATCTTTAACTCAAAATAGAAATGTGAAACCAACTGCCTCACACTACAAAACTACCAATATTAAAAACTTGAGTTTTACTATTATTGTCCATTGGTTTTTCCTAGGTTGATGGGACTCTCAGATAACTGGAATTTTTAGATAACTGGAATGCCCTAATCCCTGAGTGTAACAGATAACACAGGTTTTACTGTAGATAAAGACAAAAAATAGAAAAAAAATCCATCAGAAACAGAAACAGCTGCCAAACAGTGGGGCCTCTGGATGAGTGATGTACTAAATGAGCACTTAAGAAAAATAAGTTCATTGCAGAGAAGGTGAATTAATTATCTACATTGGTCTTAGCAGCAGAGGATGTGCAAGAAATCCCCATGCCTGAGCCAGTTTGAAGTATCAAAGGACATGATTTTGAAACAGTAATAATTCATCAGAACTGGATAGTATTCATTCAAGAGTTCTGAAGGAAATCAAGGAAGAAATATAAGAACCTTTGTGATACATAACCTATTGTTCAAATCAGCATCTGTAGAAGATGATTGGCAGATAGTTAATGGAATGCCGGTTTTTAAAAAAGGTTCCAGATGTGAATCTGGCAATTGCATGATAATAAGCCCAGCTTCAGTACCCTGAAAACTGTTTGAAACTATAGGAAAGAACAGAATTCATGAAAAACATAGGAGAATACAACATAGAATCATAGGACTGGAAGGGACCTCAAGAGGTCATCGAGTCAGCCCCCCGCCCTCAAGGCAGGACCAAGCTCTGTCTACACCATCCCTGACAGATGTCTATCTAACCTGTTCTTAAATATCTCCAGAGAGGGAGATTCCACCACCTCCCTTGGCAATTTATTCCAATATTTGACCACCCTGACAGTTAGGAATTTTTTCCTAATGTCCAATCTAAACCTCCCCTGCTGCAGTTTAAGCCCATTACTCCTTGTCCTGCCCTCAGAAACCAAGAGGAACAAATTTTCTCCTTACTCCTTGTGACACCCTTTTAGATATTTGAAAACCGCTATCATGTCCCCCCTTAATCTTCTTTTTTCCAAACTAAACAAGCCCAGTTCATGAAGCCTGGCTTCATAGGTCATGTTCTCTAAACCTTTAATCATTCTTGTCGCTCTTCTCTGTACCCTTTCCAATTTCTCCACATCTTTCTTGAAATCTGGCGCCCAAAACTGGACACAATACTCCAGCTGAGGCCTAACTAGTGCAGAGTAGAGCGGCAGAATGACTTCACGAGTTTTGCTTACAACACACCTGTTGATACAACCTAGAATCATATTTGCTTTTTTTGCAACAGCATCACACTGTTGACTCATATTCAACTTGTGGTCCACTATGACCCCTAGATCCCTTTCCACCATGCTCCTTCCTAGACAGTCGCTTCACATCTTGTATGTATGGAACTGATTGTTCCTTCCTAAGTGGAGCACTTTGCATTTCTCTTTATTAAACTTCATCGTGTTTGCCTCTGACCATTTCTCTAACTTGCTAAGGTCATTTTGAATTATGTCCCTATCCTCCAAAGAAGTTGCAACCCCACCCAGTTTAGTATCATCTGCAAACTTAATAAGCGTACTCTCTATCCCAATATCTACATCATTGATGAAGATATTGAACAGTACGGGTCCCAAAACAGACCCTTGCGGAACTCCACTTGTTATCCCTTTCCAGCAGGATTTAGCACCGTTAACAACTCTCTGACTACGGTTATCCAGCCAATTATGCACCCACCTTATCGTGGCCCTATCTAAGTTATATTTGCCTAGTTTATCAATAAGAATATCATGCGAGACCGTATCAAATGCCTTACTAAAGTCTAGGTATATGACATCTACCGCTTCTCCCTTATCCACAAGGCTCGTTATCCTATCAAAGAAAGCTATCAGATTAGTTTGGCATGACTTGTTCTTCACAAACCCATGCTGGATATTCCCTATCACTTTATTACCTTCCAAGTGTTTGCATATGATTTCCTTAATTACCTGCTCCATTATCTTCCCTGGGACAGACGTTAAACTGACCGGTCTGTAGTTTCCTGGGTTGTTCTTATTCCCCTTTTTATAGATGGGCACAATATTTGCCCTTTTCCAGTCTTCTGGAATCTCCCCTGTCTGCCATGATTTTTCAAAGATCATAGCTAAAGGCTCAGATACCTCCTCTATCAGCTCCTTGAGTATCCTGGGATGCATTTCATCAGGACCTGGTGACTTGCTGACATCTAACTTTCCTAAGTGATTTTTAACTTGTTCTTTGTATATCCTATCTTCTAAACTTACCCTCTCTCTGCTTGTATTCACTACGTTAGACTTCTCGGTGAAGACCGAAACAAAGAAGTCATTGAGCATCTCCACCATTTCCAAGTTTCCTGTTTCTGCTTCTCCCTCCTCACTGAGCAGTGAGCCTACCCTGTCCTTGGTCTTCCTCCTGCTTCTAATGTATTTATGAAAGGTCTTCTTGTTTCCCTTTATGCCTGTAGCTAGTTTGATCTCATTTTGTGCCTTTGCCTTTCTAATCTTGCCTTGCATTCCCGTGTTGCTTGCCTATATTCATCCTTTGTTATTTGTTCTAGTTTCCATTTTTATATGACTCCTTTTTTATTTTGAGATCATGCAAGATCTCCTTGTTAAGCCAAGCTGGTCTTTTGCCATATTTTCTATCTTTCCTACACAGCAGAATTGTTTGCTTTTGGGCCCTTAACAACGTCCCTTTGAAATACTTCCAACTCTCCTCAGTTGTTTTTCCCTTCAGTCTTGCTTCCATGGGACCTTACCTACAAGTTCTCTGAGCTTATCAAAATCTGCCTTCCTGAAATCCATTACCTCAATTGTGCTGGTCTCCCTTCTATCTTTCCTTAAGATCATGAACTCTATTATTTCATGATCACTGTCCCCCATACTGTCTTCCACTTTCAAGTTCTCAGCTAGTTCCTCCCTATTTGTTAAAATCAAATCCAGAACAGCTTCTCCTCTGGTAGCTTTTTCAACCTTCTGAAACAGAAAGTTGTCTCCAATGCAGTCCAGAAACTTATTGGATAGCCTGTGCCCTGCTGTGTGAGTTTCCTAACGTATGTCTGGATAGTTGAAGTCCCCCATCACAACCAAATATTGGGCTTTTGATAGTTTTGTTAATTGTTTAAAAAAGACCTCATCCACCTCTTCCACCTGGCTAGGTGGCCTGTAGTAGACTCCTAGTATGACATCACCCTCATTTTTTACCCCTTTTAGCTTAACCCAGAGACTCTCTACACAGCTATCTCCTACGTTCATCTCCACTTCAGTCCAAGTGTGTACATTTTTAATATACAAGGCAACTCCTCCTCCCTTTTTTCCCTGTCTGTCCTTCCTGAGCAAGCCGTACCCTTCCATACCAACATTCCAATCGTGCGTCCCATCCCACCAGGTTTCTGTAATACCAATGATATCATAGTTGTATTTATTTGTTAGCAATTTCAGTTCTTCCTGCTTATTACCCATACTTTTCGCATTTGTATATAGGCATCTAAGATACTGATTTGATCTTGCCTCCCTGTTGTACCCTGACCCTCTTTTCTCCTTGCCATTATAGTCCCCCCCATTTCCAACCCATCTCCCAGTCCCGCACATTCAGCACTTACCTGTGGGCTTTGCTCACCTGTCCCCGTCGAACGTAGTTTAAAGCCCTCCTCACAATGTTAGTCAGTCTGTGTCCAAACAAGGCCTTCCTTACATGTTGTAGAAGAGTCAACATGGCTTTCATAAAGGGAAATTATGCCTCCCTCATCTATTAGAATTCTTTGAGGGAGTCAACATCTCAATGGGCAAGGATGATCCAGTTAATATAGCGTACTTGGATTTCACAATGCCCCACATCAGTGGCTCTACAGCAAAGTGAGAACCCTAGAATAAGAGGATCTATTGGTTAATAGTTATGAAACAAAGTGTAAGAATAAATTACCAGTTATCATAATTGAGAAAAGTAAATAATGGGGTTCTCTCAAGAATTTATACTGGCACCGGTATTGTTCCATTAATATCTATAAGGTTATGTCTATACTACCATGCTATTTTGGGATACTAAAGTATCCTGAAATAGTTATCCTACATCTTCACAGTAAGCCCATTATTTCAAAATATAACGGGCTCACTATTGCAATGTCCCCGTAAATCTCATGCCATGAGGAGTAAGAGATGTTTCAGAATAGTGGGTTATTTTTAGTGGCCACTCCAGCCTCAACCAAGAACACTTCTCTCCCTCCCCACCTCCCTGGAGCCCTTAAAGGGGTAGACTCTGGCCACAGTGCCTGTGCCAGGTCCAAGCCTGCCAGACCAGAGCCAGCAGTCACTGCCCCTGACCCAGTGGCCCCAAAACATGAGCCAGCAAGCCACTGGCAGCCAGTCCTCCACCACTCCCCGGAAGCAGTCTGCCAGTTCCCAGGAGCCTGCCAGGGCCCGGAAAAGGCAAGTGCCCTCCTGGTCCAGGGTGGCGATCATGGACCTTATTCAGGTTTGGGGGGGGGGATGCCCCCAATGTCCATAATCTCCGTACTAGACAGAGGAACGTGGTCATCTATGGCAGGACAACTGCCAACCTGGCCACGAAAGGCCACATGCGAACCCAGAAGCAGGTTTGAATGACAATCAAGTTGGTCCGGTGAGACCCCCAACCCTGAGCTTCCCCTCCCTCTTCTTCCGCTTGCTTCCCCCTTCCAGTTCCCTCCTCCCAAGTTTCCCCTCCCCTCTCCCGCCTCCTTTCCCCAATCTCACCAGAGTTTCATTCCTTCCCCCCAGTTTTGTTAAATAAAGAGAGTTTGTGTTCACGAAAATACATGTATTTTATTTGACATCAGGAAGGGGGGCTAGGGAGGAGTAAGTGGAAGGACATGAGGGAGGAATGAGACACAAGCAACCAATGGGGCAGACCAGGGAGGCTCTTAGTGCTCCTCAGGGTGGAAGCTCTCCTGAAGGGCCTCCTGGATAGTGATAGCCCCCCCGATGGACCTCGAGGATGGCAGCCTTCAGACAGTGCAGCCAGGCTCACAGCAATGTGTCCACGAGAAGCACCAGAGTGCCCAGGGGCAGCTCTGGTTCCATGTTGCAAAGTGTTGTGGTGTCCCGAGTGAGGGCAACCAGAGCACGCAGATACAAAATGCTTTGCTGTCCCTCATTGAGGTAGGCAAGCAGGCAGGGAAACCTGAGAACTGGCTGTCCAGGGGAGTCCCTTTAAGCACAGAGTTCAGATAGCCTCAGACAGCAGCCCCACACAATAAGTCCTGACCTGGTGCCATGCTGGAACTGGTTCCAGCCAGCCTTAAATGCAATTCAGAGTTCATTCAGTGTGAATGCACTATTTTGAAATAGCAAAATGCTATTTCAAAATGCATTTTGTGTGTAGGCGCATTATTTCGAAATAAGTTATTTCAAAATAACGCTGTAATGTAGACATACCCTTTGTGAAAGAGGTACAATCTAGAACTGTATGACCACTGTGTCCAGTGTACAGGCTGTCATGATGCTTTGCTAGTGACAAGCAGTAAATCCTTCCACATGGTTTTATCACTCAGCTACCAGCATGCAGAGACACACCCAGCTAAGATGCATGAATTATCGCTAAACCACTCATGAATTATACAAAGGGAGATGCTAGGAAATTGTCCCTAGCCCCCACCCTTGTACCCCATAAATATGCCATCTTACTCTGCTCAAGATCTTTTAAACAATGTAATCTCATTAATTAGGTAACCACTTCATGAAAGTATAATGCATGTGCACCAGCCTTTGGAATCTGATCAGAATCCCCGAGCATATTAGACATACTCACTGGTAAGGATAAACCCTTAAAATAAGTATTTTGACTACAAAATGATAGATTTTCAGTGATTATCAGGGGGAAGAATAAAGGTCAGAGATAGTTACCTAAGAAATAAAAAGTAAACACACATTCTAAATGCTAATTTTATCAGACTCAGGATGATTTGAATCAAACTGCTTTTCTCACTCCACTGGATATTGCAGGTGGGTTACAGTTTTTAATACATTGGCTGAATTCCCTTCTCAGCCTGGAACTAATCTTCCCAGTCAAAGTCTTTATCTTCTGAGTGTTCTTGTTGCCTTTGGAGTAGGTAGGAGAGTAGTTTATGTCCCAGGAAGGATACTGGCTCAGACATCCCCATTGTGTGGTGCTTGCACAAATATCCCTTTCAGAACTGTAAATATCTTATTTAGAATTCCCCTGCTCGTCTGTGGCTCATAGTGGTCACTTAATGCCCTTCTAGGTGTAGGTCACCTCCTTTGTTGCCATAGGGGAGTTAGCTGTGGGCATCTCCTATACACAATGTATTTCAATAATGACCACATAGCAGAATATTATAATTCTATATACAATGATGATGTGCATATCTTGACAGAATAATGAGTTTCAGCAGATCATGATATTTCATATTATACCTTTAAAGTCATGCCTTATATTAAATATTACAATCATGTACCAATGACGAATATGGTGGCTATAAGGTGCTACTTTAAAGTAAAGATTGTCATGCACACTACAGGAGCCTTTTCCTAAAACAGAGAGTCAAATGATTCAGCTCCACTTCTTATTGTCAGTAAAATCACACACTCTTTGGGACATATATATATAGTCCCAAAGAACATGATCCTAAAGGTCTGTCTGTCTGTCTGTCTATATATCTATACCTTTTCATGACGTAGCCATCACATCCTTTGTTTTAAACCAAGAACATACTTTTTCCCTACCTGTCTATGAATGGAATAATAATGGATTAAATTCTGTAGCAGACATTGATAAAGGAGAGTTCATTATAGTTTGCAGAGATTGATTTAAGTGACATGTAATGGTATCATATCCACTGCCATTGATCCAGACACCACCTTTGCTGGTCACTTAAGATCAGGGCTACTCAACATGCAGGCCGTATGCAGCCTGCAGCCTGTTTGTTTGTGGCCCACGCTGCGGTTTAGGTATATGTGGGGCTCAACATGCAGCCCATAGTGGAAGCCAAAACAAAAAAGAAGTCAATATAATGGTCTTCTGCTGATATACATTTTAGTAGTTACAGTCCTGGACTGTCATTGCTCATTAAAAGCATTGTCATATGAGTGGAAATCAGGTAAATATTACATTTTATTAATATCAGCAGAACTGACTTAAATGGGGTCTGCATGTTGTGTAGTCTTGCCTTAAGCTTTGTATTCATGCCCATCAGTGTGAAAGAAGCTATTGGCATATATTTGCATATATTTACATGTATATGCAACCAAACTTCAGTTGCAGCCCTCGGCATGTACTGTGAGTATCATTGTGGCCCCCGGGGCTTCCAAAGTTGTGTAGCCCTGCTTTAGATGAAACGTACAATACTAGAACTTGTAGGAACTTCAAGAGGCCCTCAAGTCTAGTCCAGTCCTGTCCTCTGCACTCATGGCAGTACCAAGCACCATCTAGACAATCCTTGACAAGTGTTTGTCCAATCTGCTCTTAATAATCTCCAATGATGGAGATTCCACCATCTCCCTAGGCAATTTTTTCTAGTGCTTAACCACCCTGACAGCTAGAAAGTTTTTCTGAATGTCAGACCTAAACCTCCCTTGCTGTAATTTAAACCCACTTTTTCTTGTCCTGTCATCAGGAGTAAAGTAGAATAATTTTTCTCCCTCCTACTTGTAACAAGCCTTTAGATGTTTGAAAGCTGTTATCACATCTCCTCCATTCTTGTCTGTTCCAGTCTAATCAACCCATTTTTTTTTTCAATCTTCCTTCATAGGTCATGTTTTCATTTTTGTTGTCCAGACCTTCTCTAATTTGTCACATCTTTCCTGAAATGTGGCACCTAGAACTGGATACAGTACTCCAGTTGAGGACTAATCAATGTAGAGTGAAAGAATTACTTCTCAGGTCTTAGCATTTGTATTTATAACAAGAATATCCAAAGTTAAATTAGGAAATATTAAAAGAATAAACAAGATTTTTGGAAAGGTCCTCATAATGTTCAATGCTGAAGCCAATCTCTAAGTATTGGCTGTCTAGAAGGAAATCTTCTCTGAAATAAGTTATCCAATAACTATTCATTCAAGTGTGTCTTGCATCTTCCTGTTAGACATTTGGTATTGACAGAGACTAAACATTACATTAAATGAACCTCTACTCTAATAAAGAACAACATTTTCTATGTTCTTATATGGGACAACAAAGTTCCAGTTGCTGATATCCTATTCTAAGAACATAAGATTTCAGCATAGAGAAATTTTGTAGTCATGTAGTACAGGATGAAAAGGGATGTCTTTGTCTCCATTGCTGAGTATTTCACTTTAGAACTCATCAAGATAATGGTTATCTATAATTAATAAGTATTATCTGGCTGCAGCCAAATGGAATTATTCGTCAGTTCCCAATTCCTGTCTCTGGATTTCAGAGTTCAAGACAGGGCTGTCTCATTGGACAGCCTTGGACTCTGGGATTTGCCTCCCCTTTTGGCCCAACAGAGCCAAAGTTTACTGCTTTCTGGACCAAGACATGCACTCCCTCTATTGGCTTGGGGCTGCATAATATAAAGTGCCAAAGGTGTGCTATATTTGTGTTTACAGCTACAGATTTAAGTCTGAGTTCATTATTATTTGACATTTGTAAACTATTTTTATATTCCTCTAACAAACTGTGCACTTACTGCAAAAAAAAAAAAAAAAGTACCAATACTAATAATATGAGATTTTAAATGTAATATACAGTAAAACTTCAATAGTCCAGCATCCAATTGTATGTCACTCCCGATAGTCTGGCATCAAAATGGCAAGAGCCTAGTGAGTGAGCTTTGGCAAAAAACGAGTCATAAGGTAGCAGCTGAACCAAGTAAAACTGGATGGGACCGAGTCAGTCTGCCACTGGCATTGTTTGATGCTGGACAGTGCTTGTGCTACAATAAAAAGGGTTAAAACCACTTTATATACAGTACATACTGTATATATGTATAACCCGCTTATAGTACCTCCTGATAGTCTGGCATATCTGATAATCCAGCACCACCTAGGTCCCAAAGGTTCCAGATTATCGGACATCTACTATTAATCCACATTCTGCATTTATTTATCATCTCAGCAGAGAGACTAAGAACTTCAGGGCACTAAAACTGAACTCATTCAACCACAGAAGATGTCATACTAGGAGGAAGCCTAAAGAATCTTGCAATGCCTCAGGGCATATGGTATCCGTTGTGTTGGGAAAACAAAAATCCTCACTTTTAAAAGCAAATAATTCAAGATGATTTGGTCAGGACAGCAATAACATAAATAAAGCTCATTCATAAAGTAATTTTGGTGTCAAATGAAAAATTGTTGCTTACATAGAAATAATGAATCCTTTTACACTTCAGGCACTTACAATAATTCTAAAACCAGCTCAAACAAATAAAACAAGAATCTGGAAAACCATAAAACAGATATCTTCTATGATTAAATGAATGAACCTGGTAATTAATGTGCACAAATCTGGAGGGGGTTGGGTAATCTGTTACAATGTGGACCTAATCCAAAGCCTACTGAAGTCTATAGAACAATTTTAATTGATTTCAGTTGAGTTTGGAACATTCATCAGATGATCAAACTGTCTAAATTAAAATATATATATATGTTTCCCTATTCTATAGTGACATTAAATACATTTTCCATTTATTTTTATCTATGTATCCATATATTTACGTATTTAGGTGTTTCCATTTATGTATGTATCTATGTGTTTTATTGATATGGTTCTATCGTTGTACACAGTGTTTTGCAATATGAGAAGTGTGCCAAAAAATAAGCCATTGCCCCAAAAAGCTTATAATCTGAACATACCCCAGGGAAACACAAGCCATCAAAACACTGACATTTGCTAACTATTATCACTCTATAACAATGGTTATGTTCTCTTCTAAGGAAAGGGAAACTGTATTAACGGTTGAGTGTTCACATTTTAAAAGTCAGCCACTTTACAGCACAAACCATAGGCTACGTCTAGGCTATAGGCTTCTTTCGGAAGAAGCTTTTTTTCAGAAAAGATCTATCAAACAACTTCTTCCAAAAGAGAGTGTCCACACTGCAAAAGTGCATTGAAAAAGTGATCTGCTTTTTTGAAAGAGAGTATCTCTCTTGTATGTAAGTTGTGATGGTAATAGATGGATTGGCCACCAGAGCACCTGTGTTTCTTCCCTCTTTCCTCTTCTTCCAAAAGAACTCCCTCTTCCCCATTCACATGCCTTTTTGCGAAAGAGCTCTTACACAAAAAGGCTTCTTCCTCATAGAATGAGGATTACTAATACCGGAAAAAACCCTCTGTTCTTTTGATATTCTTCTACAAGAATGCAGTTGCAGTATGGACGTTCCTCAAGTTTTGTCAGAAAAATGACAGTTTTTTCGACAAAACTCTGTAGAGTAGACATACCCATAGGAAATAGAAGGACCACAAAAATGTATGTGCATGATGGAAGGTGAGGAGTGTCAAGCAATCGAATGTTATGGTGTTATGACCCATGCATCAGCTTACAATGCCACTCACACATGGCCTAGCTAACCATCCATTATGACAGCAAGGAAGATATTCTATCTTTATACCTCACCCTACCCCACTCTGTCATTACATCCCTTGTCTGTGTGCTATGAATACCTAAGCAACGAAAGAAGCTAGCAAACAGAAGCAACAAACAAGGGATTTAGGAGGGTAAATTTGAAGGGGTCTAGATACACTCAACATTCTTTAAACTTCTTTAAAGTAAAACCAAAACCACCTGATAAAAATATCAAGAAAGGAATTAGTTTTAGGAGTAAAAAGAGAATTCAGGCAGATGCCCAGCAACAAAGTGGGAGCTATCCAGTTTATTGAACCCAATGTAGCATGTATGATTATCTTCCCTGTGGGCAGGTAGCATATGTATGCATTTGGTACAGGAAACTCCTGGCCCTCAGAAACCCATATGGGCTTTGAAGACCATGGTGGCTGAACTGGAGGAGATAAGGAAGACAGAGACATGCATAGTTTAGAGATTAATACATAGAAGGGAGCTTAATAGACTGGGATTTATCAGCTTGGAAAAGAGGCAATTTGGGGGGAATATGAGAGATGTCTATAAAATCATGACTAATGTAGAAAAAGTGAATAGTTATTTACTCCTTCCCATAACACAAGAATTAGGGGTCTTCAAATGAAATTAATAGGTAGCAGGTTTAAAACAAGAAAAGTACCAAGTAATTACTTACCTGAGGAGGTTGTGAAGGCCAAGACTATAGCAGGATTTAAAGAGGTTCTAGATAAATTCATGGAGGATAGATCCATCCATGGCTATTAGCCAGAATGGTCAGGGATGCTGTCCCTTGCCTTTGTTTGCCAGAAACTGGGAATGGCAACAGGGAATAGATTACTTGGGGTGTGTTTATGCAGCAAAGTTATTTCGGAATAATGGCAGTTACTCCAAAATAACTATGCGAGCATCTACACAGCAATTCCATTATTTTGAAATAATTCCAAAATAACGGGCCGCTTATTCCGACTTCTGTAAACCTCATTCTATGAAGAATAATGACTATTCTGAAATCATTATTTTGTAATAAGGGCTTTGCAGATGCTCCACCTCTGCTATTTCAAAATAGCCCCTCACCTGAGCCATTCTAATTAATTCCTCCTGGGGCTCTAAATCAAGATAACATTTCTGCATTAGCAAAGCCTGCCTCAGATTTATTTTGAGGCTTCCCTCCAGTGTAGACATGCTATTTCAAAATAAGCTATTTCAGAATAACTATTCCAGAATAGCTTATTCCAAAATAACTGTGCAGCGTAGGCATAGTCTTGATGATTACCTGTTCTGTTCATTCCCTCTGGGGGCACTTAGCATTGCCCATGGCCAGAAGACAGAATACTGGATTAGATGAACCTTTGGTCTGACTCTGTATGGCCATTCTTATATTCACATGTTATGTTCTTACATACTCCTTAAATTAGAGGGTTTCATGCCACCTTCCATGCTTGCCAGTAGGGGAACCCAGGCCCTCCTTTACTCAGAGCTCTCCCCAGAGACCCGGAAAAGAACAACTATGGTCTGCTTCCTCAGAGTCTTGGCTGTTTCTCTCCACTCCATAGCACTTCATACCTTAGCCTGTTTCAAAGCTTTCTTCCTAAGGCTTTCCAGCTCTAAGAGAAAGTAATGTTTCCAAGGAGGTCCAGATTTTTCCCTTTTATCAAGATTCAGAGAATATTCTCCATCTGTGTGCCCTCCCAAGTTCTTGCCTGGCCTTTTGCCAGAATGGCTGTCTTGGGAGATGATCCCAAGACCTACTCTTTTTTTTGCCATTCTCAAAGCTTACAACCCTTCTTCTGTCCTGAAACCCATCTCCTTCCCAGATGAGACTCATATATTAGTATTACATGCAGATACTCACCAACATTACAATTGCCAACATGTGTCCTAACTGAGCTCTCCAGCTCGCTTTAGTCCTATCGGTGTATTTAAATGCCATGGTCTGAGGAAAACAGGATGAAGTTTAATAAGGACAAATGCAAAGTATTCCACTTACGAAGGAACAATCCGATTCACACATACAGAATGGGAAGTGACTGCCTAGGAAGGAATACTGCAGAAAGGGATCTAGGGGTACCACAAAATAAATATGAGTCAACAATGTGACATTGTTGCAAAAAAAGCAAACATAATTCTAGGACGAATTAATAGGAGTGTTGTGAGCAAGACACGAGAAGTCATTCTTCCGCTCTACTTTGCGCTGATTAGGCTTCAATATGAGTACTGTGTCTAGTTCTGGGCAGCACATTTCAAGAAAGATGTGGAGAAATTGAAGAAGGTCCAGAGCAGAGAAACAAAAATGATTAAAGGTCTACAAAACATGAGCTATGAGGCAAGGCTGAAGGAACTGGGCTTATTTAGTTTGGAAAAGAGAAGACTGAGAGGGGACATGATAGCAGTTTTCAAGATTCTAAAAGGGTGTCACAAGCAGGAGGGAGACAAATTGTTCACCTTGGCCTCTGATGATAGGACAAGAAGCAGTGGGCTTAAACTGCTGCAAGGGAGGTATTGGTTGGACACTAAGAAAAACTTCCTAACTTTCAGGGTGGTTAAACACTGGAATAAATTGCCTAGGGAGGTTGTGGAATCTTCATCACTGGAGATATTTAAGAGCAGGTTAGACAGACATCTATCAGGGATGATATAGACTATGCTTGGTCCTGCCATGAGGGTAGGGGACTGGACTTGATGATCTCTCGAGGTCCCTTCCAGTTCTAGTATTCTATGATTCTATTATCATACATTTCATTTACTTGAAATTAGTATTATACCACGGTTATATTTGATAACTGCTCTAATAATTGAAATTCTTTTAAAGTCCCTCTATGACATAACAGCTTTGAAAAATGTCATTATAATATTTCACTGGCTGGCAAAAGGATTGGTTTTAGTAACATGAATGTAAGTGTATATAAGAACATATATTTCATACACAATACCTGTGAGATACAACTTTATAGATAGATAGTCACACAAACAATTCTTGTTTATATACAGTTTGATTTAGTTCCTGGAAAAATATATCTTTCCTGCAATAAAATCAGTTCTAATGTAGCACAATAGAACAATATAAAACTAAAATTGAAGAAAAGTGTGTCTCAGGGCACCACATTCATTCAAATTTAGTTAAGATACATTCCTAGCCTGTGGTAACATAAGATCTGCTTGCAAAAATGTAACTCATAAACAGCTGTATCAAAACTATCACAGACAATGTATTTCAGTAATATTCAGTGTGTTTGTTTTAAACAGCTTCAGAATATGTTCGAGGAATATTACTTTATATTGATGGAACATCTCTTTTAGTGCTGTATCAATAGAAAGCGCTTCTGGTAATACTCTAAATGATTCACAGTACAGCATATTTATTGGTTGTAAAAGTATGTTCAAGGGATTAACTTTATGACCTTAATGGAACAATAATTTAGAGGCTGCTCAAGCCTGGGAAATAATTCATAGTTTGAGACAGATTAAAGCAACAAATGATATTGAGAACTCCTGGCAAAATCCCAAAACTGTTACTGATTGCAGATATCTGGGAAAGATCTTGCCAATGTTTGTAGAAACAAACATAAAACAATAGTTGTTTTCTTTTCTACACATCTATTAAATGAAAAAATCTCTGAATCCACAAAAACACTGTAATGATCTTTAACTTTATCAAGCACATATTGAGTATGTAAACCTATATAACTGAATTTGAAATAAATCTCAGGTTTGTCATTGACACAGAGGTCAAGATCCTTATCTGATGTATATATATTTGTAACACAACCGATTTCATAGCAATTACACTAATTTATGCCCACTGGAGACCTGGTCTATTCGATAGCTAATATTTATATTATTTCTAACCTGTTGGTTATTGCAAAGTATTTTCATTTAATGTTTTTTACTGATGTGTTAGTATTTCTTTAGTTCACAATCATCCGTTACTATTTTCTCTAGCATTTTAGCCTTCTGTAGCTGATATAAAAAGGATACGCAGATATTTTCCACTATTTCTTTTTCTGTACTTCCAAATGTCTAGTTCTGGGTACCACATTTCAGGAAAGTTGTGGACAAATTGGAAAAAAGTCCAGAGAAAAGAAACAGCGATTAAAGTTATAGAAAATATGACCACCAAGGAAAGATTTTTAAAAAATGGGTTTGGTTCGTCTGGAAAGGAGAAGACTGAGAGGGCACATGATGACAATAGTCAAGTACATAACAGTTTATTACAAGATGGAGGGAGAACAATAGTTCTTAATCTCTGAGGATAGGACAAGAAGCAACCGTTGGATTTACATTTCAGGAAGGGAAGTTTAGTTTGGACATTAGGAAAAAAACTTCTTAGCTGTCAAGGTGGTAAAGCAGTGGAATAAATTGCCTAGGAAGGCTGTGGAATCTCCATCATTGGAGATTTTTAAGTGCAGATGGAGTATCTGTCAGGGATTGTCTAGACAGTGTTTGGTCCTACCATGAGTGCAGGGGACTGGAGTTGATGACCTCTCAAGGATCCCTCCAGTTCTAATATTGAATATTTTATCTAAAGTGACCAGCAAAGCT
This sequence comes from Pelodiscus sinensis, assembly GCF_049634645.1. NCBI lineage: Eukaryota > Metazoa > Chordata > Testudines > Trionychidae > Pelodiscus > Pelodiscus sinensis. Next base: position 98,842,135 of record NC_134715.1, on the reverse strand, counting down.
GTTGTCTGGATCAATGGAAGAAGATACGATGGAATTAAATGTGTCTGAGATCCATTTATACAAACTATAATGAATTCTCCTTTAGCAATGTCTGTTACAGAATTTAATCCATTTTTCTCTATGAATGGAGCAATAAAATATATAGGAAGAAAGTATGTTCTCACTTCAAACCAAAATATGTCATACTTAGGTCATGAAAAGATGTAATCCTATATATATGGGATGTGAGCTGCCAATGTTTTATTGCCCACCGCTGGTCTAGAAAATGGTTAGGCTATGTCTACACTACAGGGCTGTCAAGGCTTCTTCCCCAATCTGGCACAATAAAAGCAGAAGTGGGGACCTGCAAAAGTATCCTAAAACCTTATCTTTCCAGGCTTTGGTATAAAACTTCCCCCCAAAATCTTAAAAACCTAGATTTTGGGGATAAAAATCCACTGCCAGCATCCAAGTAATGATAGGGAAACCAGGGGAGAGATCACTTGGGAAATCTCACCCCTAAAGTGAAACCAGGACAAAAAAATTAACCAATACCAGGTTAGTAAAAAAAAAAAAAGAAAGAAAGAACTTGTATTATCACCACAATACTCCTATTACAAGCATAGGGTACGTCTACACTACAGCGCTAGTTCGAACTAACTTAGTTCGAATTAGTTAATTCGAACTAAGCTAGTTCGAACTAACGCATCTAGAACTAAAAACTAGTTCGAACTAGCGTTTTGCTAGTTCGAACTAGTAAGTCCACATTGAGTGGACTCTGAACAGGGCTTAAGGCTGGCCGGAAGCAGTGCCGGCAGGGCATAAAAGGAGGACTTAGAGCATGGAGATGCTGTCTCAGGCTAGCCGAGGGCTGCGCTTAAAGGGTCCCGACCCCCACCCCGGACACACAGTTCTCAGGGGTGCCCCGCTTGCAAAGAAGTTCTGGCTTGGAGTGCCCTGAGTGCCCACACTGAGCACATCACACCACTCGGCCATCACCCCGGCTGCACTTGCCGCAGGCTGCCATCTGGGGAGAGGGGGTAATTGGGGGGCAGCAGGAGAGCTTCCACCCCCAGAAGCCCGCAGAGCCAGCCCAGTCCTCCCCATCGGGGGCTCGTACCCCATACCTCCCTCACCTCCTTCCACTTCCCTTCCCTAGCCCCCCTTCTTATTGATGTACAAAATAAAGATAACGTTTCTTCCAACATTGACTCTGTCTTTATTGAAAAAAACTGGGGGAGACTGGGAAAAGGAGGTGGGAGAGGGGAAGAGAAAGGCTGGGAGAGGGGAGGGCAACTAACATGATCAGGGGTTGGGAACAGGTCCCAGATGAAGAAAGGCTACAGAGACTGGGACTGTTCAGCTTAGAAAAGAGGAGACGGAGGGGGGACAGGATAGAGGTCTCTAAAAGCAGGGGTTGGGTGGAGAGGGTGCATTCAGAAAAGTTCTTCCTGAGTTCCCATAAAGAAGGACTAGAGGACACCAAAGGAAAGGAATGGGTAGCAGGCTTGAAACTAGTAAGAGAAAGTTGTTGTTCTTCACAAAGCAAATAGTTAACCTGTGGAACTCCTTGCTGCAGGAGGCTGTGAAGGTTACAACTAGAACAGAGTTTAAAGGGAAGTGAGATCAAGTCATGGAGGTTGGGTCCATGGAGTCCTATTAGCCAGAGGGTAGGAGTGGTGTCCCTGCCCAAAGTTTGTGGAAGGCTGGAGAGGGATGGCACGAGACAAATGGCTTGGTCATTGTCTTCGGTCCATCCCCTCCAGGGTCCCTAGGGTTGGCCGCTGTTGGCAGACAGGCTACTGGGCTAGATGGACCTTTGGTCTGACCCAGTACGGCCATTGTAAGCTCAGGGCTCAGGGTCGGGGGTCTCAGTGGACCCCCTTGATTTTCATGCACACCTGGTCCTGGGTGGCCAGGCTGGCAGCTCTCCTGCCCTAGACGGCCACTTTCCTGTGCCTAGTGCGGAGATCGTGGACGAGGTCCACGATGTCCGCACTAGCCCAGGAAGGTGCCCACCTCTTGCGGTCCAGGGCAAGCTCCCGGGAGCCGCCAGCCTGGTCCCGGCAAGAGGGGGTGGGCTGGGGGGCATCGGGTGGGTGGCTCTGTGCCGTGCCAGGTGCAGGGTCTGCTAGCTGGGTGCTGGCAGGCTTGCACCTGGCACGGGCACCGTAGCCAGCCCGTGCCCCTTTAAGGGGTCCGGGGCCGGGAGGGGGGCATAGAGTTTCCCTGGTGTTGGCCAGAGTGGCCACCAGGGAAACCTGGGGAGGGCTAGCCTCCCACTAGTTCGAACTAAAGGGCTACACAGCCCTTAGTTCGAACTAGCTAGTTCGAACTAGGCGTTAGTCCTCGTAAAATGAGGTTTACCTAGTTCGAACTAAGCGCTCCGCTAGTTCGATTCAAATTCGAACTAGCGGAGCGCTAGTGTAGCACCTATTAAAGTTAGTTCGAACTAACGTCCGTTAGTTCGAACTAACTTTCTAGTGTAGACATACCCATAGTGACTAGATGGAAAAGTCACTAATTAATAAATTCATGGGGAATTCCACCATGGGCCAAAACATAGTTACAAAGGAGAGAAAAACCCATTTTTAAATGCACAGACATCAGATTCCCATTCCCGAACCATAAAACAATAAAACCCAACGGATTTATCTAAACTTTACCCTACTTACAGATAGTGAAGAGTCTTTTATTGGAGACAAACATGATGTCTGTCCCGTCCCCCTCAGAAGCTGCCCAGAAACAAAGGAAGGAAAAAAAACAAAAAATTCCTTTGTCCCAGTTTGAATTTCCTACCTACAGTTCTATTGGCTGCCGGCTACCTGGTTAGATAAGGGACATAGTTAACCCCTTAATCCCCAGGCTGCTGGCTAACCCTTATGGTTATGACAGGGGCTTTATCAGAAAAAGGTACGCAAATTGCACTCCACAATTTGCATATCTTTTTCTGATAGTTTTTTAGGAAGAGGCTTTTCCCAAATTTGGCCTATCTACACTGGGCCAAACTTCTGAAAAAAAACATCTTTCAGAAGAGTCCTTCTTCCTCATGGGAGAAGGAAGACAGGGCTTCTGAAAGTGCGCATCTGGGGCATGACCCAGGGAGACCATGCTTCTATTGATTTACAGAATTGTTTTAATTTCTCCTTCCCTAGTTGTTCAGGATAGATGACTATGCAGCTGTACCCAAGATGTAACTTTTTAAAGAAAGTCCTATATGTTAACAATGCTATCTTCCTTACTCCCTTATCTCCTGTGAATTAGATCCTGTACTCCTTGTAAGTTGTTGATGCCAGAAGTTTTGTGATGTGAAACCTGCCAACATCAGCTAAAAAACTGTAAACTGTATAAAGTGGTGGGTATAATTACATTCACCACATGGTTATGATTATGCATTATAGAAATCTAAATTAGGGGCTAAAGAGTGATGTAATTGATAAGTGTATTTGCAAACCAACTAAGATAAAGAGATGTACTTGGATAAATTCATTGCTCACTTGCATCCCAGGTAGGCGGGATCCGGGACAGAATGAGTATCAGCAATAAAGGTGCCCTTATTACCCCATCCACCTCTGGGTTACCTGTTCTTTTCTAACACCACCACTTCCCCTTCACAAGACAGCAGAAAGAGGAAGTAAAATAAGAAAGCACTTATTACAGGAAAATGGGGATTTTCTTTCCTCTGCTAGCCCAGAAACAGCCTTTCTACTCATAGCCTAGAATGCTGTTGGCATTAAATAAAATGGAAATTAATACTGAAAATCTGAGGTCTTTGCAATCTACAAAGAACTAGCCATTCCTATAATGGTAAAATATTGACATCTAAACTCCTGTAACCTCGGGATATTATACACTTATCAGTTTTATATATATATATAGCACTTTTCATGCAATCTTTGAAGTCAGCATTGGAAAAGATCTGTTAGATCCTTCAACTCATATCCCTGCCCATGAACCTTGTATTGTTAAACTGTATTTGCAGGATGGGGAATCCTTATAAAGATAGACAAATTAGAGCCCTGGTGGGCAGCCTGGAACCACAGGCCACATGAGGCCCATCAGGGAAATCTGATTGTAGGTTGCAAGACATTTTGCCGATGTTGACTGCCTGAAGGCACGCTCCCTAGAAGCTCCCATTGGCTATGGTTCCCCACAAGTCCCATTTGCTGGGAACAGTGAACCATGGTCACTGGAAGCTGTTGGAGGCAGTGCCTGTGGATGGTCAATGTCAACAAAATGTCTCATGGCCCGCAATCAGATTACCCTGATGGGCTGCAGGTTGCCTAACACTGAATTAGAGAGAGAGATCTATTCTTTTCTCTATCCAGGTACTCATCACCATGGATCTGACAGCCTCACCGTTTGTCAATGAATGTATCTTCATGACACCCATCTGTGCTATTTACCACCCCGCACTTTTGTGCAGAACGCTGCTTGGCTGGCCTGACTGAGTGAAGGGAATAGTGCTTTATGGCTGAGTGGGGATTAAAACTGCTTCAAAAGAAGCACAGTGGTCACTAATTCATCCTCTGGAAATTCAGGGCTTTAAAAGGGGCAGCATGGGACCTTGAGCCTGCCTTTATACATGAACCATGGCTGAAGTAGGACTCACCTTCTCTTGTCTTTTAGGTGATAAAATACTGGGTTTTTGGTCTACGCTTCTCTGTGTTAAAGAGCTGCTATTATCTGTGTTTTACAGATGGAAAATAAAGGCATGGAGAGATTAGGGTCTTGATCCTGCAAATGGATCCATGTAGGATTCATGGGGTGTGTCTCTGCCCATGAAGTCACAGAGCATGCTAGCATGAAAGGATGCCTTCTTGGATGCAGTTGTAGGCTGAGGCCCTAAGCATGTGATTTTCAAAAGCACCTAGGCATCTAATACCCACTGAAATATCATACAGGGAATGTATGGTAGAGCGGGGAAACCAGAACCAGATCTCAGCCTATGCCTACATCAGGGCTGGAAGGTGTAATGTCCAGACCAAGCAGATACATTCATATTTGTTCTAATCAAGCAGCACACAAAAAATGGCAATGAAGCAGCACAATCTGGAGTACATAGCTATGGTCATGGACAGCAACATCCCCAGGGCAGCCAGCCTGCCTTCTATTTGTGCTACCACAGCTATACTTCAATTTTTAGAATTTTAGTTCAATCAGATATCTATTCAAACTGGTAACAATAACATCCAGCTCCTGTGTAGGCCTACTCTAAGTCTCACTCCAGTGCTTTAAACAGAGATTTCACTGTCAAGAAGGATTTACTGATATTCAACCTAGAGTTTCTTTTTCTTAATTTCAGCCCATTATTCACACACATACCATCTTGTGCTACACTAAATTATTCCTTTCTTTCCTTGATATTTACATCTTCTAAATATTTTCAGCCTGTTACCTCCTCTTGCCCTACATCATTGCTGAGCAATTTTAATTTAGCTCCTTTAATCTTTCTTTGCAAATCCCTTTGTCCAAATCCTTGATCATTTTTTTTGTCCCCGTTGTCCAATTTGTTAATACAGTCCTTGTTATGTACCATCCTATTCTGAATACAATATTCAAGGTGCAGTCACACCAGAGCATAACAAAAGATAGTTACCAGGCCCATACACCAGAATTTCTGTGTGGGGGAAGAGGTGCTTTTTTTGTAAATGTGGACCACAAGAGTTCAAATGCACCCTCCCATGCTCCCCCAAGTAAGGCTACATCTATACTGCTTCCTTCTTGCGCAAAAGCTTATGCAAATGAAGCATGGAGTAGAATATTGCTGTGCTTCATTTGCATAATCAATTAGGGGCCGTTTTTGTGCAAGAGGCTTTTGCACAAAAAGGAGCTGTGTAGATGGCTCCTTTTGCGCAAAAACCCCCTTTTGCACAAAAACCTCCTCATTTTTTCAGGAAGAACAGCTCTTGTGCAAGAGGGGAGGTTTGCGCAAAAAGAAACCGTCTATACAGCTCCTTTTTGCGCAAACCCCCCTCTTGCGCAAAAACACCCTCTAATTAAATATGCAAATGAAGTGTGGCAGTATGCTAATCAACGCTTCATTTGTATAGGCTTTTGCACGGAAAGGAAGCAGCATAGATGTAGCCTAAGTGTGGGGAAAGGCAGGAGAAGGACTCTGCTTGAATCTCCTTCCCCCTGCTCCCTCCCCCTGCTCTGAAGCCTGGAACTGATACATTTGTTGGCTCTTTTGTGGTAAAATTAAAAGAGAAGAATAAAATTAAACACTTTTTCACTTGTGCTCTGCAAGACAAGATTTGAATCCTGCTATCCAGAAAAGGGAAATTAATTCATTTATGTTCCTCTTTCCAAAATTGTTCTAATATTTTTTAAGTACTTAACTTTAAGCATCCAAGACTAAAAGTGGAAAAACCAAGAATGGAGGTACTCAAAATTAGTTAAAACTAATGAAAATCTGAATGTTATATGCTATGGCTCTTCCTTGCAAATATCTTTAATGTGCCACCTGTACTGATTTGTATTTGCTTTGTGACTCTTCAAGATCATGAATCACACTTTTTCTCTAAGGGTGTGTCTTAGGCTGATCGGCAGAGGGAAATGAAACCACGATTTAAATAATCACGGCTTCATTTAAATTGAAATGGCTGCCACACTGAGCCAACAAACAGCTGATCAGCTGTTTGTCGGCTCAGCGCGCTAGTCTGGACGCTCCCGCGCTGACCTGAAAGCCCTTTATCGACATCCCCGTTATGTCTCGTAGGATGAGGTTTACCGGGGAGGTTGATAAAGGGCTTTCATGTCGACAGGGGAGTGTCCAGACTGCCCCGATCTGCCGACAAACAGCTGATCAGCAAAGCAGGGCTGCCATTTAAATTTAAATGAAGCCGCGATTATTTAAATCACGGCTTCATTTCCCTTTGCCAAACAAACAAATCTACATGGCTCTGTCGACGGAGCCATGTAGTCTAGACGTACCCTAAAGTTTAACCATTCATGCCCGCTTGATGGTTGAAGTGAAGTAATAGTCACCTAGTTAAAAAGTAGGTTTATTGTAGTCAATAGAATAATTATTCTATGACTTTAACTGTTTTAACTTTGAATGTTGTTTGCTTTTCACACACACACAAAAAGGACTAGATTGTGCCATTGAGGCCCAGCCTTGTTTTGGCTGCAGAGCTGTTCTGCTTTGGATAGTGCACCTGCAAATCTGCCTGAGTTCCCCAATGAGCACTGACCAGCTAGGCATAGCTCACTTCCTCGCTACAGCACGCCCCCCCCTTATCTTGCTCCTAGGGGACAGGGAGAAGTGGCACAAATAAAATGTTAGCAATAATTAAAAAAGAGATAGAGAATAAGACATTGAATAGCTTAATGCCTCTTTCCAAATCTATGGTACACCCACATCTTGAATACTGAGTATAAATGTGGTCACCTCATCTCAAAAACAATATATTGGCATTGGAAAAGGTTCAGAAAAGGGCAACAAAAATGATTAAGGGTTTGGAACGAGTCTCATGTGAAGACAGATTGAAAAGACTGGGACTTTTCAACTTAGAAAAGAAGAGACTAGGGGAGGATATGATAGAGGTCTATAAAATCATGACTGGTATAGAAAAAATGAACAAGGAAAAGTTACTTACTTGTTCCCACAATATAAAAACTAGGGGTCACCAAATGAAATTAATAGGGAGCAGGTTCAAAACAAACAAAAAAAAATTTTCTTCACTCAACTCACAACCTGTGGAACTCCTTGCCAAATGATGTTGTAAAGGCTAAGACTTTAAGAGGGTTCAAAAAACAACTAGATAGATTTATGACAGTTAAGTCCATCAATGGCTATTTGCCAGGATGTTGGTGTCCCTAGCCTCTGTTTGTCTGGAAATGGATGACCGGAGAGGGATCACGTGATGATTACCTGTTGTGTTCCCTCTGTAGAGTTTGGTTTTGGCCACTGTTGGGAGACAGGATACTGGACTAGGTGGACCTTTGGTCTGACCCAGTATGGCCATTGTTATGTTCTTATGTTCCCCTGCCTGCTGGAGAACGGAGGAGGGAGACTCAAGCAATGTGCCACTTCTGCCTTTTCCCTGCTGGCCCAATGGGGGACCAAGGAGGACCATCGGGGGATTGTGTTCATCCCCTTCATCTGCCCTCCCCCCCCCCCCCCCCGTGTATAGGCCTGGTTACCCCCCTGGTTATTAACATGAGAACAAATTCTTTGTGCCTTCCTGCCCCTTTCCACAGCCTATGTCACATATGTGAAAGCTGTCAGTACCTTTCAGGGGAATTCCTCTCATTGCAAGGGGCTTGCCAGACAACTGTCTAGCTGAGTATAGGCCCTTCCTACCCTACCAGAAACCTATTCAGGTTCCCATACATGGAGTACATAGGGGAATGTTAAGGGAGACCTCAAAACTACTTTCATCTGCATCAAAGAAAGAGACAACAGCACCTCCAGAACTCATTGTCTGGCCTCTCAGGCCCTTTGTTAGGCTTAGCTTCAAAGCATGGATGAATCAGGACCATGATGCCTTTACACATATACCCCAAATATTCATAGGCTTTTTGCAGGTCTTTTACATTGCAAATTCTTCCTTCGCAAATAACTTTATAAACACTAATTAATTCATCTTTATGAAATTCCTGTGAGATAGGCAAATACTAAAATCCCCATGTAACTAACAAACTGAGTCAGAAAGGATAAAGGGAGTCAATAGAAAAGTTGAGATTGAAACTCAAAAATTCCTGGCTCCATGTCTCTTCATGTAGACTTCTGAAGCAATCCCCCTCTGATTTATTATGTTAAAAAAATCAATAAAAATTGGATTACGATAAATAAATAAACAACATGCTCTTATTTTCTGACACTAATTTACCACCTGTTGTAAAACAGAGAAAAAACCTTGATGCAATTGAATAAGTGCTGGGAAGCACTGATTTATTCAGTGATATTAACAAGATGATTCAAAAGTTAACGTATGTTATCGCTTTAAACAGTAATATAAAGTATTAATCATGGTAACAGCTCCTCTTGTTGCATGAGCTGCACAAGGACACTAGGAAATTATCTCTTATTTGTCTGCTTAGTGTATTCCACAGGCTTATGCTTTATGTCTAGATGGAGTTGATGGTTTACCTCAATCCCCAATCAGTCTAGGCAGCGCGATGAAGGTAGCAATCCTCTACCTGGATGTCTATGTCTCTGAGTCTGAAGTAAAGAGAAAACTTCTCTCTCTGAATTCCTATCAAGTATCCATGTGCATGGAGTTCCCAGATAGGTCAGGGCCATTGGGAATTTGTAGAACTCGGAGCCCCAATAGAGGAGCCCTTACTGATGACATGTCCCTCATCCAGTCCCATCTACAGCTGGTCAGAACTTTTTAATGTTTAAAAAAATGCTGATTTTGACTAGCTGGTAACATGGTCAAGTTATTTTGAAATTTTAAAATGTTGACCAAAAATTGTTAATGAAAAAGTTTGAAAATGTTCTATGAATATTTTTTCACTATCTCTAGCACATCTCAGGCTGTCTCTCTAATGTCTCCTCCTGGATACCTTGTTTCTCACTTAAAATTATCAAATTCCCTCCAATCCCTTCTCTGCATTTCTCATGGTGCCATCTTTAAATACTTCACCATATTCTTTATTTCCTGAAGACTGACTTTCACTGTTTTCTTTCCTTTTCCCTACATATCTAGGTTGTGTTCTAATCTTGCTGTTTCTTCCTTGATTTTCTATGACCTTTATTTTTCCTTGTAGTTTGGAATCACCCCACGAGGAGAGAGGTTGACATTTCTGTATCAGTGGGTCAAGATAAACAGGGCAACACATTCTGAATTATCTAGTGGAGGTATGTACCATTCCTTGTTTGGATGTGGGGATCTGAGGAATTTAATCTTAATTATACATTTTTAGTAAACATGGATGGGTGTTGGAAGATGAACTACATCTGTGTCTATTTCAGAGAGATAACTGTTGCATTTGATGTTGTTTTTAATAGTTGCTGACTTTACTGTGAGATCTCCTGGGAAAAATATGTTACAAGGACAGATAAGGTTTGGAATAATGGGATATATTCTTGTATGCTATTAATAGACACCATTACTAATATGTTATATCATATTACATTCCGCTGAGGAAAATAAAAACATAAACAATGGAGCCACCTGCTTGATACTTACTTCTCTCTCTGTACTAAGTCTCCTTCCAATTCGGATTTTTGTGTGTTTTAATGATATATCATAGAATCATAGAATACTAGGATTGGAAGGGAACTCGAGAGGTCATCGAGTCCAGCCCCCTGCCCTCATGGCAGGACCAAATACTGTCTAAACTATCCCTGATAGGGTATGTCTACACTACCCTCCTAGTTCGAACTAGGAGGGTAATGTAGGCATACCACACTTTCAAATGAAGCCCGGGATTTGAATTTCCCGGGCTTCATTTGCATAAGCGGGGAGCCGCCATTTTTAAATCCCCGCTGCTTCGAACCCCGTGCAGCGCGGCTACACGGGGCTCGAACTAGGTAGTTCGGACTAGGTTCCTATTCCGAACTACCGTTACTCCTCGTGAAACGAGGTGTACCGGTAGTTCGGAATAGGCACCCTAGTCCGAACTACCTAGTTCGAGCCCCGTGTAGCCGCGCTGCACGGGGTTCGAAGCAGCGGGGATTTAAAAATGGCGGCTCCCCGCTTATGCAAATGAAGCCCGGGAAATTCAAATCCCGGGCTTCATTTGCAAGTGCGGTATGCCTACATTACCCCGCTAGTTCGAACTAGCGGGTTACTGTAGACATACCCATAGACATTTATCTAACCTACTCTTAAATATCTCCACAGATGGAGATTCTACAACCTTGCTGGGCAATTTATTCCAGTGTTTGACTACCCTGACAGTTAGGAACCTTTTCCTAATGTCCAGTCTCAACCTCCCTTGCTGCAGTTTAAGCCCATTGCTTCTTGTTCTATCCTCAGAAGCCAAGATGAACAAGTTTTCTCCCTCCTCCTTATGACACCCTTTTAGATACCTGAAAACAGCTATCATGTCTCCCCTCAATCTTCTCTTTTCTAAACTAAACAAACCCAATTCTTTCAGTCTTCCTTCATAGGTCATGTTCTCTAGACTTCTAATCATTCTTGTTGCTCTTCTCTGGACCCTCTTCAATTTCTCCACATACTTCTTGAAATACAGTGCCCAGAACTGGACATAATATTCCAACTGAGGCCTAACTAGTGCAGAGTAGAGCGGAAGAATGACTTCTCGTGTCTTGCTCACAACACCTGTTAATGCGTCCCAGAATCATGTTTACTTTTTTTGCAACAGCAACGCACTGCTGACTCATATTCAGCTTGTGGTCCACTATAACCCCTAGATCCCTTTCTGCCATACTCCTTCCTAGTCAATCGCTTCCCATTCTGTATGTGTGAAACTGATTGTTCCTTCCTAAGTGGAACACTTTACCTTTGACTTTATTAAACTTCATCCTGTTTACCTCAGACCATTTCTCCAATTTGTCCAAATCATTTTGAATTATAAGTCTATATGATAGAAAGGTCTTTGTTGTGGACTCAGTGGAAAGGCTTTAATCTTAATTTCTATTATTTCTTTACTAAAGCACTGTATTCTTTTTTTTTCCCACCTGCAATCAACTGCAATGTACATATACATCAAATACAGCTATGAATAAGTATTTATTTTGGGGTAAACAAACACAAAGAATTTAAATTTGCCCGTGTTCTCAAAGTCAACATTTATTTCCAACAAAACTTAAGTACAGTAAATCCCCAGATTTGTGAACATCTTGGGAATGGAGGGAGCTCTGAAATGTTCATAATTCTGAACAAAATTGTACAGTTGTTCTTTCAAAAGTTTGCAACAGAACATTGAATCTACATAGCTTTCAAACTTTACTATGCAAAAGAAAAATACTGCTTTTAGCCATCTTAATTTAAATGAAACAACACATAAAAAATGTCCTCACCTTTACAAATATTTTTTTTAAACTTCCCCTTTATTTTGTTAGCAGTTTACAGCAAAGTATGGTATTTTTTGTTTGTTTCTGCTTCTTCCTGATTGAATACTTTGGTTCCAAATGAGATGTGTGATTGACTGGTCAGTTGATAATAATGGTGTTTATAAGCCTGAGCTTCTACTGTAATTTTAGAATAGCAGGGATCTGTCTCATTATTCTTTTGTACTAAAACAAAAGCACTAATGTACTAAAAATTGTTAACAATTGCATGAATATGAAAAACAAAGAGAAATAGCAGTGAACATTAGCTAAAGACCAGTAGGGCTGCCGGAAAGCAAGAATGAAAACATACTGGGAAACTGCTTTACAAACCATACACTGATGGGGGATTTTAATTAGAATGGTAATCACTGGGTACCAACTATAGGAAAATGTGGTAACATAGAAGGTCCACATGCTACGTCAAAGTCAACATTTTGCTTTATGATATACACAGAAAACTTTTGAGCCAGAATAGAGGCCATCCTTGATCTTGGAAATAACACATTGATTTGGCAAATGAAATTTAATGTTGATAAATGTAAAGTAATGCACATTGGAAAAAATAATCCTAACATACATACAATATGATGGGGACTAATTTAGTTACAACTACTCAAGAGAGAGATCTTGGAGTCATTGTGAATAGTTCTCTGAAAACATCCACTCAGTGTGCAGCGGCAGTCAAAAAAGCAAATAGAATGTTCAGAATCATTAAAAAGGGGATAGAGAATAAGACAGAAAATATCTTTTTGCCTCTATATAAAACCATGGTACGCCCACATCTTGACTACTGTGTACAGATGGGGTCACCTCATCTCAAAAAAGATATATTGGCATTGGAAAAGGTTCAGAAAAGGGCAACAAAAATTATTAAGGGGTTTGGAATGGGTCACATGATGAAGCAAGATGAAAAAGACTTGGACTTTTCAGCTTAGAAAAGAGGAGATAAAGGGGGGATATGATAGAGGTCTATAAAATCATGACTGGTGTGGAAAAAGTGAATAAGGAAATTTATTTACTTATTCCCACAATATAAAACTAGGGGTCAGCAAATGAAATTGATAGGCAACAGATTTAAAACAAACAAAAGAAAGCTTTTCTTCACTCAGTGCATAATCAGCCTGTGGAACTCCTTGCCAGAAGATATGATATAGGGTTCGAAAAAGAGCTAGATATATTCATAGAGGTTAGGTCCATCAATGGCTATTAGCCAGGATGGATAGGAATGGTTTCCCTAGTCTCTGTTTCTCTGGAGGTGGGTAACAGGGGAGGGATCATATGAGGATTACCTCTTGTGTTCCCTCCCTCTGGGTCATCTGGTATTGGCCATTGTCAGCAGACAGGATATTGAGCTAGATGGGCCATTGGTCTGACCCAATATGACCATTTTTATGTTCTTATGACAAATATTTGTGAATCATGGAATCATTGACCACAAATAACTTAAACTGATTCACAGAACACAGTAGCATAAGTGTACATGTTTAACAGGGAGAAGAGAAGAGACTCTAGAGATAGATGATTTCCAGTAATAACAGAAAAGGGGGTAAAATAAGAAAGGGACTTTTTAACTTGTGTGAATCAAGTTACTTGAATGGAAGGGAATGCAAATTAGATTATACAATGCTATTAAGGGAGCAACTAGCATATTAGTAGGTCAATGTCTGCATTAAATTTCTAACCATAATCAGTGTGAACTAGATAGTTTCAGACCCTGACCAGGCCTAGACAGAGCAGTGTTCCCATGCAGTTAATAAAAAGCTGATTTTTCTTTTCTGCCAATCCCCTCCCCCTCCCCCCGGACTTCTGAGGCATCATAAGTACCTTTCTCCTCTTCACCCTCTTAATCGTGTAGAAATAAAATTGATAACCTCAGCAAAGATAGTATGCCTACACCAGCAAAAAGATCTACAAATCGACCAAGGGCTTTGCATTTTCTCTTCCTGAAATATACCATGTGCAACTAATGCTAAAAGGACTTAGAAATGCTACAAGCACTTTCTTGGTTGTTCCAGCCCCTTGTGATGGCATAAGGGTGGCACTAATAAACCCTGATCATGTGTGCATTATGACAACCTGAAGACTAGATGCTAATTTTCCCCCTCTCTTTTGCACTGCATTTAGCTTCCTTAACAACTGCACTTGCATTCCCTCCATGTGTCATTCCCTCATGTGTGCACATGAAAAAATCTCAATGCTGGTATCAAAGGAGTTAAAAATTGAGCTGCTTTTTTGTCCTAATCTAGGATTAATCCTACTCAGGTGGTCTAAAAGAAGAGCTTCTGCCAAGGCATACTGATAGGTATAATGAAAGCAACATTAAATTGATGCAGGGTAGGGTATGGAACATAGGCTGTTGAAATAATAGTGCAGGGAGCATGATAATCAGCTGAAGATAAAGTAGCTTAAACGGAAAGCACTGCATTAGGGCTCCTGCAACTATGCAGCAAGGGGATAGGGTCAGAATATATTGCCTTTTAAAAAAATCATTTGGAGAGAAAGCTGCTTTTATAGTTTCACTTTAAAGTATTTAAATGGAAGCAAACAGGTAAAGGTTAAAGTGTGACAAAGATTGGAAAAGTGAAAAAGAAAACTATGCGGCATCTTTTCTCCTGGCGTCCCTTTCCTTATGTAAATTGTCTAATTGGATTGTAAGGTCTTCAGGGCAAGGACCCATGTCTGTAAAGCAGCTATCACTTTGGGGAAGCCTATGCAAATCCCCCACAAAATGACTTAGTTAAGGTTGATAGACTGTATATCACTCCCACACAACCTGTAAAGATGAAACCTACCCATAGAAGTTAATGGCAAATTCTCATTGATTTCAATGAAACCAGGATTTCAGTCCAACTATATGAGCCTTTTTAAATATGGGTTATATTATGTATTTCCCTGCAAATGTTACTAAGTATTTTTGCCATTAAAAATTCACTTGTCCTCTGAAGAGTTTTTCATACTTTGGAAACTGAATTCAAACAAGCTTTAAATACACCCTTAACCAGTGACACTCCCATAATAATAATAAATGCAAATCTTTCTGTCATTAGTTTCAGCCATTGCTGATTGAGAATGCAAAGGTCAGAAAGCTACTTTGCCTCAGCCTTTCCAGCTATAAAATGGGTCTGATCAGTTACCTAGAATGTAATGCTGTTGTAAAAATTAATGTTTTCCCTATATTTTAAACATATAAGGTGTTGATAAAGTGTTATTACTCATTTTGCTCCTGCTTAAGAATCATAACTACTTATTCCATTCTTGCTACCCATTCAGAAAAACTGATCCCTATCCTCTTTTATAATCTCCCTTTATTTACATATAAATAGTTATTTCCCCTCCCCCCACACACACTTAATCTCCTTTACTTCAGACCACAGAGGCACAGTTCTGAAAACATTTCCTCCTAAGCAGGACCGTGGGGGAGGTGCAGGATCCTGAACAAGTCAACTCCTGCCAGGCAGTGGGCCCTACTCTGCCTTAGCTCCCTGTGTGTAGGGTAATCTCAGAGCCCCAGGTATAGGGATGGTAGCACATCCCCTAAGTGAGGGGTGACACCCAAATCATAGGGTACTGACAGCAGAGCCTCAGGTATATGAGGCAGCAACTTTTATGACCTCAGGCGTGGAGATGGCAGTGGGGACCCCCAGACCTGTAGCACCCACATCTATATCTTCTGCAACCAAACTGCATCAGCCAGTTACACCAGCCTGTGCCTCCCTCTCCTCCCTCCCCCCACCCAACCCCAAGCATGAGGCCTGGAGCAGTCATCCTGATTTACCATGCCCAAGGAATAACTCTGTTCCCAGGTATAATTATTTAGGTCATTTATCATTTTTGTTTTTCTCCTCTGAATTCAATGAAGTTTCTGTTTTTGTTCTGAAATGTGTTGCCCATGAATGTATGCAGAGCTCCAACTGAGCCCTAATCATTCCCAAATAAAGCAAATTAATTAACTGTTTAATTTGTTTTTACATGTAATGCTTCTATGAAATAGCATTTCCCTTTATGACTGTGGCATGATTTGCCCACACACTGGGACACATTTATCCTATTAGAAAGCAATTCAGTGAACCATAACCCCAATACATCAGATCTAATATGTACAAGGCCACATGCCTTTTGTGTTATGTTTTGAGTTGTACGTTACGTCTAATTAGCCAGTCTCCATTCACATTTTTCATTCAATGAATCTATCTTTGCCGTCTAACAATTAGTAATAATAATACTTGTCAGACCCAGTTTTATTGATTGCCATCTATTTTGTCATTCTGACCAGGTGGCAGTGGTTCAATATTACCCTAATACTGTCCTCCCAACTCTGCATCATTCATGAATGTTTATTTCACATCTGAGGTTGGTTCTGAGCTAACCTATAATTCAGCTATCTTTAATGTCTCTATTTGCAGTTTCTCCATCTTCCCCGGTAGACCTTAAGTGGAAAGAAAATTTCGCAACTAACTTTACTTCTTTGTTACATAAAAGACCTGATCCTGCAACTGGTGAGTGCCTTCAGCTCCCATTAACTTGAATAAACTTTTAGAGGATGAAGGAATTGCAAGGTTGCTGTTTTTCCCAGCCACAAGAATCTCCTTATTAGGTGAGACCAATGGTCCATCTTGCCCAATACCCTGTATTCCAAGAGTGGAAGGTGTCAGATACTTCATAGGGAATAAACAAAACAGGGAAATTATGGTGTGATCATCCCCTTTTGTCCAGCCTCAGTTTTGTGCAGTTAGGTTTAGGGACACCCAAAGCATGGGGTTGCATCCCTGACTACCTAAGCTAGTAGCCTGTAGTAGTTCGTGTCACCGGGAGGTCACGCTGACTCACTACAAGACGCCAGAGTCTGGGGCCCCAGGCCTGACTGCAGGCTCACTCTCATTTCTAGATGCTGTGCCCTTATGCCCTTATGCAGGGCAGGTCAACAAACCAAAAAACAAGCAGTCTCTGGTAACCCAGGTGACAGTCCATAGGGCACACTCTTGTTTGGGGTGGGGCAGTAAGTAAATAGTCAAACAGTTTCAAATAAGCTGGTCGGCAGTCTATATGCCCTGGCCTAGGGTCAGGGCGGGGCACCAAACAATCTGGCAAACAAGTAAATAGTCCACAGGGTTTAAAGGCAGTGGCCTTTGTGCAGGCGGGGCCAGGGGTCGGGTCTCCTTGTTGGCGGAGAACCGACAATCGCAGGGGTTTTGCCCACGGGGAAACCTGCCACCAAAGGGAAGGGATGGCGGGGGGACACAGGCCTGAACACTCCATTGCGTCCCAGCTCAGGGCCCTATATGCAGCAGTACAGTCTGCTGCTGGGTCAGCAGAGGCTCCAGCTCGAAATATGCTGTCCGGGTCACTGGGTCAGCAGGGCTCTGAGCCTCAACATGCTGCCCAGCTGACCCCTATGTCCTCAGCTGCCCTAGGGTTGGTTGTCCCTGGGCCACTTCCCTTTTCTCCCTGGAGGCCTACCTGGCTCGGGTGCTGTTCTTCGGTGTCAAAAGGGCCATAGCTCCCAACTTCTGCTGCTGCTACCACAGGAGTGCTGGTGGTTGGAGCCCCAGGGCCCTTTAAATCACTGTGGGTATGTCTACACTACCCTCCTAGTTCGAACTAGGAGGGTAATGTATGCATACCGCACTTGCTAATGAAGCCCGGGATTTGAATTTCCCGGGCTTCATTAGCATAAGCGGGGAGCCGCCATTTTTAAATCCCCGCTGCTTCGAACCCCGTGTAGCGCGGCTACACGGGGCTCGAACTAGGTAGTTCGGACTAGGGTGCCTATTCCGAACTACCGGTACACCTCGTTTCACGAGGAGTAACGGTAGTTCGGAATAGGACCCTAGTCCGAACTACCTAGTTCGAGCCCCGTGTAGCCGTGCTACACGGGGTTCGAAGCAGCGGGGATTTAAAAATGGCGGCTCCCCGCTTATGCTAATGAAGCCCGGGAAATTCAAATCCCGGGCTTCATTAGCAAGTGCGGTATGCATACATTACCCCGCTAGTTCGAACTAGCGGGGTAGTGTAGACATACCCTGTCAGAGCACTGCACAGCACACTCCAAATGGCTCTGAGAGTTGCCTGGGGAAGGCACAAGTGAGAGGCAGGGCTCAGCACAGCTCACTCTGGGCAGTACTGAGGGCCGTACTTCAGTAAATGCTCACCCAGGAGACAGGAGATAAAAAAGCCCAACTCAGTTTGGATTTGTGGGGAAGGCGAGCAAACACAACCTGCACACTCCCTGCCAGGGAGCTGTTGGAGTTACAGACCCTGGAGACCAAGCCAGTGAGATCATTGGCCCTGAAGGATGAGACCCTTTGGCTCGAAGGTTGACACCCTCCCCACCCCTAAAACAGACAAAACAAGAACCTGGGCTAAGAAGTGACTGTTAAAATAGGATCCGGGTTCAGGACCTGGTGAAAAAAATGGATCTTGGTCATCTTACCCTGCCCCATACCACTGCAGGGTGTGTGTGCTGCTCAAGTACTCTGGCCATTAGGCAATGCTGCCCTGAGAGCAAAGGCAACCCAAGGACTCTAGCCACTAAGCCTCGCTGCCTGAGAACAAGCACATTTTGATTTAAGATATTAATATGGAGTCAAAGACTTTCCCTTTAATTAATAATAGCATAATTGTTGCTACATTCAGCCTTCAATCATCATGGATAATAATAGTGTGTCACATGGTCTGGAAAAGACTATGCCGCCAGTCACAAGGTCTGGTACTCCCATTAAAGTTCCTTTGAATCTGCAGGCACCCAATAATTTGGAGGCAGAGTTCAGGGTTTTGTTTTTTGTTTTTTGTGTTTTTTTCCTTAAGCAGTTCAAAACAAAAAGCTGCCTGATAGATTCCTTGTAGTAATATCTTTTGGTTGCACCAGTCCAATTTTGGCCCATTAACTCTTGGTTTGAAGCCGGAGATGTGCTTTTGTTAGCAGCAGCTGATAATCACTATCAAGCTCAGAACCTCTGTGACCTTGAACCTCTATAACCATTTGCCACTAATTATTATTAATAAGGACATATTTAATAACAGTTTTAGAGATGCCATCTGGGTTCTGCTTGGTCTATTTGTGAATCTTTAGGTGACAGAAGAGCATAGGGAGGTCATTTGTCTTGTTTAAACCAGACAATCCTGGTTTTGTGGAGCGCTGATCATTGTCCAGTAGAAACTCGGAGCTGGACAAGGGTTGTTCTGGTAAAAATAAGAGGAGGAGAGTATAGATGCAGGAGAAGTCAGTGGAGGCAGAAGAGGTGGTGACGTTTCTGTGTGCAGTGGGGCAGGACAGGCACGTTCTGTATTCTGGGAACGTACCATTGACTATCTTAGAGCAACTCAGCAATCATGATTTCATTGATGGCTGCCATTCCCTTCTGTTCTGCTCAATATAAAATGCTGAGCATTTATGCCCAGTTGTCATTATCTGTTTCTAAGTGAACTTTAAACTCACTTTCAGGTTCGGTGTGTTCACACTGTGATGGTGATTTTACTGACACTGACCACCTGCAATAGTTATGAACTGATGAAACCTTGTAACAAGCCCATTCCACCATCCAGGTGCCAAATGTAAAATCAATTTCTAAAACATTTAAATAGTGTTCAAAACAGCTACAACCATCCTGCTTATCAGCTGAAAAGACTGAACTTTGATTTCTGCACTTTATTTGAAGTGTGCTAAGAAATGGGTTGCTCCAAGGAGTTGATATTGTGCTTTCACCCAATGTCCAATGGGCATTGCTTTGTTAACAAGTGATTAATGAGTGATTTATCAATGTCTGATTCTTTATTGGCTGTGGGCATTTATCACAGTGTGTTACTCCACCAACAATAAGGCCAATGATGAGATGGAAGATAGATTGATTGCTGGTAAAAAATTGTAATGAAACTCTAAGAAGACAAGTCATCATGATCTACTATTTACCCTGCACATTAAAGGAAACTTGTATGAAAATATAACTGAAAGAGTATTCAGTTGACCTTGAGTAAATCTTGTATTCTGAAATAGGTGAGTAAATAACTCAGGGAATAAGAGGCTTCATGGGCAAATCCTCAGCTGGTATGAACTGCCATAAATCTCATTCTTACAATGGAACTCTGCTGATTTGCACCAGCTGAGGATCTGGCCCATTTGTGTGGGCTTTTTTTTTTCCAACATATAATCTAGATATTTCTAGAATATCCCTCCGCATTGCATGGGAGTATTATGTGCAGTAATTAAGATTTGCATAGGTGTCTATAGTGGACTTTGGTGGATTTCATGACACCAACATTAATCAGTTTTCACTTACTTACTGTGGCCTTAATTCTGCTACCACCCCCCTTGCACAAGGAGCAGCACTCAAACATGCAAGTGGTCCCATTGAGTGCTCGCATCCGTTACTCTTTTTCAGTGTTGTAACAGTTACAAAATTGAAATATGTATCTGTGTTGCTGTTCCCTCTCATCAGCTATTCCAATGTCTTTATGCAAAAGTCTTGCATCTGTAACACCAACAGGAGAAATTGAAACAGGGACCTCTGGAGCTCAGTGAATGAGTCTCTACTGTTTGAGGTAAAAAGCCAGCTGGCTCTCAGCTAAGGCTGTAGAAGAAATTCATTCTTTCTCTGTCATTCAATAAAAACAGAATAGCTGCATATTTTCTACAAAGTGGAATTATCCTTATTTGTACAATTGATAGCATTTTGTGTATTTCAGTTGGAATATATATATTAAATTAATTATTACACCTCACTCATAGGATGCTTGACTTACTATTCAGCCAGTTTCCCCTCTTTACCTTGATGTCTGTCTTTAAATATTTGTAGAATATATATATATATCCCCTTAATTGTTGTGTGACCTAAGCTATGCTTGTATATCTCATTTAATCTTTGCACACATTAACTCCTTCAGTTACCTAACATTTTCTGTCTCACATCTCTGAATTCCTTTCAAAATGTCATTCTTTTTATAGAAAAGAGTGGCCTGGAATGAATGAAATAATAGTCCTAATGAAGTTTCAGCAGGACTATAAACTAGAAAGTAGCCTCTTTGTTTTGTGATACACTTTGTATAGCTTTTTTGCTACCCAGGAACTCAGTAACGATAGTAAAATTTAGTTTAAACCAGGGTTTGATCTTATGATTTTTGTCCTCACACTAGAAGCACAGGTCTCCTGACAAATGTATCTATCACCAGTGCACTGTCTCTGGGCCATGTACAAAATGTCTCGTGCTGTGTGCAGCGTAGTACACATCTGAGGTAAATAGTGTCCTTGGCGGGAAAAAACCCAGTTGGAACCAGTTCTGTTTACTTCTCCAGCAGTCCCAAAGACAAAATGGATTCTATATTTTCAAGATGGAGTCCATCACAATAATAAAGAGTCTTTAGTCCTTACATTTCCCTAAAAAGTCTTTACACAAATCACACTGAAAACTGAAAAAGTGCCCTGACTCTATGAAATAGCTAAAAATACTGGTGTGAGTCAAGATTAGTGGAGCCATGGCCCAATAACCTTTTGTCCACACCTGGTGGTACTGTATCCATTCACACCACATTTGGTCCAGCTGCCCTGCAGCTGTGATGGAAAGGTGTCAGGGGACAGATTTGAGTGAGTGTTGTTGCAACCAGATGTGTGGGATGCAGCACTACTCAGGATTGTGTTGCCCATGACACTCATTGAAATTTTGATGGGAGGGAATCAGGCAGGAGGTGGATGTATCCTATAGTTGGCTAGATGAAATATAGATATAAGTCATTTCAACAATGCAATGACTCTACAAGCATAAAGGCCTGTCAGACAATAGCTTAACCAAACTAATTAAGACATATGGCCCCCAAAGCCTTAAGCATAAAGTAACTATACTAGAGTAACACTAAGTCATAAGCTATCATAAGATAGAAAGCTGTACTACTGAAGGTGTGGACAAGTAACTATGAGATGTTATTTTATAGCAGCTTAGAATATTTTTAGGTGAGGACATCAGCAGACATCTGACCATAGGGATGCCATGGTAACTAAGTGATGTATATGCTAATAAGCTTGAGGTAAAATAATAAATAACCTATGAGAGAAGAGCATATAAACATTAAGGCTGCGTCTAGATTGGCATGGATGCTTTTCCGCAAAAGCACTTTTTGTGGAAAAGCGCCGGGCCAATCTAGACGCGCTTTTTCGCAAAAAAGCCCCAATCACCATTTTCGCAATTGGGGCTTTTTTGCGCAAAACAAATCTCAGCTGTCTACACTGGCCCTTTTGCACAAAAGCTTTGCACAAAAGGGACTTTTGCCTGAATGGAAGCAGAATAGTATTTCTGCAAGAAGCACTGATTTCTTACAGTAGGAAGTCAGTCTTTTGCGGAAATTCAAGCGGCCAGTGTAGACAGTTGGCAAGTTTTTCTGGAAAAGCGGCTGATTTTCCGGAAAAACTGGCCAGTCTAGACACAGCCTACGGGTGAGGAACTACAAATAAGATGGGCTCAAACCTCTACTGAGTATGCATTAGGCATAGTAGCATCAGCACAACACATAAAAGTTGTATCCAGCCTTTGTGCTTTAGGAGGGAAAGATAAAATCTTGGGAGATGCCAGGAAGATGAACAGGAATGGTGAAAGGAATGATGAGTAAGATAACTAACACTTTAGTTTGTTTTGAAAGGGATGGGGGTAACAATATCAATACTCTGCTCTTTCTGTATTATCTTTGCCTACCTTGCTGGATTGGAGTGTTTATGAATTTGCTAACTGTGTTAATAAAACAATGAAAAATAGATTTCCTATGTGTGTGTTGCAACTATGCTCACGGGGGCTTCAAACTGAAGAGTAATTCTGATAATGATGGGCCTGATCTACCACACTTAAGAATGCTAATTGGGAAAACTAAATCAGTGATGTAACCAGTACAATCAACAAATCAGGCAATGTAGACAAATTTATGATTCCACCTAAAATGGTTCTCCTCAGCTCCATGACCCAAGACTAAAATGAGAATGAAGTCACATTCAGTGCATGGTAAATCCAAAGTGATAGGGAAATTTCAAACAATCATGATCTATGCAGTTTCTCATTACCACAGTATCAAAGGACCTGAAATACTAATGTATTTATTCTCACAACATCCTTGTGATGTGAGGAAAATACTATTTTCTCTTATTTGCAGATGGGGAACTGAGGCACAAAAGGCTAAGTCCTAGATCCTTTCCTCAAGAACAATTAGATACCTAACCCTCCCCCCCAAAATGCCCCTGTTATTTTCATTGGGAATAAAGCACTTTAATGCCTTTCAGCAGTCATTTGAACGCTGATCTAAGAAGCCCTACACTAGGGTCTTAACTATTGGACAAATTCTTCCTTTCTGTAAATCTACAGAAGGAAGGAGGACTCAGTATACAGAAGCTTGTAAGGGGTTAGAGTTATGGAAGCATGGCAGATGATGTCCAAAAGCTCTATAACAGAGTTATTAAGTTTTAAAATAGAGAACGATTAGTGGAGCATGATATGGTGGAACACACAACTTGGATCAAAGAAGCTGATGCTTCTTCCATCCTACTGAGTTTCTGTGAGAGAGACAAAATAGTGAATAAAGGAAATTGGCATTTGAGACATTTGAGAAAACATATTATAGTCGCCCTCCCCAGATAGGCTATATCTAGACTGCAAGCCTCTTTCGAAAGAGGCCTTTTTGAAAGATACTTTCAAAAAACCCTCTTTCGAAAAAGAGCATCTAGACTACCACCAGTACTTTCAAAAAAGCAAGCCGTTTTTTCGAAAGAGAGCACCCAGGCAGTCTGGATGCTGCCTGCATGCAGTTTGCTTTACATAGCGCCTTTTTTTGAAAGAGCACTTTCAAAAAAAGACTTTATTCCTCATAAAACTAGGTTTTCCGTGGTCAAAAAAACCTGCTGTGTTCTTTCGATTTACTTTTGAAAGAATGTGACAGCAGTCTAGATGCAAGGGAATTTTTTGGAAAAAACCCTGTAGCCTAGACACACCATTAATGGGGCTTCTGGAAGAGAAACTGATTATGAGATACAAAACAAAGAAAAGGTATATTGTCAACTCTGAGCATGGAAAGTGGCCAATAATGGGTGACTACAGGATACCGACTACAGTCAGCACATTAACTTATTGACACAGGGCCCAACCATCACATTTTGGCAGAGACCTGCACTGGAGGCTGTGTGGAGCTACAATATGCCAGAAGAAATCATAGTGCCACCCTTTACTCTGAGACATGCAGGAGAGTAGGTGCACATCAAACACTATTATTTGGGTGCTTACAGGTCACAAACTGCTCCCAGCTAACCACTAAGGAAGTGGTGAGTTCTATTTACAGATTCTGATGCCAAATTCTTTCAATGTTTGTATCTGTATTGCCTACCTCACACTCACCCACCTATTAAGTCCTATATTTTATACTGTGACATATTTGGGACAGCGATTGTCATTTTTTTCTATGTTTGTACAGGGTCTGGCACAAGAGGGTCCTGAGATGGTTGGCTTCTAGACATGACTGCAGAATGAATGCTAAATAATAATAAAGACAACAACATATCTTTTAAAAAAACTCCAGACTGCCTAGGCATCTATCAATTTTCTCTCTGCCCTATTGGAGTGTGCTGTACACTCTTAAGAGAAGGTAGTGAATGCCTATGTAAATATCAGACATTTTAGTCAAACTGTATTCTCCCTTGCCATTGTATATGCAACCTGAGGAATGTTGTGGGTCTCAAAAACCTGGTCCTTCTTCTTGGTCTCCCATGTGAAAAATTAAATAACTTGATTTCATCCACGATCCCTGATTATATGAAATATATGTTCAAATGCAGTAGCATTTGACACTGTTTCAATACATGTAAAGTGTTTTTCGAAACATTACACATCTACAGTTGAGCACCCACAACCAACACATCCCTGGAATTCAAATTTTGGTGTGAAAGAGCAGTTACAAGGCATTTTTGAAATTATAATTTTCAAATTATTCATCATAAAATTACTGACTGAGTTGAAAAGAGTGCTCAGAACACTGTATAAAAGAGAAGCAGTCATCCTACATCACTACATTACTGTTCTTCATGATGCTTCTTTGGCTACAACTCTCATTAAAAAGCAGAACACAGAGAAGAGACTTTAAACCAGCAGTGAAAGAAAGAAAGAAAATTGACCCCGGATGCTAAGGCTACATCTACACTGCAATGCTATTCAGGATACCAGAGTATCCTGAAATAGCTATTCCGTGTCTTAACAGCAAGCCCATTATTTTGGGCTCACTATTCGGGCATCCTTGAAATCCTCATTCCATGAGGAGTAAGGGACATTTTGAAATAGAGGTTATTTTGAAATTTGGGAGTGTGTAGGTGGCGCCAAATTATGAAATAAGGTATTTGGAAATAAGCTCAAAATAAGATACACAATTTGTGTAGCTCAAATTGTGTATCTTATTTTGAACTACAGTTCAGTGAAGATGTAGCCTAAGGAAGTGAGAGAAAAGTACTTACATTCCATGCATGCCTCACAAACCTGTGTAGTGAGCTCCTGCATGTGTCTCTTCACCAACCAGATGTCAGAGGCATGCACAGAATGCAAGTACTTTCCGCTCAGTCTCATAGCATCTGGGGAATGGGATGAAAAGCAAGCTGCACCCGGAGCGAATGGCTGCTGCCCCCCTCCAAAATTCTGCCCCTGCTAATCCCACCCTAAACACTTGTTGAACTAACATGCAGTTTGCCGCCATCACCAGTTTGCCCTGCTTGTGTGTTAGACACCTTCTCCCACTCTGTGTCTGGTGTGTCTATTTTGACAATATTGTCTCATTGTTTCCTTGTACTTCTCCATCTGTCTGAGTCCATCTGGTATGTTGTCTCTTATACTTAGATTGCAAATTGTTTGTCTCAGGGATGGTCTGTTTTTTCTGTATTTAGATAGTGCCTAACACAAATGGATCCTGGTCTATGACTGGAACTTCTAGCCACTATCAGTATATCGAAACAGCAGGGCCAAAGTTGAACTAAACTATGCAACTTCAGCTATGTCAATTGCACAGCTTAAATCAAAATAGCTTAATTCAACTATTGCCGTTGTCTGCACAGCAGGAAATTGAAGGAAGAACACTCTTCCTTCAACTTCCCTTACTCCTCATGAAATGAGGGTTACGCGAGTTAGAGTAAGAAGTCCTCCAGCTCAACATTATTTAGAAATAATGGCTTGCTGTGTAAATGCGCATTGTGTTATTTCGGAATAATGTCAGTTATTTCGAAATAATGTTGCTGTGTATGCATACTTGATAGATACCTCATAAGAACATAAGAACGGCCGTACTGGGTCAAACCAAAGGTCCATCTAGCCCAGTAGCCTGTCTGCTGACAGTGGCCAGTACCAGGTGCTCCAGAAAGGGTGGACCGAAGACAATGATCAAGCTATTTGTCTCCTGCCAACCTTCTCCAACCTCTGACAAACAGAGGCCAGGAACAGCATTTCTATCCCCTGGCTAATAGCCTTTTATGGATCTAACCTCCATGAAAATATCTAGTTTCTATTTAAACTCTGTTATAGTCCTAGCCTTCACAGCCTCCTCTGGCAAGGAGTTCCACAGGTTGACTACATGCTGTGTGAAGAAGAAATTTCTTTTATTAGTTTTAAACCTGCTCCCCATTAATTTCATTTGGTGTCCTCTAGTTCTTCTATTATGGGAACTAATAAATAACTTTTCTTTATCCACCCTCTCCACACCACTCCTGATTTTATATACCTCTATCATATCCCCCCTCAATCTCCTCTTTTCTAAACAGAAAAGTCCCAGTCACTTTAACCTCTCTTCATATGGGACCCGTTCCAAACCCCTAATCATTTTAGTTGCCCTTTTCTGAACCCTTTCCAAGGCCAAAATATCTTTTTTGAGGTGAGGAGACCACATCTGTACACAGTATTCAAGATGTGGGCGTACCATAGTTTTATACAGGGGCAGTAAGATATTCTGTGTCTTATTTTCTATCCATTTCTTAATAATTCCTAGCATCCTATTTGCCTTTTTGACCGCCACTGTACACAGTGTGGAAGTTTTCAGAAAACTATCCACGATAACTCCAAGATCTCTTTCCTGATTTGTCGTAGCGAAATTAGCCCCCACCATGCTGTACGTATAGTTGGGGTTATTTTTCCCAATGTGCATTATTTTACACTTATCCACATTAAATTTCATTTTGTCATTTTGTTGCCCAATTGCTCAGTTTGGTGAGATCTTGTTAGAGTCCCTCACAGTCTGCTTCTGTCTTGACTATCCTAAACAGTTTGGTATCATCCGCAAACTTTACCACCTCACTTCTTACCCCTTTCTCCAGATCATTTATGAATAAGTTGAAAAGGATTGGTCCCAGGACTGACCCTTGGCAGACACCACTAGTTACCCCTCTCCATTCTGAAAATTTACCATTTATTCCTACCCTTTGTTTCCTGTCTTTTAACCAGTTCGCAATCCAAGAAAGGACCTTTCCTCTTATCCCATGGCCATGTAATTTACACAAGAGCCTTTGGTGAGGGACCTTGTCAAAGGCTTTCTGAAAATCTAAGTATACTATATCTACTGGATCCCCCTTGTCTGCATGTTTAACAACCCCTTCAAAGAACTCTAATAGATTAGTAAGACATGATTTCCCTTTACAGAAACTATGTTGACTTTTGTCCAACAAATTATGTTCTTCTACATGCTTCACAATTTTATTCTTTACTATTGTTTCGACTAATTTCCCCGGTACTGAAGTTAGACTTACCGGTCTGTAATTGCCAGGATCGCTTCTAGAGCCCTTTTTAAATATTGGTATCACATTGGCTACCTTCAAGACATTAGGTACGGAAGCCGATTTAAAGGATAGGTTAAAAACAACAGATAATAGTTCAGCAGTTTCCCATTTGAGTTCTTTTGGAACCCTTGGATGAATGCCATCCGGTCCCGGATATTTGTTAACATTAAGTTTTTCTATTTGTTCCAAAACCTCCTCTAATGACATTTCAATCTGGGACAGTTCCTCAGATTCATCACCCACAAAGGAAGGTGCAGATTTGGGAATCTCCCTAACGTCCTCAGCCGTGAAGATTGAAGCAAAGAAATCATTTAGTTTATCCGCAATGGCTTTATTGTCCTTGATTGCTCCTTTTATATCTCGATCCTCTAGGGGACCCACAGGTTTTTTAGCAGGCTTCCTGCTTCTAATGTACTTAAAAAGCATTTTGTTATTTCTTTTTGAGTTTTTGGCTAGCTGTTCCTCAAAATCTTTTTTTTTGTTTGTTTTTTATTACATTTTTACACTTGATTGGACAGTGTTTATGTTACTTTCTATTTATCTCACTAGGATTGGACTTCCACTTCTTAAAAGATGCCTTTTTGTATCTCACTGCTTCTTTTACATGGTGGTTAAGCCACGGTGACTCTTTTTTAGGTCTCTTGCTATGTTTTTTAATTTTGGGTATACATTTAAGTTGGGCCTCTATTATGGTGTCTTTAAAAAGTTTCCATGCAGCTTGCAGGGATTTGGCTCTAGTCATTGTGCCTTTTAATTTCCGTTTAACTAACCTTCTCATTTTTAGGTAATTCCCCTTTTTGAAATTAAATGCCAGAGTGCTGGACTGCTGACATCCCACCACAGGAATGTTAAATGTTATTATATTATGGTCACTATTCCCAATCGTTCCTGTAACGGTTATCTCCTGGACCTGATCCTGCACTCCACTCAGGACTATATTGAGAATTGCCTCTCCCCTTGTGGGCTCCAGTACCAGCTGCTCCAAGAAGCAGTCATTTAAGCCATTGAGAAATTTTATCTCTGCTTCTCTTCCTGAGGTGACATGTATCCAGTCAATATGGGGATAATTAAAGTCCCCCATTATTATAGAGTTCTTTATTTTGGTAGCCTCTCTAATCTCCCTCAGCATGTCAATGTCAGTATCGCTGTCCTGGTCAGGTGGTCAGTAATATATCCCTACTGCTAATTTCTTATTATTGGAGCATGGAATTACTATCCATAGCGATTCTATTGAACATGTTGATTCATTTAATATTTTTATTTCATTTGATTCTACATTATCTTTCACATACAGTGCCACTCCGCCACCCACCCAGACTGTTCTATCCTTTCAATATATTTTATGTCCCGGTATGATTGTGTCCCACAGATTTTCCTCATTTCACCAGGTTTCAGTGATGCCTAGTATGTCAATGTCCTCCTTTAATACGAGGTACTCTAGTTCACCCATCTTATTAGTCAGACTCCTAGCATTTGTGTAGAAGCACTTTAAAAATTTGCCACTGCTTATTTGTCTGCCATTCCCTGATGAATTAGATTCCTTTATATGCGGTTGTTTGTCTGTTCTGCCCATGGGTTGTCCTCTCCCCGTCTCTCTTTCTGACTACAGCTTAGAGAATCTCTATCAACGGATTCTCCTCTAAGAGAAGTCTCCATCCAATTTACATACATCTCCGCATCAATTGGCTTTTCCCCATCTCTTAGTTTAAAAACTGCTCTACGGCCTTTTTAAGGTTTAGTGTCAGCAGTCTGGTTCCACCCTGGTTTAGGTGAAGCCCATCCTTCCTGTAGAGCCTCCCCCTCTCCCAAAAGTGTCCCTAGTTCCCAATAAAGCCAAACCCCTCTTCCCTACACCATCGTCTCATTCACACATTAAGACTCTGATGCTCTGCCTGCCTACCTGGCCCTGCACGTGGAACTGGAAGCATTTCCGAGAACGCCACCATAGAGGTCCTGGATTTCAGTCTCTTTCCTAGCAACCTAAATTTGGCCTCTAGAAAATCTCTCCTACCCTTCCCTACGTCATTGGTATCTACATGTACCACGACCACCGGCTCCTCCCCAGCACTACACACAAACCCAACTATCTATGTTTCTAATGATCGAATCACCCACTACTAACACCTGCCTCCTCCTAACAACTGGCATTCCCTCCCCCTCAGAGGTATCCTCAGTGCGAGAGGATACCACAACATCCTCTGGAAGGAGGGTCCCAACTACGAGATGTCAAGTATCAGAGGGGTAGCCGTGTTAGTCTGAATCTGCAAAAGCGACGAGGAGTCCTGTGGCACCTTATAGACTAAGTGTAGGAGCATAAGCATCAGATGCATCTGACAAAGTGGGTCTTTGCCCACGAAAGCTTATGCTCCTACACTTCAGTTAGTCTATAAGGTGCCACAGGACTCCTCGTCGCAACTACGAGATGGTTTCCCTCTGTTCCCATTGAATGCTCTGTTTCCTTGAGACTTTCATCCTCTTTAAGAGCACTGGGGCTCTCAGACTGGAGGTGGGACAGTACTACAGTGTCCCGGAAAGTCTCATCAACATATCTCTCTACCTCCCTTAGCTCCTCCAATTCAGCCCGAACTCGGTCTCTGAGGGTCAGGAGCTCCTTGCAACGGGTGCACACATATGCCACCTGCCCACAGGGCAGGTAATCATACATGTTACACTCGACGCAATAAACAGGGTAGCCCCCACTCTGCTGCTGGGCTTCTGTCTCCATTTTTCTTATGAATAAGTTTAAGTATAAACTGGGCTTCTTATTAAATGTCTAGAATATCGATTATAAAAGTTATGTTTAAAGAAGGTCAGATGTCACTAGTGCCCTCAAATGTCCCCTTCTAACCTCTGGCTGTGTCTACATTGGCACCCTTTTCCGGAAAAGGGATGCTAATGAGACAAGTCAGAATTGCAAATGCGGCAGGGGATTTAAATATCCCCCACGGCATTTGCATGAACATGGCTGCCACTTTTTTCCAGCTCGGGGCTTTGCCGGTAAAAAGCTCCAGTCTAGATGGGATCTTTCGGAAAATAAAGCCTTTTCTGAAAGATCCCTTATTCCTCTTAAAATCAGGAATAAGGGATCTTCCGGAAAAGGCTTTATTTTCCGAAAGATCCTGTCTAGACTGGTGCTTTTCTCCGGCAAAGCCCCAAGCCAGAAAAAAAGTGGCAGCCATGTTCATGCAAATGCCGTGGGGGATATTTAAATCCCCCGCCGCATTTGCAATTCTGACTTGTCTCATTAGCATCCCTATTCCGGAAAAGGGTGCCAATGTAGACACAGCCTCCCTGTTTGCAGTCTCCCTGGTCGCTGACTCACAGGCTTATGAAGCTCTGCTAGCCCCTCCCCCTGTCTGAGGCTCAGCCAATTAACAGAGGCTTCTAGATTTCAAACCTTTTAGAAACTCCTTCAAACAGACAAACAAACAAACTCATGCTCAGTACACAGCAAATACCCCCCCACACACACACACACAAACACACGCTACAGACAGACACTTACCACAAGGGTCCTGTATTTACTCCTCTTTTATCTGGAGAACTCCCTCCTTTGAAAATCCCAGCTTCCATTCATATTACTGTACAGGGGATTTACAGCTTTACCAAACTTATTTCTGTTCTGCAGTGCTACTACCCAGAAATATCTGTCATGTTGTTAATCCATACCATAAAAGCTACTGGGGGGAGGGGGAAGGAGGATCATGTGCTATGAAATGGATATCTCCTGTTCACAGATGATGTTTTGATTACTTTTTTTGTGAGCTCTAATGGCTGTCACACACCATCTATAATTCTACAAAGCTGGTTACACAGGAATGAACTAGCCTACTGTAGATAACTAGGTGTTTGAATAGAATTCCACAAGGCTCTTGTTTTTCTGCTTGCCATGACAGCACTTATGAGATAAGGTACCAGCTATCTCAAAGTGATTACTTTTGAATGTGTTTTGTTTGCCTCGCTGAGGGGGCACACTCACCAAATGATGACTGGGAGATGGGGTGGGTTGATTGTTAATGAAGGACAACAGAAAGGTTTTCTAGGATGGGCAGCCTTTCAGTGGAGAAAACTAGCAAATAGAGAGCTGGGAGAATCATACCCCATCCCCAGACAACAGGAGTTGTGGGAAGAGGTGCAAGCCAGGCCACTACTTCCTGCAGTTCCCATTGGCTGGGAACTGTGAACAACGGCCAATGGGAGCTGCGAGCTGCTATACCTTCAGGTACTCAGCTAAATAGAGTTTTGTGGCCCAGCATAAGATAACCTTAGTCCTGGTCTACATTAAGGAGTTATTTTGAAATAACTCCCCTTATTTTGAAATAACAAGCAGACCATCCAGACTACCAAGCTCGTT
The DNA here is from genome assembly GCF_049634645.1 of Pelodiscus sinensis. Classification (NCBI taxonomy): domain Eukaryota; kingdom Metazoa; phylum Chordata; order Testudines; family Trionychidae; genus Pelodiscus; species Pelodiscus sinensis. The sequence goes on along the minus strand of NC_134715.1, from coordinate 98,810,071 downwards.
ATTTCAAAATACAAAGCTGGTTATGTTGAAATAATAACTCCTGCTTTCCACAAAGAATAACGCTTATTTCAAAATAGTTATTTCAAAATAGTTGTAGAGTGAACACTCCACTGCAGCTATTTTGAAATAATTACTCCCCAGAGCTTCCTGGGTCTCTAAAGTCAAGGTAGCTCATCCATATTAAGGGAGCCTGCCTTGGACTAATTTTGAGGCTTCTTTGTAGTGTGGACACACTATTTTGAACTAGTTATTTTGGATATTATTATTTCAGAATAAGTTATTTCAAAATATTTTCCTAACATAGACATGCCCTTAGTGAACTGCATTTGGCCTGCAGGCTGATTATTTCCCATCCTTGTTCTTAGCCAACTGTTATGTTGTCTTTATCCTTCTCCAGAAGCGCATATTAAGGTGTTCTCAAAAAACATGACAATCATATATATGTGCTACCAATTTCAGTGAGCCCTCCAACCACTCCTTCCTATTCTGTTTATACTCTTATTTGTAGATGTAGGACTAATACAGTCACAATCATAATATCATCCCAAAATATGAAAGTGAATGCACCAGTATATAGGCAGGTTGTTCACAACTTGCTCAGTCTTCCTTTTATCCATTTATAGGATATGGTCCCTGTAAAGGGCCCATCCTCTCTTGAGCACCACCCTTCTTGCCAAGGATGTGTGACCACACTCCTCTGACTGATTCTAGGAGCAGAGCGTATTCTAGATGCCCTTTCTTCTCAATCACCTGGGACCAGGCTTCTTTCCTGTTCCCTTGAGTAGCTATTGCTCTGTCCTTGCCTTGTTTTAGGGCTTTATCTTAAAGTCTTCACAGCACCCTGTCCAGGATTCTGCCCTACCCCATCACACCTGGTCTTCAGCCACTGGATCTAGGCTTCAGCTGGATCTGCAGCCCACCTTACACACTGCGCTGTCCAAGGTACTGCTGTCTTCCCTGTCAGTCAGTCCCTGGGTCTGCCTGGATTGAGCTACAGAGAGGAACTGCCAGGCCCTGGCCCAGCAGCTTCTTTATACCACCTTGATGAGCCCTGATAGGCTGCAGTGGAAACAGTACTTCTAGCTTTCCTGTAGGATTTCTCCTCTGCTCTTTTCCCTGGGATGGGGTGTGGCAAGGCCCTAAGTCTCCAGTAGGGGGCTTTGGGCCTCATCCATCCCATCACAGTCCCAATGAAGGATGTTTTGCCATCTGCTTCTTCATGTCATCAAATTTCTTTCTCTTCAGTATATCTTTTACCAATGGAACATAGTAACTTTTCATGCACACGTGTGTACCTCTTTGCTAACATAAACCTCAGACTTGAATCAAATAGTATGTTTTCTGTAAGTGAAGAGTGTCTGGTATGCTCAGAACATCATGTCTGTCAGTAATAGAAATTAATAAGAGCATTGAGGGTCATGCAAAGGTTCCTATTCTCTTGGAGGAGGGGGAAAGAATCAGTACTTAAAGAAAAAGACTGTTTGAAAAGGGCATGATTTTTATAATAATGTAAGTATTCTCAAGTGGCTGATTTGACTGCGGGTAAGGTTATACAATAGTTCATCTGCTATAATACAAACCTCTTCCTTTTCAGAGTCTAGTTCAAAAAAATCTTGTTTCTGATCAGCAATATCCTGGCTTTCACATTTTAAATAAATTGCAACTCTGCTAGTACTTAAGCGTTCAGATTCCATCATCCTTAATATATTTTCTTAAAATCTAGCTAGCTAAATTCCCAAACAACTGTTTTCTGAAAAGTTTGCCATAGCTTTACTCAAACAACTAAACCTTGTTAATAATTCAGCTTCCTGATAGCATTATTCTCAAAGGATATTCAGTATGAATCAATACAGTGTGTCAGAGGTTCTCTCCAGATTGGTTTGACCCTGAAGTTTTGTAAGCTTGTGAGTGTACTCCCTGTTACCTACTATCACTTTCCAGGGTGCTACAAAACTGCATTCTTATTTATCTATACTATTAGAGAGGGGTGAACAAGACAGGGTTGGTGAGGTAGATCTGTCCTGCCAAGTCATATGATCTAGCCTGCAACCACCATTCTCCTGCCCTAGGCCAATTAAGACCTGGGGATGGAGGAATGCATGAAGTTTTTCCCCCAGTACCTCCCGCCAGGGGTGCATGACACCAGAGGGAACTGCTAGTTGTTCTAAATGACTGGCAGTTCCCTCTTGACACCATGTGCTCCTGGAAGGCTGGGGGGAGGGGGCAAAAGACTTCATGTGCTCCCCTGCCTCCCAAGTCAATCAGGACCTGGAAGTGGGGGGAGCGTATGAAGTCTCCTCCTGCTGCCGGGGGGGGGGGGGGCATGCAGTGCCTAGAGGAAGCCACCTGTTGTTCACAACAGCTCCTTCTCCCACCGGGGTGGGCTGCACCTAAATGGAACAGTCCCCTTCTGCCTGAGGCCCCGCCCCGTCTGTCTGAGTCCCCTGCCCCTTCTGGGATGGCCCGTGTCCACTTCCAAAATTCATGAAGTAGCCTGGGAACAGGATCCCATCCATGCTCAGGGGCTGCCTGCTGCGTCCACGTGCCACAAGTGCAGCAAGTGATTGCGTGTGCACAGACTGCAGCACGATGTCCACCCTGAGCAGCCTTAGATACACTCGCCCCCCGATTGCTCTTGCCTTCCCTGCCCTGTATGTGTGACTCACCTGAAGATCCCACCGAGGCATCCGAGGAGGCCTGGGAGACGTCCTGGCTCACAAGTCCCTGGCAGGTGTGGGGTCCTGCTTCTGAGAGCGATCTGCTTTATCTGGCCTGGACATATCCCTGGTGGAGCTCCTTTACCTTACTCCAGACCTGTTTGAAGGTCCAGGGTGGGTGTCTGTGCTCTGCCAGGGAATCGGCCATCTGGCCATAAATATCCACATTTCAGCACTTGGCCCAGGGATCCTGTAATGTCTCCTTCTTGTCCCACAGTTCAAGGAGGGACTGGATCTCCAGGCCAGACCAGGATGGGGTGCACCTCTTCGTCCCCTGAGTGGGTCCTGGGACCCTTTGGGCTGTTCCCGGCAAGGACCAAGGGGGTCACAGGAGGCTTGGGGCTGTGACGTAAGTTTGAATGCCTGTGGCAGGGGGAGCTGTGCGGTCAGGATGCTGCTCTGAAGCCAGCTTCCTCCCACAAGACTTGTCCCGGGTGCCTGCAGCTTTAAGAGGGGCCAGGAGACAGGAACTATAGAGTTGTGATTACTTTGTATGGAGTGGCCACCAGGGCACCTGTGCTTTTTCCTCTTTTCTCTTCTTTCAAAAAAACCCCTCCTCCCCGTTTACACATGCCTTTTTGTGAAAGAACTCTTCCACAAAAAGGCTTCTTCCTCGCAGAATGAGGATTACTACTGTCAGAAAAAGCCCTCTGTTCTTTTGACTTACTATCGATTGCGGTGTGGACTTTCCTCAAGTTTTGTCGGAAAAATGGCCATTTTTCTGACAAAACTCTGTAGTGTAGACATACCCTAACTGAAATTCTTTACAGAACTCTCAGTCACTTACATAAACTCTATTACTGTACCTTTATCAAACAATCTTGTCATTTCTGCAAAAACAGTTATCAAGTTAAATTATATTTAATTACAGCAGGTTTTACAACTGTTTTTCCAAATGGTTATAACACATCCAGTGCCAGAAATAAAAGGGAAAGAAACAGAATAAAGAAAAAAAAACAATCACGGATATTTTTAAATGATCTTATGAGAACGAAAACAAACTGTGGTTCATGCTCTAAGTGATTCACTAGTAACTTGTGTACACCAGTTTTTCATTCACTATATTGCTAATCAGTGTCTGCAACTAAATATATGTGAACTCTGCAGAATAATTCCCTTTCATTCCCTAGTTCTTCAAACAATATTTTTCATGTTCATTGTTATACAAATGAAACAATATCCCTGCTGGCAAATTCTTTTATTTTCTAATTGTCTCTCTTGTTCTAACTTTTCTTTTAAATAACAGGGCATTTCTCAGTAATGTAAGTGAGGAAAAGCTTCATCTTTGACTTTGGGTATTGAAAGGGTATTCTGCTCAATATAGGGAAAGTGAGAAACAGATAATCAGCAGAGAATCAGTCTTCTGAGGATATGCACAAGTTAGATGAGATTCTTCAACCGTCACTCACTTTGAATCCAACCTTTCACTCAAATGCAGATGCAATGAGACCACCCTTAAAGGAAGGGGCTACTCAGCATGGGCAAGGATGAAAGAATGGAGCCTATAATAAAGAGCCATCTCCTCCTAATGGTGACATTTACTCCTGAAATAAAACTTGAGTAATTGGATTTTGTGGGGTTACTCTTCAGGTTTTGCTGAGGTCATGGAACCAACATAGTTCTAGCTGGTCAAGAAGCAGGGTTGTGTACTAAACTGGAATACCACCCACATCTCTCTGTAACTCAGTTGAGGAATTTAGAACCATTGGCTGTGTCTACATTGGCATCCCTTTCCGGAAAAGGGATGCTAATGAGACACATCGCAATTGCAAATCCACGGGGGATTTAAATATCCCCCGCGGCATTTGCATTTACATGGCTGCCGCTTTTTTCCGGCTTGGGGATAAGCCGGAGAAAAGCACCAGTCTAGACATGATTCTCCGGAAAATAAGCCCTTTTCCGGAGGATCTCTTATTCCTACTTGAAAGGAATGTAGACACAGCCATTGTGTTTGAACAAGAGACAATGAAGTAGTCCCTCCCCTTAATGCCCTCCTTTGATTCAGCCTCTATAGATCTTACTCATAGTACCCCTCTTTGGTATGGAAGTTATGCAGAACTTTCCTCCAGGTCCCTTCTGGTTATCCCACTACCTGCATGCAGCAGAGAGAGGGATCTCAATAATGCAGAGAGCTTTGCAAGGCCTCAGAAAATTCTCTAGTCCGATATCCAGTACAACACATGACATTGAATTTCAGTCAATAATTCCTCCTCAGACATCAGTTATACATGTGAGGCAACAGCATACATTTTAGAAAGACAGACATTTTCAAGACTTCAAGTGCTGGAGAACACCACGTTTCTTGGTAAGTTGTTCCAATGGTCAGTTACAACCACTGCAAACAAACAAAAAACCTTAGTTCTATTTGGAACTTGTCTAGTTTCAGCTTTCAGCTACTGTATCTTATACATTTGTCCATTAGATTAGCAAACCTGCCCTCTCCCAGTTCTTTATATGGCTGATGTAGATGTACAGTAACAACTTTAAAATTTACATTTTCATGGCTATGCCAGATAATTGTGCTAAGAATAGCAGAGTATATTGCTGTGATACCTCCTTTATATTTGTGAATTGAGCATTGAGTCATTATGTGTTCCATGGTCTAAGTGACCACATTTGCATACTGGAGAGTTTTTAGTTTTCCATTTGTGCATCAAGATTCCATATCTGCTTTGGTTTGTGCACATGTGATTTAGGGCTGCTCATAATCTTTGTGGAATATGGAAAGAAGGGATCTTCCACGTTGGGTCTTTCATAAGGTATTTGTGACTTCTTGTGAATTTAATTCATCTTTCCAAGCTTCATCTGGGTTGAAGTCACATTGTCAAGGGTTAAGCACATGGGTCCAAAAGAGCTTTCATAACTTTCAGCCATACTTAGGGATATCATTGAGGTGCTAGTGGATGGGGAGACATTTGTTTTCCTCAATTTTCTGGACTTCCTGCAGGGTTGCAGCTTCACAGTGAACCAATGAAGGAGTCATATATGACAGCCCAGGAAGCCAGGGTGTTCCAATTAACTTGAGAGTTCAGTTGGACATTAACAAGTTGAAGTGTGGCTACTCCTTGTCCGTACTAATGCATGGAACTTAGCTATGGAGTTCCACCACTATTGATGTCTATAGCACTGATGCTGATGTTCTCTTGCTTGTGCCTTCCAGTTTCTGGACCAGGTGGGCAAAGTGAAAGTGGAAGTTAGCATGTGGTCCAGTGCAATCACTGTTTTGTGGGGGTCTAGCTTGAGCTTCTGTTTCCAGAAATAGTACTCCATGATATTTTTGGTTTTTATTCAAGGTGGTCTTGATGTTGTTGAAGGTGGTTGCTTGCATTGCCAGGACATGGTCATCTGCATATGCAAATTTGACAACTTTTTTGGAGGCATGTCACTCATGTAGAGCCTTGTGGCAATCCACTGTTGAGGAGCCAGACTGAGCTGACTTTGTCACCCAAATGGACATGCAGCCACCTATTGCTTAGCATCATCCTTAGGAGGTATAGTGTTTTGTGCAAAAAAGGATAATCCTTGTAATCTTCACCAAGCATTTATTTCAGACAGTATGATTGGTCAGTCACAGATCTACAAAGGATCTGCTCGACTTGGATTTCTTCTTGAATCTAACCTATCTGTGCTTTGCAAAGGCCAACATTTTGTCACAGAAATTATTGGAATCCCACTTGTTCACTGGCATGCATCAAGAGTATTGATTCTCCAGAGGGTGATACATTCTAACAATTTGTAGGTTGTGCACAACAGTGATATCAGCCTGTAGCTTCCCAGGTTGTCAGTCAGCATACCCAGTTTCAGTATGGCAATGACAATTGTCTCCCACCAAGCTTTTAGAGTGCATCTGTAGTCCATGGTTTCGGTTTATAATTTCACCAGCCCTTTGAGCCACTCAGGGTCTAGTTGAAAGAGAAATATGAGGCTGCTCTTTCCATCTTTACTTCATGTGTGCTGATAGCAATAGGCTCCTATGGAGAGACTGTCCAGTGTAGTTGATGATGGATCTCTTGCTCAGAGTTTTTATCAAGCAGTCTTTTTGTGCTCTCCACAAATTTGATTAGAATATGTTGCGGAAAGAGGGAGAGATAAAAAATGTCCTTAAAATACACAAAAACAAAATTCAATTATTTTTTCTGAAATACTTCCTGGTGTTTGCTTTTGTCTCTTAGCAGAAGAAGCATTTTCTTTGTCACAGCAGGGAGGAAAAGGGAGTCTCAATCCAATCTCTGATCAAATTCCAGTTATCGCACACACACACACACACACACATACATACATATGGGGGGAGGGAACCTCATCTCCATGACATAACATAGATATTCCAGAGGGTGAATGTTCAATGAATCTGTCACTGTGGTGAAGGAAATTCGACTAGGGAGGCTAGAGTATCAAAAGCTTCCTAATATTAATATCAACAGTTTGACAAGTTTTTATATGAGAACTGTGAATGACAAAAGTTCACAAAAATATTTGAAATTCCTCCTGGAAATTTTTACCAGGGAAGCAAACAGTAAGAATCCCATATACAGTTATGTTCTTGGTTCCCCTGCAATCAATGTACTAAACAAGAATTTGTCTCCTTTGTACAGCATTTCCTTTTTTTACTCAAAGGTCTGCAAAGCACTGAGGATACTCATAGAATTATAGACTCATAAAATACTAGAACTTGAAGGGACCTCGAGAGATCAAGTCTAGTCCCATGCCCTCACAGCAAGACTAAGCACCATCTAGATCATCCCAGATAGATGTCTATTCAAATTGCTCTTAAATATCTCTAGTGATGGAGATTCCACAACCACCCTAGAAATTTATTCCAGTGTTTAACCACCCTGACAGTTAGGAAGCTTTTCCTAATGTCCAACATAAACCTCCCTTGCTGAAATTTAAGCCCATTACTTCTTTCCTATCATCAGAGGCCAAGGAGAACAAATTTTCTCCTTCCTCCTTGAAAAGCGCTATCATGTGTGTTAGGGATTCATCTACACAACAGCGTTATTTCAGAATAACGGCCATTATTCTGAAATAACAAAGTGAGCTTCTACACAACAATTCCATTATTTCAAAATAAATTCAAAATAACAGACAGCTTAATTTCTGTAAACCTCATTCCATGAGGAATAACACCTATTTTGAAATAGCTCTTTCAAAATAGCTGTAGTGCAGATGCTCCACTGCTGCTATTTCAAAATAGCTTCTCCCTAGGGCCATTCAAGCTAATTACTCCGCAATGCCTACTGGGGCTCTAAAACAAGGTAGTAAATCCACATTAGGGAATCCTGTCTTGAACTAATTTTGAAGCTTCCCTGTAGTACTAACATGCTATTTTGAAATAAGATATTTCAGAGTATTTCTTGTGGAATAGCTTATTTTGAAATAAGTGTGTAGTGTAGATGTACCCTTAAATACATGAAAAATATCCCCCTTCCAGTCTTCTCTTTTCTAAACTAAACAAGCCCAATTCTTTCAATCTTCCCTCATAGGTTATGTTTTTTAGACCTTTAATAATTTGTGTTGCTTTTCTCTGGACCTTCTCCAATTTCTCCACATCTTTCTTGAAATATGGTGCCCAGAACTTGACACAATACTCCAATTAAGGCCTAATCAGCACAGAGTGGAACGGAAGAATGACTTCTTGTGTCTTGCTCACAACACTCCTGTTAATACAACCCAGAATCATGTTTGCTTTTTTTGCAACTGTGTCACGCTGTTGACTCATGTTTAACTTTTCTACTATGACCCTTAAATCCTTTTCAGAAGTACTTCCTAGACAATCTGATCCTGTATGTGTGAAACTGATTGTTCCTGTCTAAATGGAGTACTTTGCATTTATCCTTATTAAACTTCATCCTGTTTGCTTCAGACCATTTCTCTAGTTTGTCCAGTTCTTTTTGAATTATGACCTTATCCTCCAAAGCACTTGCAACACCTCCCAGCTTGGTATCATCTGCAAACTTAATAATCATACTCTTTGGCTGTGTCTATGTTGGCAAGATTTTGTGCAAAAGCAATTGCTTTTGCGCAAAATCTTGCCGCCTGTCTACAGTGGCTGCGAGTATTTGCGCAAGAACACTGATGTTGTAATGTACAAAATCAGTGCTTCTTGCGCAAATACTCTGACACTCCCGCTCAGACATAAGTCCTTTTGTGCAAGTGTTCTTGCGCAAGAGGTTAGTGTAGACAGGTAACATCAATTTCTTGCGCAAGAAAGCCCAATGGCTAAAATGGCCATCAAAGCTTTCTTGTGCAAGAGAGCCTCTACACTGGCACGGATGCTTTTGCACAAAAGCAAATCTTTTGCGCAAAGGCACATGCCAGTATAGACGCTCTTTTGCGCAAATACTTTTAACGGAAAAACTCTTCTGTTAAAAGTATTTGCACAAAATCATGCCAGTGTAGACGCAGCCTTTATGTATGCCATCATCTAAATCATTGACAAAGATATGGAACAGAATTGGTCCCACAACCAATGGATTCCCTTTGGGTTGCTATGCCCCTCCAGCATGAATGTGAACCATTAAGAACTACTCTCTGAGAATGGTTGTCCAACCAGTTATACACCCACCTTATAGTAGCCCCATCTAGGTTGCATTTTCCTAGTTTATTGATAAGAATGTCATGCAGGACATTATCAAATGGTTTACTATAGCCCAGGTATACCATGTCCACTGCTTCTCCCTTATCCACAAGTCTTGATATCCTGCTGATAAGTCATAATGATATATGGAGCCGAATGGTGATGCACATATGAGATTGTCTGAACCATCACTGCACTATGACACTCTCTCTGAATGAAGCCATTCTACTTTTATTAAGTAAATGAATAATAGTTACATATTAATTGAGCCAAAGGAAGAGTGAGAATAGTTTATAGTCCAAGTGTTAGGACAATTTCTCAAGAGGAGGAAAATCCCTGTTCAAATCCTTTCCTTTCACAAGGCAGTGGTAGAATTGAATGGAGAATTGTCTCTTGATTTGTACTAAGTTGTAAAGAATTATAGAACTATAGTGTATATAACTGAAATCATGTTATGTACTGGATTCTATTAATATATGTGTGCATTATCATTATTTATGAAAACGAGAACCTATCCAAAAGTCTAGACACCTAGGCAAAATTTTCAAAAACAAAAATTAGATTATCCACAATAGAATTTTTTAAAAAAAATGTATTTGCTTACTATTCTGTATAACAGACAGACCAGCCATCTTGTGTATAACCCACGACAACTTGAGGCATTAAACTATCAAGAAAATTCACTTATATGTGAATTTCAAAGAGATGTACTAGACCAGCAATTATTAACCATTAATTTCTAGTAATAGAAATCAAGGGTAGATGCTAATTATATTTGTCTATGTTTACATATATCCTGTTTATCAATGTAAACTAATTAGCTTTTAGATGCTAAATGTTTTTCATGTCTTAATTGCCTTACATTATGTATGTAACTGTATACAGTTAACCTTAAGATCAAAGATGTGAAACACTGTAGGAAAAATATTATTAATATTGTCTTCAGATTAAGTATCTCTCTTATAATGAAGATACTTCAGTACCAGCTAACTGCCATATATAAATGAGTGTAGTTAGTTTACTTTTGTATGCATAGGAAATAGATTAACTTCAAAGCAAAGGTCCATAAAGTTGTCTGTGTTGTCTATTCTTCTTCAGAGGAAAGCTGTTGTGGCAATTTCTGTGAGCAGACTTATCAGACTGCTAGAGAGCTATAAGGCTACATCTAGACTGCAAGCCTCTTTCAAAAGAGGCTTTTTCAAAAGAGACTTTTGAAAAAGCCTCTTTTGAAAAAGAGCATCTAGACTACAACCAGTACTTTTGAAAGAGCAAGGCACTTTTTCGAAAGAGAGCACCCAGGCAGTCTGGATGCTCTCTTTCAAAAAAGCACACTTTGAATACAATAGAGCCTTTTTTTGAAAGAGTACTTTAAAAAAAAGGCTTTATTCCTCATAAAATGAGGTTTTCCATGGGCAACTTACTTTCAAAAGAACACAGCAGCAGTCTAGACATGTGAAGGTTTTTTGGTTTTTGTTTTGTTTTTTCAAAAAAGGCCATTTTTTTGAAAATACCCTATAGTCTAGACACACTCTGAAAGTGAAAGCTGAGGCCTGATCCTTTCCTCTCTACTCTGCCAAACATTGAACAGGGAAAGTTTGAGCTGTAGAACTGAGATCTTCAAAGAGTTATTTGGAATATCCTGGAAAATACATGGAAAGACTCTAATAGGGTATGTCTACACTACCCTCCTAGTTCAAACTAGGAGGGTAATGTATGCATACCGCACTTGCTAATGAAGCCCGGGATTTGAATTTCCCGGGCTTCATTAGCATAACCGGGGAGCCGCCATTTTTAAATCCCCGCTGCTTCGAACCCCGTGCAGCGCGGCTACATGGGGCTCGAACTAGGTAGTTCGGACTAGGGTGCCTATTCCGAACTACCGGTACACCTCGTTTCACGAGGAGTAACGGTAGTTCGGAATAGGAACCTAGTCCGAACTACCTAGTTCGAGCCCCGTGTAGCCGCGCTGCACGGGGTTCGAAGCAGCGGGGATTTAAAAATGGCGGCTCCCCGCTTATGCTAATGAAGCCCGGGAAATTCAAATCCCGGGCTTCATTAGCAAGTGCGGTATGCATACATTACCCCACTAGTTCGAACTAGCGGGGTAGTGTAGACATACCCATAGTGTTTATATCTAAGCTCTTTGGAATTCTGACATTTGGAATCATTCCAAAGAGACTAGCAGATATATTACATCACTGATCTATGAACAGTGAAAATCACTTGTAAGTATATGATTCCTTAAACATTCAATAATGCTTTTCTATTCTTTTATTACTATATCTTTAGTTAGTTTACAAAAGATTGGCTGACAGTGTGATATTTGGGTAAGATCTGAAATATGAATTGACTTGAAGGTAAGCATCTGATCCTTCAGGATTAGTAAAACTTTAAGTATGGTAAGAAGAGAGTTTTCAATAACCTATCACAATTAGATCTGCTCACCTAAATATAAGCCAAGGACCAGAATGCAAAACAGCTTCTGGTGTTTGTCTTCTGGTTAAAGAGTGTGGTATTATAGAAGCTTTTCTGTTACTGGCTTGGTGAATCTAATTACAGAATAAACTACCAGTTGTATTGATTGTCTCTCCTTTTTCTTGCAATCTGCCCTAAGTGTAGCACTCTCAGTGTGGGCCATCAAGGCATCTGGTCATAATCTATATGGTATATCACAGCCAGAAAGTGGAAACCATCTGCTTCACCTATACACTAAATTACTTTTACTCAGTTTCAAATATTGTTAGCTTCTTAAAAATAATATCTAGTTCTTCAGTAGTCAGATAAGTAACAAACAATTTTCTCCCATCCAATATTAATGAATAGTAAAATAAAGCAAACTGCTACAGTTTGATTGGAAAGTATTTTTTTTTAAATCCATGCCAAGGCAAACCACTAGAAGCAATTATTTATGAGGTCTTATAAGCATCTGATTGCTTGCAGCCTCATATCTCCAGATGCCTGTAATTATCCATAATAATCTGTTAGATCATTTGATTATTTCAGAAAAAGCTTCTGCTTCTCCTCATATGAAATATATGATATGGACCTCTATTACCTACCACATTGTACTAATTACTACATTTCATTTTATTTAACAGTGAAAAGACATTTGAAGGATCAGTGAAGAGATTAACTCTCACAGTCCAAAGACAGAATAATTAGTCTTTTAAATTAACTTCCCCCTTCTCCCATGAGCAAGGAAACCTTATAATTTATGATCAGTTTATATACAAAAGTTGACAGACTCTTCAACCCCAATTTGAGGTTGTTTGCAGCACCTAATACCATTTATCTGAATTTTAAATGCAAAATTATTTCACTGAAACCACAGAACCTATTTAAACCATCCATTCAAAACATAACTATCATTTATGTGAGGTCGTGCTAGGAGTATAATTCATAGGTGGAAATATACACACACAATATATAACATGCTGAAATTATATACATGAATTAAACACATCATACTGAAATATTTATTGCTATATACACAGCAGTAAAAGATGTGTAGATGCTGATATACCATGGTTATAAGCCACCTTGTAGTAAGTTATTTATAAATGAATTCTTAATATAAAGTATTATCAAGAAATTGCTGTAAACACATGGGACTCACAAGTACAGCTGGGTGGAAAAATTCTGATGAAGCATTTTTTCATCAGAATTTGACATTTGTGAGAATCTAAACATATATCAGAAGTGGTTTGACTTTGAAAATGTCTGCTAGAACCCTGCCTATCAGGGGCTTCTGAAAGCACTGCCGAGATGGTCAATTCAAAGCAAACTGATTAGAGATAGGGCAAGTTACAGTCCAAGACTGGGGTCCTCCACTGTAAGGCACAGGAAATCAGTCACAAAAAGCACCTCTGTTTGCCACACACTATCAAATCAGAGCAGGTTCTTCTGACCCCAAAGGACCAGCTACATTCCCAGGTCAACTTATACCTCAGACCTTACTCATAAAGCACACTGTAGTAAGTCCTTTAAAAGTTTAATAATAAAAAGAAAGAAAGAATTGGTGGAGTTAAAATTGTTAAAAGAATCAAGTTACATACACCAATTGCAAAGTTCTTGGTGCAGGCATGGGGCAGACATAGAATAATCTGCTTTCTTAAATCAAGTCTCTGGAATACATCCTCTGTTAGGATGGGTCATCTGTCCTTTCAAGCTCAGTTCATAGCAGAGATCCTTCAGGGCTGATGAGCCAAATTGAAGACAAATGGAGGAACCCCTGAGGCCCTTTTCATAACCTTGCCCATGTGGAGCAAGTTCCATTGTTCTGGCTCTGTCAAAGTATGTCCCAAAAAGGAGTTTATCCCATCAGAAAGTGACTGCAGATTTGCTGGAAAGCCCATTCAGTGAGGTTGGGTGCCTCCAATGCTTTATTGTTCATAGAATGTTCCTTCATGGACCAATGAACCTGAATAGCCCTTTCCAGACAGGCTGGTGAGTTACTCTGTGGGTGTTATTCTAGGAACTGACTTTTGAAATATAGGCAAACTGCTAATGTTGATAATCTTCAAGTTAAAATAAGTATTATAAACAAAATTAGCAAATCATAAGTTATCTATAGACATCTTTCTAGGCCCACTTTGTATAAAATTTGGTGCAAACATATAACAGTGGCTGCAACAATGATCTGTATGTTAGAGTGGAATAATGTGACCCCTTCAAATTTTCTCCAAGCTTATTTTAGATCTATTCTTATCTTTAGAGGAAATGCATTTCTTCCAGGAAGAAATCACACATGACTGAGTTTTGTTCATTCATTACACAATTTATATTGTTTCTGAAAGCAGGTGCTAGCCACTGACGCTCTCAGTTCTTACCTTTGTAAACAACACTGTGATTGTAAATGCATGTCAGAAGGCTCAAACCATTTCAGTACTCAAACTGCTTCTAATAAATATTATCTAATAATTGAATGCCATCCAGGGTTATGATTTCTAAAGTGATTTGTAAAAATGACTTAAGATGAGTTAGGGGGGTGTTTAGAGAAACAATGTTCAGAAAGAACTTTTTTAATTGAGATTTTAATGTCTTAGATTTTGACTTTGTTTTTTCTAATTTCATGAATTCCATGGATGAGTAATAATCATATTTGTATTATCTGGTGGGGAGGGGCAATGATTTCAAATGCTTGGTGCTTAACACTTTCCAAAGACAGTGAAAATGATCAATTTTTCAATTAACTTATTTTTTAACTAGAAGATGTTATTTGCTAGGCTAAGAACTTTTTCTACATCTAAATGCTGATAATTCTTGCAAATGTAAAATGGATATTATGTGCCACCATCGATAGGGAGGAGGAAGGGCAAAGGGGGCTGTTGTCCCATGGCCAGTGATTCAATGGGGTTTGGGGTTACTGCAGTAGCAGTGGCAAACCTTTAAAATTGCTGCCTGAGTGCTGTCCAACATGCTCTGCATGGCTCTAAGGGTTGGGGGTGAGAGGACCCAGTACTGTAGTCCAGACAGTGCTGAGGGCTGGCTGCCCCAGTCCCACCCATTCTACCCAATACCTTTACCCTTCTGGGGCATGGAACTACCCCTCTGCACCTGGCCCAGGGGCTCACAGAGGCTGTTGGTGCTCCTGGCCACCATATCTAGATTAACATGTTGCATGGCAAACATGTTTCTAAACTAATCCTCCTCTATGGCAGTTAGTATAGTCGTATAGATAGAATAGTGGAGATCTGGGCTTCAGATCTGGCTTTATCACTGATTTATTGGATGACATTGAGCAAATCACTTCACTTGTGTGTGCCTTGGTTCCTCCATCTAGAAAATGGGGAAGTTATTCTGAAAGTGAATGTCCTGTTAAATTAAAACAAAGACAAAATATTTGAAAGTGGTCCAGCAATTATACATTACTTTCTTCAAACTGATTTAATAATGTAGCAGTGAGCTTTGCTATGGAAAAATCTGCCTCTGTATTTAAATATGGCTATTTTAACTGCATTTGTGATTCATGCTGTATATTTTATGTTTGATTGCATCCCTTAATTTATATTAGTTTTTCTTTCTCTGAATCCTTTGCTTCACTTTATTTCTACAATGATAAAAACTACTACAAATACCAGTAGTAAAATGCTTCTACTCGTATAAACTTTACCCATGTCATGACAATGACATGTAAACATAACATATATATGTAGAAAAAATTTACTGGGTATTAAGTTGCCAATATATATGTATAGAACATAAGAACGGGCATACTGTGTCAGACCAGAGGTCTAGCCCAGTACCCAGTCTGTCAATGCTGGCCAATGCCAGATGCCCCAAAGTGGGTGAACATAATAGGGAATCTTCAAATGTTCTCTCTCCTCCCATCCATTTCCACCCTCTGACAAAACAGATGCTAGGGACATCATTCCTATCTCTCCTGGCTAATAGCCATTGATGGACTTAACCTCCATAAATTTATCTAGTACTTTTTTGAACAGGTTAAAGTCCTGGTCTTCATAATATCTGAGTCAAGGCATTCCACAGTTCACTGCGTGCTGTGTGAAGAAAAACTACCTTCTTTGTTTTAAACCTGCTACCTATTAATTTCATTTGGTGACCCCTTGTTCTTATGTTTTGGGAACAAGTAAATAACTTTTCCTTATTCACTATTTCCACACCAATCATGATTTTATAGACCTCTATTATATCTCCCATAATCTCCTCTTTTCTCAGCTAAAAAGCCCCAATTTTTTAATCTCTCATCATATGGCCTTATTCCAAATCCCTAATCATTTTTGTTGCCCTTTTCTGAACCTTTTCCAATGCCAATATATCTTTCTTGAGATGAGGTGCCCACACTCATACACAGTATTCAAGATGTGGGTGTACCATCGTTTTATATAGAGGCAATAACATATTCTCAATCTTATTCTCTATCCCTTTTTTAATATCAGAGGGGTAGCCGTGTTAGTCTGAATCTGCAAAAGCGACGAGGAGTCCTGTGGCACCTTATAGACTAACTGAAGTGTAAGAGCATAAGCTTTCGTGGGCAAAGACCATCTGACGAAGTGGGTCTTTGCCCACGAAAGCTTATGCTCTTACACTTCAGTTAGTCTATAAGGTGCCACAGGACTCCTCGTCCCTTTTTTAATGATTCCTAACATTCCATTTGCTTTTTTGACTGCTGCACATTGAGTGGATATTTTCAGAGAACTATCTACAATGACTCCAAGATCTCTCTCTTGAGTAGTTATAGCTAAATTAATCCCCATCATATATGTATAGCTGGGATTATTTTTTCCAATGTGCTTACTTTACATTTATTAACATTAATTTTCATTTGCCATTTTGTTGCCCAAATACTTAGTTTTCTGAGATCTTTTTGAAGCTCTTCACAGTCTGCTTTGGTCTTAATTATCTTGAGCAGTTTGGTATCATCTGCAAATTTTGTCACTTCACTGTTTACCCCTTTCTCTAGATCATTTTTAAATAAGTTGAATAGGATTTGTCCCAGGACAGACCCTTGGGAAACACCACTAATTACCTCTCTGCACTCAGAAAACGTATAATTTATTCCTACCTTTTGTTTCCTGTCTTTTAACCAGTTATTAATCCATGAGAGGACCTTCACTCTCATCCCAACATACTTTACTTAAGAGCCTTTGGTGAAGGATGTTGTCAAAGGCTTTCTGGAAATCTAAGTACACTGTATTCACTGGATCCCCCTTGTCCACATGTTTGTTGACCCCCTCAAAGAACTCTAATAGATTAGGAAGGCATGATTTTCCTTTACAGAAATCATGTTGATTTTTCCCCAACAAATTGCATTCATCAATGTGTCTGACAATTTTATTCTTTACTATAATTTCATATAATTTGCCCAGGACTGACATTAGACTTACCGGTCTGTAATTGTCAGCATCACCTCAAGAACCCTTTTTAAATATTGATGTCACATTAGCGATCTTTCAGTCATTAGGTACAGAAGCTGATTTAAAGGATAGGTTATAAACCACAGTTAAAAGTTCCACAATTTCACATTTGAGTTCTTTCAGCCATCTGGTCCCGATGACTTGTTACTGTTAACAATTTCGCTGTTACTGTTACTTGTTATTGTATGTCAATTTGTTCCAAAACCTCCCTTAGCAACACCTCAATCTGACACAATTCCTCAGATTTGTCACCTAAAAAGAATGGCTTGGGTTTGGGAATCTCCCTAGCATCTTCAACCAGGAATTCCGAAGCAAAGAATTAATTTAGTTTCTCTGCAATTAGCTTATCATTTTTGAGTGCTCCTTTAGTATCTCGATCATCCAGGGGCCCCCTGGTTGTTTAGCAGTCTTTCTGCTCCTGATGTACTTAAAAACATTTAGTTGTTCCTTTTTGAGTTTTTAGCTAGCTGTTCTTCAAACTCCTTTTTAGCTTTTCTTATTATATTTTTACACTTAATTTGACAATTTATGCTCCTTTTAATTCTCCTCACTAAAATTTGAATTCTTCTTCCTTTTTAATCAATGCCTTTTTATCTCTCACTGATTCTTTTACTTGTTTATTAAGCCATGATGGCACTTTTTCGGTTCTCTTACCATGTTTTTTTAAAATTTGGGGTGTACATTAAGTTGAGCTTCTAATATGGTATATTTGAAAAGTTACCATAATAAAGGTATATTCAAACCAAGCAAAGCAGATCTGTGATAGATTTTCTTCACTAGACATGATTATCATCTCATCAAAAAGTCACACAACATCCCATTTAATTTCCAAGAAAGCTTTCTTTCCATAACATTTGTGTCAGAAGGCCAAATTTCTGGCAGGCCCAGCAGTCTAGAGGCAATAAAATACACTAAGAGACAGGAAAGCTGCTATTTTGTTAACATAGTTGGAGGCCTGAGCATAAACCCCCTCTAGCCTGCAAACTGGTACTGAGAAAATTATGAAGTCACATCTTAGTGGAGAAGAGTCTTAGAAAATAGTCTGATGGATGAAAGGACAGCAAATGAAATCCAGCCCTTCTTCTCTTTATGGAGGAGTCCAAACATAGCTACATTGCACATTCTTGTGCAAGAAGGTATGCAAATGAGGCGCAGTGAAGGAGCAGTGTAGACATAGCCATGGTGTTTTTAGAAAAGGTGAAACAAACAAAGGGGGGGGAGGTGAAGGTTGCTGGCAGTAAACAGCAAATAAGAAGGAAATGTTACAAAAAAAAACCCTTATTTTTTCCTCTTTTGAAATGATTTCTCTGCTAACTTTTTTCCTAGGTCTTTGTCTTTGTTTCAAGTTCCATGTACTATTCAGACCCTGTACCACTGCAACCCTAAATCACAGATATCTGATTCACCTTGTGACCCAGGAGCCAGACTTTTTTATAAATTCTAAGTTTGAAATATTGTATGAGTTCCCTTGATTTTCTGTTTTGTATATATAAAGGTTAAAATTGTGTACTAAAATGAAGGCTTGTATGTCTTCTTTATGACGAACCTGGACATAACACAGTGAAAAATTATGAAGTCACAGACGAACCTGGACATAACACCAGTGAGCTCCACTTTACTCTGAGGTAAAATGTTTTGAAACCATCATTAAAAAGTGAATTTATACAGCAGCTAGGTTAACTTGATATGAGAGGGACAAACCAGAATGGCTTTTGTAAAGTCCTTCACAAGAGGCTTTTAAGGAAATTAAGTACTCATGGCTTGAGAGTTAAAGTACTATAATTGATTAGAAACTGACTTAAACATAGAAAATAAAGAGTAGGAATAATTTATCAGTTTTCATCAAGACAAAAATGTAATAGGGTGCTGCAAAGTTCTGCACTAGAACTGCTTTTGTTTAATATGTTCATTAATGCTCTTGAAAAGAAGGTAAAGAGTTAGGTATCAATATTTGTCAGAGGTACAATATATACATATATTTCAATGGTACCTATGTCCAGTGTAAGATTACATGTTTAGTTTGAATTTGTGGTGCTATAATTGTTTTCATAAGAGCAAGGAAATAAAAATATGGGTCAAATTAAAAAAAATGCATGATTTAATTATCCTCTCTGGAAAAATTACTTGCTATCAAAACAAAACAAAAAATCAGAAAATACTGGAGTGTGTAAAATGTGGAGATTAAATTCAGTAAACTATAATTAAAGGAAAATTTATCTTACTAAGTAAAAAGCAAAACACACCTTAACTTTTCTGTAGTTGCTACTGATACTCCTCTTTTAATATATATACAAATGTGTAGAACATAATGCATGCGTATATGTGTATGAAGTTATATGAATGTTGTAGTATTACAGTAAAATCTATGTTATCCAGCACGCTCGGGAATTAGAGCATTCTGGTTATCTAATCATTCCGGTTAGTTGAGGGTCCCATCAACCTAAGAAAAAACAATGGATAATAATAGTGAAACTCAAGTTATCAATATTGGAAGTTTTGTAGTGTGAGGCAGTTGGTTTCACATTTCTATTTTGAGTTAAAGATGATTAGTACTTCTTAAATAAAAAATTGTAAGCCAGTCATGGTAAACCAAGCCAAGCCCGTGCGCCTGAAGATGTGACAGTATTGTGGCTGGGGTCAATGCTGGTTAACAAAGTTTTCTGATTAACAGAGGTTTTCACTGTACATTCTCTTGCAATCTATCCTCTGTGGGTAGTATCCTATATGTGTCTGTTATTGGCACCAATTAATTGGTTATTATATACATGTGAGTGAAGGGAATTATTGGCTGATTGGTTTTTTGATTTGGCTATTGTTCTTAAGTGGAACCAGCTAAATTACAATCAGTTATCACCCTTTATGTTTTAAAGCTTCTGCTTTAGCTAGCCATTCCTAGACTCTATTAGTATCGTTTATCCAATGGAAGATTTTTATTGTTCATTATTAGATCATCCTTAACAACACTGTGGAAAATTGCATTAATGAGAAGCATGTATGGATGATAAAGAAAATCACTAAAGGCTTCAACTAGAACAGGTTAAAAAGTCTATTTTATTAGTATAATATGGAAAACTACACAGATTTTTCAGTTCAAAAGTCTGAAAGTTAACACAAGGAAAATTGTTTCTCAACATGAGTGAATTGCAAAATTGTATGTTGAGGTTTTTAATTACTAGTCATATCATGAAATACATTTCCACTGGAGGGAGAATGTTTTCAAAGGCTGGTCCAAGACTAGGGAATTCACATAGGCTTTGTCTACACTGCAGGGTTTTTGCGCAAGAAGCTTTTTGCAGAAGATAGCTTCTGCAAAAATGTCTTGTGCAAAAGCTCATCCACACCTCAAAAGCGCATAGAAAAAGCGATGTGCTTTTGCACAAGAGAGCATCCACACTGCATGAATGCTCTTGCGCAAGAACGATCTGATTGCCATTCACAGAGCACCTGTGCTTTTTCCAATAGGTTCTTTTTGCGCAAGAAAGCCCTGTTGAGCATCCACACACACCTTTTTGCACAAGATGTTTTCGCGGAAGATCTCTCAAGATCTCAACGTGTGGACACGTGTGGGTTTTTGCGCAAAACCAGCTGTTTTTGTACAAAAACCCTGTAGTGTAGATATAGCCAAAGATAGAAACTAAAAACTACTACAAACATCCACACTTTCTCTTTCTAGTGCAAATCTCATTACTTTAATTCATCATTCATAAATAAAATCTCATAAAATGTCACTTAAAACCTCTCTGTATTTTTTCCCATGGAGGAAAGGAATGGAAAAGAAACTGCATATGAAAAATATTAGTCACATTACTTTATGCATCATTGTTTATACATCAGTGACAGTGTAAATGTTCTCTTTATCCTGGGTTCATTTTTTTCTATTTTGTGACAGCACCTGGATTAAGAATGGACGGTTGGTACTGTTATCTTTAGAGATCATATTAGATGGATAGAGAGGGAAAACCAAACAGGCTATCAGATTGTAATGGACACAGGTTAGTGAAACATCTGCTTTGTTGATTTGCTCTTTCTGTATTCATCCATAACATTCCTTGGGCTGAAAAATTGTTCAAGCATACAACTACAGTCCAATAAGCTGGATCTTCTTTCTGCAGTTGATGTTGTGGCAAATTTTTCTGTTGCTGTTGCTGCTGCTGCTTAGACAGGATTTTTCCTAGTTTTCTTGGAAGTAGCACAAACTATGTACCCCATTTTTAGCATTATAGTACTTAGGTTAAGTTTCAGGAAGTCAGTGCAGTCAGATAATAAGCAAGTATGAGACATTTGTAGAGCATGGTATTTTGTATTTTGTAGAGCATGGTAGTTTGTACAACAGATGTTTTGCTCTTGTTTAACTTTTATTGTGTTGTTGGCATTGAATTTTTAAGATACCCTTAAGTCTGTGTGCCTGCAGGCTGCAGCAATAGCAGTTCATGTTTCACCTTCAGTACTATAGAGACAGGTGGAAGTTTTGAGCAAAGTCGAAGCAAAATGGGAAATTTCATTGCTATAGTGAATGATAATTGATCTCTGCTTATACTAATAGCTTTTCATTATTCACATTGTCTTTATTTAGTTCTGTATTGTTTTTATGATCTGTACAAGGGAATAGGCAAAGTTAGAGTTAAAGGATAGACAGGAAAATAATTTAGATATGTTGGGGTAAATCTACACTAGCCCCCTAGATTGATCTAGGGAGGCTAATGAGAGCGACCGGAATTGCAAATCAAGCCCAGGATTTAAATATCCCATGCTTCATTTGCATGTTCCCGGCCAATCACCAATTTAGAAATTGATTAGCAGGAAGTAACTGCCCATGTCTACAAGCAGCAGTGAAACGGGATTCCGATTTAAAGCCCTAACTCGAATTAGCTAGTATTCCTCCTGCAATGAGGTTTACCAGATAATTCGAATTAGGGGCTTTAAATTGGAATCCCGTTTCACTGCCGCATGTAGACGCAGGCAGTTACTTCGGGCTAGTCAATTTCTAAAATGGCAACCAGCCGGGAACATGCAAATTAAGCATGGGATATTTAAATCCTGGGCTTGATTTGCAATTCCAGTCACCTTCATTAGCCTCCCTACATCAATCTAAGGGTCTAGTGTAGACATACCCTCAGAGAAGAAGTCAGTTCCAAGAGCCAGTAAAAGACATCTATCAAGACTGAATTTTTAAGCAAGCTTATGAAATATAGAATCATAGATAGAACTGGAGGAATCTGAAGAGGTCACAAAGTCCAATCCCCTATACTCAATGCAGGATTAAGCACCATCTAGACCATCCCCTAAAAGTGTTCGCCTAACCCGCTCTTAAAAATCTCTAATAATGGAAGTTCTGCACCTCCCTATTCATTTTATTCAAGTGCTTAATCACCCTTGCACATCTACATTGCATGGCTTCTTTCAGAATAAGCTATTTTGGAAGAAATACTCTGAAATAGCTTATTTTGAAACAGAGCGTCTACACAACAAATGCCCATTAAAATAGCACTGAGCTATTTCTAAATAGAGCATCCACACTCATGCTGAATCACATTTAAGACCACCTGGAAGCACTTCAGGCAGGGCATCAGGACAGCACTCACATCCCATAGCTGCTGCCTGAGGCTATCTGAGGCTCATGCTTAAAGGGACCTCCTGTATAGTCATGTCTCAGGCTCTTCTCCTTTGCCTACCTCCCTGAGCGACAGCAAAGCCTTTTCTCTGCCTGCTGCAGTTGCCCTTGCAGACACCACAACACTCCTGCCATGGAGCCAGATCTACTTCCAAGCAGTCAATGGCTCTTATATCACATGCTGCACCTCCTGTTGAAGTTTCTGTGGGCTGCCCTCATGGCCCTGCAAGAACAGGATCTGTAATTCATTGTGGGGCATCTCCTCTCTTCTCTCCAGGTGCTACTCATGCAGCTTGATCCCACCTGCCCTCCCCTGCACACCTTGCACTGCCGCTTCTGGGACTGAACACCAGTTCTGACTGGTGGAACCAGATCATCCTGGAGTGATGGGACGACTAGCAGTGGCTCCAGAATTTTCTTATGTAGAAGGAAGCCTTCATGGAGCTGTGTGAGTGGCTTGCCCCTATCCTTAAGTGACAGGACACCCACATGAGACCCGCCATCCCCCTTCACAAGAGGGTTGCCATCACCATCTGGAAGTTCGCTGAATCAGACAGCTACCACTCTGTGAGTAAATAGTTTGGGGTGGGGAGATCAACTGTCAGGGACGTGGTCATGCACATATGTCACTCTCAAACTATTGCCCCAGAAGAGTGGCGAACTGCTGGAATGGGGTTTCCTAGGGAAGGGGGTGGTGGTGGTGGAAGCTCCCTCCCTGGGTGGTTTTTCAGTCCCACCTTCACAAAGCACTGCCAGGCAGTGGGGAAAGTTGGGGTTGCTCCTGGGTTGTGGAGGAGAGGGTGGGTTTGGGCTCAAGGACCTCCGAAGGGCTCTGCAAACCCTGTGATTCTCTGTGTGTCTCCTTCTGCTGGTGGTATGAGCCATCAACACCATCATGCTGTGCAGGATCATCAGCCTGGGTGATGTAGACCCCATTGTCACTGGCTTTGTCGCCATGGGCTTTCCCAACTGCTGAGGGACTATTGACGGCACCCATATCCCTATCTAGGCCTCCAGCCAATGTGCATCTGAATATATCGACTGAAAGAGGTACTTTTCAATGGTCCCACAGGCCCTTGTGGACCACTGCAACCAGTTCACGGACAGCTACATCAGGTAGTCAGGGAAGGCACATGATGCACACATCTTCTGAAACTCTAGCCTCTTCCAGAAGATGCACGCCGGTACTTTTCCCCTGACTGCACCATCAGAGTCAGGGATGTAGACATGCTGATGTGCAATGTAGGGGATTCAACTCTCTGTTCCTCTGGCTGATGAAGCCCTTGACCTCACTAAAGAATCTTGACCCCAAGAAGGAATGCTTTAATGCCAGGCTTAGCAGTGTCTGCACTGTTGTAGGGGATACCTTTGGTTGTCTGAAAAGGGAGGTTCTGTTGCTTCTCACCCAGCTGGACCTTGGGGTATGTCTACACTAGCCCCCTTGTTCGAACTAGGGAGGCTAATGTAGGCATTCGAAGTTGCAAATTTAAATATTCCAGGCTTCATTTGCATCTTCCCAGGTGCCGCCATTTTTAAATCCCCCTTAGTCCGAACTCCGTGACCGCGGCTATACGTGGCATGGAGTAGGTAGTTCGAATTAGGATCTCTAATATGAACTACCGGTACACCTCATTCCATGCCACGTGTAGCCGCGGGCACGGAGTTCGGATTAAGGGGGATTTAAAAATGGCAGCGCCCAGGAAGATGCAAATGAAGCCCAGGATATTTAAATCCCGGGCTTCATTTGCAACTTCGAATACCTACATTAGCCTCCCTAGT
The DNA here is from genome assembly GCF_049634645.1 of Pelodiscus sinensis. Lineage (NCBI taxonomy): Eukaryota > Metazoa > Chordata > Testudines > Trionychidae > Pelodiscus > Pelodiscus sinensis. Next base: position 98,785,510 of record NC_134715.1, on the reverse strand, counting down.
TTGAACTAGGGGGCTAGTGTAGACATACCTTTGGGGAGCAGAACATCCCCCAAGTGGTGGCTGCATGCTGTGTCCTCCACAACCTTGTGAACATAATGGGGAGATGTTCCTGACAGGATGAGGGGCAGTGGCCAAGCTGCTTGGCAGGGCCTTCTTGCAGCCACACATGGCTGCTAGATGTTGTATACATCCAGGTATCCCTGAGGTAGAGTTTCAGCCACGGCCAGCTGTGAGACTTTTGTCTGGGCCTCCCCACAAGAGGCCTCTGCAATGACCCAGTGTGCAGTGAGCAGGGAGGGAGGTGAAAGGGGTAGAAGAAGGAGGAGGAGAGACTCAGAGATTGGGCTGGGACTGGTGCCTGCCTTGGGAAATCCCATCACCTCTTGTACATGATCCTTAGCAACCACCGGGGGGCAGGGAGGAGGCTAGAGAGAGAAGGCAGGGGATCTGGAGCAGGAGTGGCCACCAGGCAATTGAGGACAGCGGTGAAAGCCACACACATGGTCCAGGCCTGCTGCAGCAACTCTTGCTAAGTGTTGCAGTGCAGCTGCAGATCCTTCTCCAGTCCTGCTGGTCCAAGGAGCACTGTGGGCTCACAGGGTAGTGATGTGCTCTCTCTCTGGACATCCTTGTGTGTGCTCCTGTGGGTCATGCAGGGTCGGGAGGATGGCACAGGAGGTGTAGAGCAAAGAGAACAAAGAGAAGATCAGTCACCCTGGGAGACACCGTGCATGAAGCTTAACCTTCATCTCTGAGGCAACATCAAAAGTTCATGGGTCAGACAAAGGTGATGCACTTCAAGCAAGGCTGTCTGTGGCCTAGACAGCTGGCCTTTTCTTGCAGGGGCACAGGTGTCCAAGAGGGGAGAATCACTACCCCCACATCCTTGGGACAAGCAGGAATGGGAACGTGCCAGCCAGATCAGAAGCTTGCAAGCATGAAGAGGGCCATGGGGCAGCTGGGCTTCCCTCCGTGCCACACACATGCCAGGTCTGGCAGTGGTGGCAAACCACAGGGAGAGGACTTGCATCCCTTCCTGCTGGAGAAGAGGGTGACAGGGTGTTGGGGGGAGGTGTGTGTGAGTGGCAGATGCTCCTTCACCTTGCCATGCTTTCCGTGGGAGCGGATGCTACCCTGAGAGTATGGACATGTCCATGTGCTGTGTGTGGCACTGCTCTGTGTGTGTGTATGTGTAATCATGTCCCGAGACTCCTTTTAGTGGTGGTTTGTGGTGGGAGGGTGCCCACATTCTACCCCTATGTTGGAAGTAAGGCAGACCTATCCAGATACCCTGTGATCAAGAGCACAAGGGTCCTCTATTGAAGCCTCCTGGGGCTGTGTGCCCCAGACTGGTGCTCCACATGCATAGGTTGCTGCACAATTCCCAGGCTGAGAAGGCTGCACGAGGAGTGAGCAGCAGCTTCTCACCACCTACCACTTCAATCCCTGTGGGTCTAAGAAAAGTAATGGCACCCACCTGATGGGCTTTCCCGGACAATGCTTGGGAGACATCCTGAGTGGGAGGTACTGGCTCCAGGGTGAGCATGACCTCCTGGATGGTGGGCATCAAAGTTCCGCTGACGTTATTTGGCTCCTCCTCCTCCACACTGGCTCTGCCCCCCAGGAGGGTGATGACAGGTGTCTCCAGCCCTGAATCCACAGTATGTGGGGAGGGAGGGACTGATATAGCCCCTAAGGATGTGGTGGAGCTGGGCATAATATGGACAGGCCTCAGGTGCCGCCCCAGAGCAGAAGCTGTGCTTTCTGGCCTCCTGAGTGCACATGAGGCCCTTGTTGCCTGGGCTGCCGGCCATCTGGCCATAGACATCTGCATTCCTGTGCCTCGTGTGGAGATCCTGGAGGTTTGCCTCCTCTCCCCAGACCTCAATGAGATCCAGGATCTCTGCACCAGACCAGGAAAGCATGCACCTCTTTCATCTCCGGGCAGAGTCCTGGGAGCTGGCTGCCAGCTCCCTTGCATCTCTTGAGGACTCATTTGGAGCAAGGGGGTCACTCATGGCAGCTGCAAAAGCTGTGTTGGCTGCTGCTGTGTGGCTCAGGCCTGTCAGGGCTTGCTGTATGCCTCAAGCCTTTTTCCCTGTGGCTGCATTTTTAAAGCTTGCAGGGGAAGGGGCAGATTACAGAGATCTGATGAGTGCGGACAGAGTGGCCAGCAGGGCACCTGTGGGAAGGCCTGGAGGCCTTTTATTTCAAAATAACTCCAGCTGCCCTGTCTACACATGCCCTATTCCGAAATCGCTATTTCAGAATAGACATTATTCCTCGTGAAACGAGGGTTAAAGAGTCTGGAATAATATACCTGTTATTTCAATAATGTTTCAAAATAATGGGTTTGTTGTGTAGTCACTCACATAGTTATTTCAGAATAATGTCCATTATTCCAAAATAACGCTGCTGTGTAGATGTGCCCCCTGAAAGTTTGGAAGCTTTTCCTAATGTCCAACCTAAACCTTTCTTACAAGGGTGGAGTTTCAAGTGATTGAGGGGGGCATAAGGATCTTTTGCAAAAAGGGGTGTTTGCACAAAACAGAAATGTCCACGCTGCTTGTTTTTGTGCAAAAACCCCTTGCGCAAAAACGGATTGGAAGAGATTATGCAAATGAAGCAAAAGAAAATGCTAATTAGCACTTCATTTGCATTGCCTCTTCTGTCAAAACCCGTAGTGTAGACGTAGCCTGAATGAGCTTAGAATTACCTAGGGCTGATCCTTCCATGTTAAGGTTGAACCATGTAATGGGGGAAAGCGAATAAATACCATCTAGCTATGCGTAAAGCTTTCTCTGATAGGATACTAAGCCTTGTGGATAAGGGAGAAGTAGTGGACATGGTATAGCTAGACTTTAGTAAGGCATTTAACATGGTCTTGCATGATCTTCTTATCAATAAACTAGGGAAATACAACCTAGATGGGGCTACTATAAGGTGGGTGCATAACTGTCTGGATAACCATTCTCAGAGAGTAGTTAATGGTTCACTATCCTGCTGGAAGGGCACAACAAGTGGGGTTTCATGGGTTCTGTTGTGGGACCAGTTCTGTTCAATATCTCCATCAGTGATTTAGATGATGGCATAGAGAGTACGATTATTAAGTTTGAAGATGATACTAAGCTGGGAGGGAATGCAACTTCTTTGAAGGATAGGGCCAAAATTCAAAATGATCTGGACAAACTAGAGAAATGGTCTGAAGTAAACAGGATGAACTTTAATAAGGATGAATGCAAAGTACTCCACTTAGGAAGGAACAATGCGTTTCACACATACAGGATAAGAAGTGATTGTTTAGGAAGGATACCACTGAAAGGTATTTAAGAGTCATAGTAGAGAAGTTAAACATGAGTCAAAAGTGAGACACAGTTGCAAAAAAAGGAAACAGGATTCTGGGATGCATTAACAGGAGTGTTAGGAGCAAGACACAGCAAGTCATTCTTCTGATCTACTCTCTGCTGATTTGGTCTCGGAGTATTTTGTCAAGTTCTGGGCACCACATTTCAAGAAAGATGTGGAGAAATTGGAGAAGGTCTAGAGAAGAGCAACAAAAATGATTAAAGATCTAGAAAACATACCCTATGAGGGAAGACTGAAAGAATTGGGCTTGTTTAGTTTAGAAAAGAGAAGACTAAGAGGTGATATGATAGTGGTTTTCAAGTGGCTCTGAGGAGAGAACAAGAAGCAATGGGCTTAAATTGCAGCAAGGGAGGTTTAGGTTGGACATTAAGAGAACCTTCCTAACTGTGAGGGTGTTTAAACATTGAAATAAATTACTTAGGGGTGTTTTGGAATCTCCATCATTGGAGATATTTAAGAGCAGGTTAGACAGTCATCTTTCAGGGATGATCTAGACGGTGCATGGTCCTGCTGTGAGGTCAGGGGACTGTACTCGATGACCTCTTGAGGTCCCTTCCAGTTCTATGATTCTATGATACCATCCCTGTGGTGGGAAAAACGTCTCAGCATCCCAACACTGTGGCATTTCATTTCAGAAAGGGGAACTACACAAAAATGAGGAGGTTAGGGTACATTTTTCTGGAATAATGGCTGTTATTCTGGAAAAACAATATTTGCATCCACACTGCAATTGTGTTCTTTCTACAAAAAGTTGAAAGCATGGAGGGCTTTTTCCAATGGCAGTAAACCTCTTTCTATGGGAATAATGTATTTTCTGAAAAAGGCATGTGTGGATGTGGAAAAGGGAATTCTGTTGAAAAAAGAGACCTCCGGGAAATAACACAAGTGCCCTGCTTGCCACTCCATCTACACTCATCACAACTCTATAGTTCCTGTCTCCTGGTAGCTCTTAAAGCCGTGGGCATCCAGGACAAGGCTTGTGGCAGGAAGCTGGCCCTGGGAACTGCACTTCACCACGCAGTACACATTGCCACACACCTCGCACCCATGGCCCAGCTTCAAGCTCCCCAAGAGCTCTTTGCCCATCCCAGGAAGCATGCACGGTGCTCCCAGAGGCCTACTAGGGTGACAAAAAGATGAGCGCTGTCCTGGTCTGGGGTGGAAATCCTCACCCTCCTGGATGTCTGGGGCAAAGTAGAGGACTTTTTTGCGCAAAAGCGCGTCTAGATTGTCCACGGATGCTTTTGTGCAAAAGTGCTTTTGCGGAAAAGCGTCCATGCAAATCTAGACGCTCTTTTCCGCAAATGCTTTTAATGGAAAACTTTTCCGTTAAAAGCATTTGTGGAAAATCATACCAGTCTAGACATAGCCTTAGTGTGTATGCTCACCTTGTTATGGCTCTACTCCACTTCTAAAAACAGAAACTGAATGGAGACCTGGGAGCCAAAGGATTTGACATACATAGATTTTATTTCTCTTCTGCTAATTAAGTCCCCCAGTATGCAGCTTTTTGTAGGGACTGCTAAAGATCAGAGCTGGAGAGAAAGCTAAATTGTGTTACTTTTTTTCAACAGATTAATGCATATTTACATGGGGTTACATGGTAACCAATTATATACACATTGACTCAAAAAGGCAAAATGAATCAGTGTTTGTCATTTCAATGAGCAACTCTCAAAATGATTAAAATAAAATATAAACCCTTGAGAATGGTCATGTTTAAAAACAAATGCATTAACATTTCCTAAGTTTTCCCACACTTATTTACTATTTAGGCAAGTCTTTCCTCCTCCACTTCCTGTACTAGGACCTGCTCCGATGGCTGGCCTGGGTGGGCAGGAGCCTAAGGGCATAACAAAGTAGATGACACGGAGCAGTGAAGCTGCAGTGCACAGAAAGGAGAGTGAAAGTTCCTTGCAGCAAACCTTAGTCACTCCCAAAAGCCAAGGACAACTTGTACTTGGTGAACATACCTCACAAGGATGATGTGAGAGTTAAAGTAGTGAAATCTTCATTCTATAGAGGATTAATGGAAGACTACAAAGCAGATGAGTAGCTAACAGAGCTGGGATCAGAGCTCAGTGATTCCTCCTGGCTCCCTGCTCAGGGTTAGTCTTTAAGGTGCTACTAGATTTTTGTTGTTTTTTAAGTTCTTCCTGTTACAGACTAACTCGGCTACCCCTCTGAAGCCTCAGTTTTAATAGTTTTTCATACAGTGCCTATCACTGTTGCATCAAAGCACTCAGATTCAGCTCCCTCCTATTTTAACAAAGATTTCATCAACCACTGCCACCCATCATCTTCGGAATTGAGCAATGAAATCATAATGAATCTGTAGAGGCACACTCAGTTCCATGGCAACAAAGATGTCACGAACACTGAATTATTACAGGGGAGTGCCACCTATTATTAAGGTTGTCCTACACTTCCCATTATAAGACCTTATTTTCAGTTCCTTATAATTTTGCTATACTTTAACTGCTTGGGCTGAAATTTTCTATGCTGGATATCTGTCTCAGGCATTTTTTTTAATTTCAATCAAAAAGCATAAGAAGGATAGGAAAAAATACACTGGAATGTCTATATGGAAAAAAATCATAGAACTTCCTCTACTCCAGTGAAAATCTGTCCATATTTGCCCAAGTTATAAGCTTTTGAATAATTAGAGTTTGCACTTGCTCATACAGGTTTGGTAGAAATTAGTTGCTAAAAACATCATAGATTGAGCAGGACTTCCCTCTAATTGCACCTGTGACTTCTGTTGGCTGGGCTGCAGCCAGACTCTGTAATTGAGGACAGGTTGGCTATCCTGTGCTGCCAATGCTCCTTTACTACACCCAAGCAGCATGAATTGTGAAACTGCCTGAATCAAATAGAGAGAGAACAAGAGCCGGATCAAAGGGAGTTGGGATAGATTGGGAAAGAAGCATGGAGTTAGGAGGGGGAGACTGGGACTGGAGGTAACAGAGGGTCTGGAGCGATTAAATGGGAACATGGGGAGATTGGGGAAGGATAGGTAATCCAGAGGGTCAAGCTAGGATTGCCAGGGAAACTGGAACTGGGATGAGATGCTTAAGGAGTGGGGACTAGGACTGGCTATGGGAGGAGAATGGGAGTGAGCCAAGAAGCCAGGGAAGGAGAAGAGCTAGGGCTGAGTCAGGGCATATTAGAGAAATTGGGGCAGAAGTGTCAAGCTTGATGGGAAGAGGCAGAAGTGTCTGTAGCCACCAGAGCGCACACAGTCTGGAATGGAACCCATGATTCCTGAGCCTCACAATTCCTCTACTGTCAGCAATATCTGTGAAACCCACTGTCAAACTGCCCCATCTGCCTCTAGAGCTGGCCCACACAGAGAATTAGCCCCTGTGCTCCCTTTACCCCTCTCTCCGTTATTGGTGGGTGGAAGGGTCCTTGTCCCACTCTGCTGCTGTTCCTGCAAAGTGAGCAGTGTACCAGCTGTTTGGGGTAATAGCATCTATACGCAAATAAATGGCAGCAGCATGAGAAGACCCCCTTCCTTCCTTTTCTCCCCAGGTGCCGCAGCTGTGCATACCACACGGATGGCACGTGCCTGCATTATGCAACATCTAGACAGCATGATAAGAGGAAGGGCAGCAAGACAGGCTGGGAAATGGATGCCCCACCAGGAGCCTGGCTGGAAGTATGCATGCCTCCACCTACAGCATGCCCCCAGCCAGTACCTTTCACCTGCTGCATAGCATGATGCATAGGGCCACCAGCACAAGCCTGCTAGCAAGCTTGGGAGCCTAGGTGGGAGTGCACTACATTTCTACCTGCAACAGAGAAGCCCAGTAGCAGCTGGCTCCTTCTTACCAGAGCAGTGCACTGGCGCGCACCACCTTACTTTCACTTCTGGTAACTCTACTTAAATCTCAGTCAGCTATGCTATATGAAGAGAACTTTTACTGCCCACAATATGCACAGATCCAAAAAAGCAATCAAAGCAGTCAAAAGAACAAATATATTTGTAGCCAAACTTAATATGGTATCAGTCCCTTATCCTGAAGACCTACATGAGTGGTCCCGTTGACATCAGGGAACACTAATCAAGCGAGTAAAGTTTAGCATGTGCAGTATGATATGCAGGATTGGGGCCTTATTGTTCATCCTAATGGAGTTAAATATCCCTCTTTGTGGGTAAAGCAATCACAACAGTTTTAGAATATATGCATCTTGTTTCTGCTTGTGATCATTTTGCTTTTATTCGGTCATTATTGAATTGTTATAGCATTATTTAAACACAGATAGCACAGTCACAACATTTAGAAAGATACATATCTTCCTGTTCAAAAGAAACTTGACATTCTGAAAAATCCTGATTACTCACTGTTTGTGTAATGTTTAGGTCATTTGAAGGTAAAACTATAGTCTCCAAAAGATGTTGATTCTGTTTTCATTTTCAATCTATTCACCTTTGTACAAAGGATAAGAACTTTGAGTGTTTCCTTGAAGCACCTAAATAAGCAAATTATTCTTATGTGATTTGGGTGTTAAAATTAATAACAAACTTTCATGCAAATTTACTTCCTAATAACATTAATTTGCTATCGTAAGTATATAATGAGATACAGAATGACGGTCATAACAATCCTAACTTTCCAAGCATGGAAAACAATTTGTAAGAAGATGTATCATTAATTAGTAATATGAATGTTATGGAAGCCTTTTAGTTATAGAGTGTCAGAAAAAGTATTTTGTAAAGTACTAGCAGATTTACCCAATGTTGCTCAGGTCCTTAATTCAATTGATTGATTGATTTTTTTTTAGAAACAAAAAGGAAAATCTACATGTTTTATTTTTAAAAATGTGGTGTCATTTTTATGAAGCTAATTTTATACCAGTTTTTTTAAAGGGGATAGTTAAAATTTGTCCATTTAATTTTTTTAGTAAACTTCTTTAAATAGGAATTCCATCAAATGTAGTTTTTTTCTTCATCCTTATAAACTCTTATTATTTGCTATGTTTTAATAAAAATGGGTTATAGTCAAATGTTTTCCAATAACATTGTCTTCTAGCTTTCAAACCTTAAGCATTGATTTAGCAGTGCCAAAACAGAGCACTACTGCAAATTTCTCCATTTTATCTTTTTTTTCCTGTCAGGTTTACTGAGAAGAAATCCTATTCCAGATTCATTCTATTTTTCTGACAAATCTTGGTTCAATCTCTTTCAGCCCTGTGTAGCAGCATTATTTCAAGAGAAAACCCTTCTCTCGAAATAACTGTTAAACCTCATTGTATGAAGAATAACAGTTATTATGAGAGAAGGGTTTTCTCTCAAAACAATGCTGCTACACGGTGCTTTTTATTTCGCAATAATGAGATGTCAAAATGGCAGCCAGACAAGATTATGCTAATTAAGCAAGGGATATTTAACTCCCATGCTTCATTAGCAATTTTGGTACACTACATTTGCACGTCCAGTTTTCCTGGAATAATCAAATCCTTATGTTGATTTAAGTTATGGAAACAGAAAGAGAGATATGTGGAATATGGAGATACTTAAAAGCAGGTTGGATAGACATCTATCAGGGATGATCGAGATGGTGCTTGGTCCTGCCATGAGAGCAGGGGACTGGACTCAATGACCTCTCAAGATCCCTTCCAGTTCTAGTATTCTATAATTCTATGAAAGCCATATACAAAATATGTTGGTCCTAGCTCTTACCATTTAGGAGGAGTTCTTGATTTAACTGACAAACTCTCTAAAATATATAGTATAAAACAGAGTATAAATTGCATCTAATAATTTTAGTGCAAAGTATACCACTGAAAATGTTTGCATCTATAGACATTTGTAGATTTCTGGATCCATTTTAAATATTTTAAAAGCAGTTTTCTCTTTTTAAAAGCAATTTTTATTATTGAAATTAATTGATTACTAAGAGCAAATACTTAATCTTAAAAGTGTAATTTTTTTAGCTTACCAGTTTGCCTTGATAAACATTAAACCATATAAATTAAGTTTCTGTCTGAAGTTGACATAAACCCACAAAAATGAGGAAATTGAGAGCTAAGTATGAAATGTCTTATTCATTTTATTATGCAAGATATTGTATACAATAATATAAACTATAACTATGCATGGGGCAAGCAAGTGTGGACATCAGAAAGTGCTTAAACACGTGATTTGTATTCTCTGAATTTTTATTTTGTTTTATTTTGGGGTTCTGATTGTGTGTTTTTAAGCATTAGCCATAATACATCTTCATTTATATATTTTTGGAAACCTTAGAAGTGATTTTCTTAGTCAAACACTTAGGAGCACAGCAGAACTATCTTTTTTTTCTTATTTCAGATACTCAGTTCTATTCACAGCCTGGAACTGCCAAAACAGGTTGCTTCATTCAAACTCCGAGTTAAATTGAATTGACAACATTAAGGATCTCATCCTCCAGAGTTTTCTTAAGTAAGGTCTCAGTGAAGACTACAGGACTGGACCACAAATCAGTTGGATCACAACTTATCAGTTGGATTAAATGATAAATTCAGTGCCAACACAGTATGCAAACAAGAGTGCATGTTGTGGAAAAGCAAGGCAAGAGCAGAGATAAATAAAGCAACATCATTTAAACAAGATAACATGAACAGATGGACAAAGAACCAAAGGCAAAGAACATTCCAATTTTTGAACAGATAGAGTCCAACAATTCTGTATGTGATGTAGAGTCAGGCCTCATGTGTGGTAGATACATGGTCAAAATGTTACAGGAACCTATTTGAGAGGCCAGTGAAACAAAGTAATTGAACTCAAACCTTTACTCTTCCATCAAATGTGTTTGTTATTGAACAAAGAAAAGTAGGTTTCTTCCCAGATGCTACAAGCATATAACTGCAGTGAAGCTTATTTTTATTATTTGTCACTTAACATCATTAGCATGCTTTTAAATGCTTTGCAGACATAAGGATCTATGAATTCCATTCCTTGCTGTGCCACACACTTCTTGCATGACCTTAGACAAACCTTTTAGGGTATATTTATGGTGCAATTAAATATGCATGGCTGATCAAGTAGGAGGATCCCAGGGCTCAGGCTTCCATGTAAACATAAACATCTACAAAGCAATGCATGGTCTCATGAGGCCAAGCCAACTTATCTGGATGAGCTATGGATATGCAGAGAGTTCTTCAGTCCAGTGTAAACATACCATAATCTCTTTGTGCCTCGATTCCATACCTGTAAAAAAGGGAATAATAATATTTCCATTTCTCACAGGGTTGTCATAAAGATAAATTTATTAAAATTCACAAGATGCCGGATATTCTGATTAAGGGGGTGAGTAATGCATATAAACACATTTGGGTGAGTAATGCATATAAACACAATATGTTAAAGTACTGTCTTATTTTATGTGCTTTGTTTATAAACACTTTTTAATTGAATTTTAATTGAAAGAATGGCACCTTTGAAACTTGTAAACAGATCTTTTCCACAATTAAACCATTATGGTAGAAACTGAGGATAGATTTTTTGGAAGTAATTTTCCAAATGAGTGGCCATTTAAAAAAAGCAATAATTTAACTATTTTAATATTAAAAGGGTCCAGTTCCACAAAGATATTTAGGAGCTTATCTCCATGGTTCCTAAACACCTTCGAGGAATGTGTAATTAGTCTGCATCATGAGACACAATAAGTGGATATTCAGAAAATATTTGGCTTTCAGCCATGAGACCCTGCAACTATACAGAATATAACTAATCAACTCTTCAAAGGAGAAAAATATTTTTATTGTATTTTGTTTTATGAGTAACTTAACATCCACCAAAATTTTATTTGTTTTTAAATTATTTTACACTTTGGAATATTTTACCAAGTTTGAATGAGGAGTGAAACTTTTAATTCCTTGACATTATAGAGTCTCTCTGAAAGAATGGCTAGCACAGCCATAACTATAATGGTACTAACATGCTCCACTGTCAAGTGTTAATGATTTTTATTCACACCTGGTTCACAAGTGATTAAAAGAAACCTATTTAGGCCTGCCTTTGAAGACCTTATTATTGACATGTTTGCAGCTGTTGTTGATTTTGTTTGGGTTGTTTTCAAATTAGCACATTATGTGTGAAAATGAAAAGAAAAAAAACAAACAGCTGCTATGTCTAAGTGCTGTGTTCCTCAAAACATCATCTAACTTTATTACCAAATGAAAGCAGAATGAAATTCAGTATTAACTCAGAGCTACTTGCTAGCTTGGTCATCTGTTAATATAAAGATGCTCTGCTAGACTGACAAATCTATAATTCAGTGTTCAAGCTCAACTCTTCCCTGCTGGCTCAGTACATATCCCAGGTAAACATCACATTACTTGTCAAAATGCAAGATTCAGGAATAGTGTATGGGAACCTGACTTCAACCTGTTTGCCTGGATCAGTGGTTCTCAAACTTTTTGGCCCCAGCCCCACCGGGCTCAATGCAAAACTTTCTGCAGACCCCCAGTTTCTAATAGAAACTCACCATTAATTACATAATTACACCTGAGCCATTTGGCTAGTGCTACAGCTAAGGAGAATGGGTTAATTTAAATTATTAAACAAATTAAGCATTTTAATTTTCTTATATTAGTTTATCAAACTTCATTTTTTAAAAAGTAAAATATTAATTTATGTCCAACACAAAAGGTTTCAATGTTTTATTTATTTGTGGCAGGGATGAGGAAACTTTTTAGGGGTTGGGGGCCACTGACCCACAGAAAAATCAGTCGCGGACCACAAAGTGAAAAACCAAAAGACTCCTTCAAAAACCCCCAACCCTCACTGATGTGGCTCCCAAATAAGACACCTCACTCCCCTGGTGCCTCCCCTCATCCAGCCCCACGGGATGAAGGAAGAAAGGAACAGGGAGGACTGAGGTTCATGGCTTCCCATAGACCAGATTTACTCTTCTGGGGGGTTTTTGTGGAAATACCCCTGCCCTCCAGACTCTGGAGTGGGAACAAAAATGAGGGCTTTAGTGTGTGGGACAGGAATTCCAGAGATTGGGATAGGGATGGGGGTGCAGAATCTGGGCAGGAGGTGGGTTGTAGGAGGGAGGTGTCAGTTCAAAGTCTGGGTGGGAGGTGTGGTGCAGGAGTAGGCTGGGAATAGGGACAGGGGGGCAAGAGCAAAGGAAGGTGTAGTGTGTGGCCTGGAGGGTAGGTGGAGGAGGAAGGGTGGGAGAAGGGTTTTTGGCCAGGGGGAGGGTGCAGAAGCAAGGAAGGGTTCAGAAGCGGGCTGTGGGGAGAGTATCTGGCCAGGAGGTAGGGTTCAGGAGCAGTCTGGGGATGGAGTGTCTGACTGGGGTGGGTGCAGGAGTGGTTTGGGGTAGGGTGTCTGGCCAGGGAGGAGGATGCAGGAATGAGCTGGAGGCACAGAATCTCTGGGTGAGGGGGGGGGGAAGTGGTGCAGGAGCAGGGTCTGAGCATGATTGGGTGGAAGGGGTCATTTACTTGCTTTCATGCCCCATGCTGCTCCAAGGCATGGTGTCCCAATCACGGACTCCTGCTGCTCCCATCTGCCAGATTCTGGCCAGTGGGAGCCACAGGGAAAGCTTCCAGGCAGTGCATCCATGCACTGCTGTTCTACCAGCTGGGGGAAGGAGTAGGGAAGCAGCAGTGTGCAGAGCCATTTTGGGCTCTGCTTCTTCCCTGTGAGCTGGATCCAGCGGGGACGCTCGGGGATTTCTTCCTCTCCTCCCCTCCCCGAAAGGGAAGCCGGCACTGGTCATCCAACCCCACAGGAGGCGGGGCAAGGCTGGAGCATCAATGCCAGCTGCCTGCTGCAAGGGGAAGGAGAGATAGGGGGGGGGGGCTGAGGTCTATGGACCACAGTTTGAGAACCACTGAAATAGGAAGCAAGCCATTTAACAGGCATTTTCCAGTTTCTGAATTTGCTGCATTAGTCTACAGTACCTTACTTTAAAAATTGCTTTAAAAAATTTCATTAGTGTGTTGCTGAAGATTATAAAAAAATCTCAAAAAAAAAAAATCTTCATATCCTCTCCCTTCCCCGGGGCTGACGCTGGGCATAGGGGCACCAGTTCAATAGTATTGCATAGAGTCCCATAGAACCTATGGACATCCTTGCCGGAAGCTGCAAGTGAGCTTTTGTTTGTATGTGTGGATGTACATGAGCCAGATGTTTGTAACTCAGGGAGTACCTGTACTGACCAAGAAGCCTCATTAGCATAAGGGGGAAAAATGCTGTCTGTAACGCGACTCTTCTCCTCCTGCCTGATTTCCTCCTTTAGCTTTAAAGAAACATCTTCTCACAGGCAGCACCACAGAAAGTTACTACTGGTAGCTAGTTCATGCTCAGGTGCTGTTTTTATACACTTCTTTTCCCCTCATTTCCAACTAAATGAGCTGTTTGTACATAAATTCTTCAAAGAAGAGTTTCCGAGCACAATGCCACACTTGAAGGAGATTGGAAATCTCTCTATCCCCTTGCCCTCTGGATTTTTTTCTTTTGCATTCCCAATCTCAGGATCAAAAATATGGAGGAATGTTCACATGGCTCCTTTTTTTTCTGACTGTATATATTAGAACTTAATGTCAAAGTATACCTATATGATCACCTGGAGATCTGTGATGAGGATCATAGCTGACAACTACACTTCTCTAGTATAATGGAATTGTTTACATGAAGAAAGATTGTTTATGTGAGAGACCAAGATTTCTATGGCTCTGGCTAAGATTGGAATAAATTCCTGCAGAATTTAAGAACCATCACAAATGTCACAACTTTCCATACCAAGCACAGGCATATTTCTTTGAATAAACACAGACAAATCCACATGCAATCTCATTTCAGGGGATAGAAAAATAGGAAGAAGAAACCGCAAATGGTAAATGCTAATCACATAAATGAATGCACTACTGGAAGGCACTCTGATACCAATGAGTCTGAATGCAACCACTCATGTGTTTAAAGTTAGACATGTGCTTAATTACCTTGCTGAACCAAGACCATAATAAATCACTGTCTTTCACATCGACCTTTATAAAAATACTTTCAAAAGACGCTCTACCAAATTAGAATTTCTTGTAATGAACACATATTGCATTAACTATCAAAGCTATTTCCTCCTTTTGGTTTTGCATTCAATGATTATATGATTTCTTTAAAAAGAAAGGCTCATATTTAAACATTATGCCTTTTATCACAAAAATTATATTTGAAATCACCAAAGACTAGACTGAAATCTAGAACGTTGGCATTACAGTAAGCATCTTTGTTTATTATGAAACAAAAAGGAAAATATATTTTTCTAATGCTGACATTTTTTCTTGATATTAGACTACAAAATAAACCCAAACAAATCCTATGTTTCTGTTCTTCAGTCTGGACTGGGTGAAAGCAAGTAAAAAGAAATATAGTCCAATTTTCAGGTATTATCAGGCCATAAGCATTTTTTTGTCATTCAAAATTATACTGAGGTAGTGGGTTTTCTGTAAGTGATTTTTTTTCTGTCTGTAGCCAAATGCCAGGAGCCGTGCATAGCCTTAGAGCCAAGAAATGATGCACAGCTTGCATAATACTGTAAGTGCTATCTCTACTTCAGGATGTCCCTCCCGTGATATTTAAGTGCCAGAAAAAGATGATCTGCAAAGTCAAGACAAGTACATAAGAGTTCCTGAGTATCTGAGACTGCCAAGAAGACAAATTGTTTTTGTAGTTGGTGCCTAGGAAACCCATTAATACCACTTCCACTTGGAAATCAAAATGAATGCAACATGAGAATGCAGTAAGGCAAGCCTATGGCAGACAATGGTATTGTTGGCAACTGAAGCACAGAGGAGTAAATTGTGTAAAGCCCTCGGTTGTGAAGATAACTGATGCAGTGTTATTAAAGAGAACAGCATCCATGGCTGGATTAAGTTTTATAAATACATAGACACACACAAGTACTGCAAAGTGCACAGCATGCATCCAATCCTTATAACACAGCTTTTTTGCCCTCATGTTTTAAAGGTAGGAATTTCAGTTATTATTGCATTCACAATAGCAGGAAGAACTAGAAGAAACCCAAAGTACAGCAACCATTGATGTAGGTTTAATCCTGGCACATTTTTATTGTTAGATGTCTGGGATTACCCAGCAGATAAAAGTTCACAGTGCAGGTAATCCCCTATTTATTCTAACTAATTACTTGGCAGGGACGGGGGGCTTACACCAGGCCCTCTCTTTTCCATCCCTGTCCCTCCAGCAAATCCATTGTCGGGACCTTACTGTCCACCGAAGCCTCATAGGAGGGTGGAACTCCTTGCCTGAGGAGTTTGTGAAAGCTAGGACTATGACAGGGTTTAAAAGAGAACTAGATAAATTAATGGAGGTTAAGTCCATAAATGGATATTAGCCAGTATGGGTAAGGAATGGTGTCCCCAGCCTCTGTTTGTCAGAGGGTGGAGATGGATGGCAGGAGAGAGATTGCTTGATCATTACCAGTTCGATTCACTCCCTCTGGAACACCTGGCATTGGCCACTGTCGGCAGACAGGGTATTGGGCTGGATGGACCTTTGATCTGACCCAGTATGGCCATTCTTATGTTCTCATGTTCTTAAGATGGTCTTTAAGAAGGGGCTGGTTGGCTCCCTGCCATACTAATCATAGGAAACCACAGCCATTCGCCTCCCCCAATTTGTTCCTTGAATAAACACCTCCTTTTAAGTCCCTTTCCAAGACATTTATCTGGTCACTGTATTCCTTTCCTGTAGAGTACCTGTGCTGGACATCTTCCACAATGAGGTGCTCAACTTCTCCCTCCCAACTAGACCTACTCGTGTTTCCTGGCATCTTTCTAATGCCATCTTTTATATTGGTTAAAAACATGAGAGCACCCAAGTCAGATAGATGAATCCCATTCTCTGAAACAACTTGGCAGCCCCATATTCTGTGCTCAATGTGAAATTACTGCTCTTCCTATGCTCCCAAGGAATTTGGCCACCTCCCTGCTCACAAACCTCCTTTTTCACCCTGGATGTGTGCGTGTTGGGAGAGAGGGGGTGCTTATAGCTTCCTGACAAACCCTGCACTGAAGCATGTCTGAACAAAGAATGTGAACTCCAAGAAAAAGTTCAAGGATCAGTAGGATGAATGAATCAAAACCAAATTCATGGACTGGCAGCCCCAGTCATAACACAGTAACAAATTGACGTGCTCTGAGGTAACTCCCATAACCATGAATAAAAAGGGTTTCCCCGCCCCCTTCATAGTATCACTTTGTAGGCCTTTAAAGCCTAAATTGGGCAGATTGCAGAGGATAAGAGATTCTCCCCAGCTTTCTTGATCCATCTTTGACTGTCACAGGTTTAATATCCGGGAATGTTCCTGCCACTGTGTATCCTGCTATCTATCCCTTTCTATAGAATCCCTAACAAACCCAGGCACTAGCTCACTGATCCTGAAAGCACCACAAAATGCTGTCCAAAAAGAGCTAGATAGATTCATGGAAATTAGATCCATCAATGGCTATTAGACAGAATGGGTAGAAATGGTGTCCCTAGCCTCTGTTTCTCTGGAGGTAGGTCACAGGGGAGGGATCAAGTGAGGATTACCTGTTGCGTCCCCTCCCTCTGGGGCATCTGGTATTGGCCACTGTCGGCAGACAGGATACTGGGCTGGATGGACTGCTGGTCTAACCCGGTATGGCTGTTCTTTTGTTCTTATGTAAATCTTGTCTGACTACGCCACTATAAAATGTAGCAAGGTCACTTGCCTGGGCTAGTGCTTCACCCTGATCCCCTCACCTCCAAATCTGGCAGGTTGCCCTTGGTAATCAAAGGCGCTTTCATAGGGTTCCCCAGCCCTTCATACCTGTAGCAAGGATCCAGCCCTTGCCTCACATCTCCCTAGAGCCCCAATTGTCCAAAATCTGGTATGCTGCCCTTGGTAATCCTCAGTCTTTAACCTCATTAGCAAAGACCTAGCCCTTCCTTAGCTCACCTCCAGCAAAAATGACTGCACTCTGTCTGTCCTGCACATGGTTTATTTTCCTCCCCAATTTCTTGTCCATAAAATAGTAAGGGTGTGTCTAGACTACAGGGGTTTTTTTAAAAAAAAGTGGCCTTTTTTCGAAAAAACCTCCCATGAGTCTAGACTGCTGCCGCCTTCTTTCGAAAGTAAATCAAAAGAACACGGCAGTTTTTTTTACCACAGAAAAAGTACTCTTTTGAAAAAAGGCATTATGTAATGCAAACTGTGCTTTTTCGAAAGAGAGCATCCAGACTACCTGGGTGCTCTCTTTCAAAAAAGCGGCTTGCTTTTTCAAAAGTACTGGTTGTTGTCTAGATGCTCTATTTCGAAAGAGGCTTGCAGTCTAGATGTAACCTAACCAGGAGGGAGAAACAAAATTCAACCCACTGCTAACTCTTGACCACTAGAAACTTCTATGAACCGCACAGCTATGCTGAAATAGGCCTTTCCATCTCCTTCTACTTATCTACATATTCAGAGACAGGATCTGGCCCCCTTCCCTTTTTGAATTCCCTGTGCTATGCCTGCCTTGCCTCACCAGAACCAGGTTACAAAGAGAATTAGTACCTCCCTTTTCTCCTACCTGCTTTCCCTACTCATTTCTGCCGGGAGCCTTGCTGACTGGGAGAGGTGGATGGAGGGCTTTCTCCCTTCTCCCTCTCCCCTGTTTCCATATGGAGTGGAACTGAGTTAACTTAGACTCTGAAGTTCTCCCACTGAGTATGTGTGTGTGTGTGTCTGGGGGGGGGGGGGGCTTCCCTCTGCTCACTGCCCTGCTTGCACTTGGAGTTGAGTTAAGCTCTATGATGAAGCCCTCCTGCTGGGACTTGAAGCAAGTTCCTAGTTGAATCCTGATAATGAGTCTGCGTGTGGTCCTGCCTCAACCTTGGTCTGTAAAATTGAGGATCTCCTGCCCTGAGCTGTGGCCTTTTCAAACCCTGCATTCCTAGCTGATGAGTCAGTGACTTACTGCCCCTTTTTGCAGAAGTTTTCATCTTTTCCAATCCCACCACCTTCACTGTATAAAGCACTGCTAACTTACCTTCATTTGGTCAGGCCAGCCCTCCACTTTTCCCCCAGAAACCCCCCTCCCCCCCAGACACACACACACACACACACACACACACACACACAAAGGTGCAGGACATTCACAACAGTATCTAAGAGTCAAATATGTTACATATTCAGAACCTGTCGCTTTTTTTCTTGTTCAACATCCTTTGAAATGAATGGAAGAAGTACATCCACTTCCCATGGATAAGTGCCTCAGCTTGATGTGTCTAATACAAGAATCAACTACTGTGAAATGGTTAATGTGAAATGTAAATTCTTCAATTTCCTCTTTGAGCAGCAGTGGGTAAATACTGTTCCACAGGCTGAGGCCAATTCACTAAGATTAACCTGGGGGGGAGGGCACTGCTGCTGTATTTAACTGTGCCTCCATATGTTCAGGTGATTGCAGCTCCCCTTGACCATGGATGTCTGTTCCCAGCCAATAGGAGCTGTGGGAAGCAGTGTCCCAGTGCACAGCACTTCCCGCAGCTCCCATTGGTCAGGAATGGTGATCTACAGTCAACAGGAACTGTAAGCACCTGCACCTGAAACATGTTGTCTCAGTATATCCACAAACGAGGTCAGGATGGGCAATAAGCAGCTTACAAACTGAATGCAGTTCACCGGGGTTCACTGCTTGTGGGCCACCAGATGCTTTATCCACCCGAGGGCTTACCTATACTGGCACATTTTGTCACCAAAAACTGCCTTTTGCCAAATAAAACAGTGAGAATATTTACATTACAATGCAACTTTTGTTGGGGAAAAACAGCCAGCTTTGGTGACCAAAAACTTCCAGCCCTGCGAGACTTTTATTGTTTCCTCTCCCTTTATTGTTGACAGAGAGGCAGTGTGGACTCTGCTGTTTGTTTTGTGGAGAGAACTGGCTTCTGCCAGTATGGCCTGCCCTGATGGCTCTGCTCAGTGTTTTGTGGTCTTTGCTTATCTACAGGCATGCACCCTCCCCTTTCAATGCTCTAGGAACTGACACTGAGTGAGCTGCTCTGTTTGAGGAACAAAGAACAAATCATTGAAGTGCTTTTGTTTTGCTCTACATTAGAAACATAGTGGCAGGTAGACCGCTGCTACAGAGGCAATGCTGGAGAGACTGCTGTGCTGATTTGACATTCCTTAGCACAGAGAGCTCACAGAGCTATGAGGAAATCCCAAGAAGCACAGGGATCAGCTCTGCCTCCCCACAACACAGCAGTGTGGAATGCTTACTGTCGACAGGTTGCTAGCACTACGGCCATGAAACGTCAACAGTGGGAGTCAGAAAAATGGGTTTGACTGGTTTTCACTTTTGACAACTTTTGCATGTCTACAGCACTTTTGACCTTAAAACCTTCTAAGAGCTTCCATATGTATGGCTGTTCACAGCTCCCAGTGGCCACAGTTCACCATTCCCAGCCAATGGGAGCTGCCAGAAGCAATGGTCCAGCCTGTGCCCATGCCTGCAGATGCTCAGGTAAAGAAAGTGTCTGGTGGTCCACTTACTGCCCGCTCCAGGACTACAATCTTAGAAATAACAGTATGACTATAAATGAAGACCTTGCATGTCATCCCCAAAAGACACTTCATACATCACATACACAGAAGGTGTGAATAAGAAATTTACAATTCAATTGAAAGATGCTGTGAATCTCATGTACACCATAGAATGACTGTCTGCACACTGGCAGGAGAAAGAGGCTATTCCTCAGGGAGAGGATGAGAGTATAAAATAAGATAAAATGGCTTCCTAATGACCTCTCCCACACTCTGAATCTCTACACCTGCCCACAAGAGCATTTGGAAGACAAAAGGAATCATCATTGAATTGTGGGAGGGCTGGTCTTAGGCTAAAAGGAGATGGGCTGTGAAATGTATTGCAGTTTATGGTGAGACAGCCTGTTTTGCTTCTAGAACTATTAGCCATGGTAAAGTTTAGGAATTAGATTTTGATTTTATCATTTTATTTCCTTTTGTAACTAATCCTGATGTCTATTCTTTTATCACTTATAATCACTTAATATCTATCTTTCTCTAGTTAATAAACTTATTTTAATATTTTATATGATCTGGCATGTTTTGACTGAAGTGTCTTGAAGAATTTTCACTTGGGTTTAACAAAGACTGTAGCATGATCTTTTCCTTTGATGAAATGATGAACTAATTAATTAGTTTACTTTAATCAATGGCAATGTAAGATGCACATTTTGGGGGTTCAAGGCTAACCTGAGGGATTTGTGGATGTTATTTTACATACTGTTAATGAGTGGCTGGGAGAGAATTCACGTATTTTTTCTGGGAGTGTCTTTATAAGCTAATGACTGTATGAGCAAAATCCAGAAAGGCTGCTTTTCATTAGTCACACTGGGCTGGAGAATTAAGGGGAAATTGCTGTACAAAAGTCCAGTTAGAACCCTGGGAGATGTCACAACATATACTTTCTCCATTTCACAGATGATAACATGGAAGCAGAGACAGTCACAGAGCAAATTTCCAGTACATCAGGATAGAACCCAAACCTCCTGATTCCCAGTTCTGTAGCTGAGCAACTAGATCAAGCATTACATAGTAAATCTTGGTGTGACATAAATGATACAACAAATACACAAGAATAGTGCATTGATGCTTTATACAAAATAGAATGCACCATTCCAGGATGGTTTTCTGAGCCTTTAAGCAAAACACCATTTTCTCTTTGTTTCTAATGGGTAAATGTATGAGAAGTCAAAGAGGAGGCTGTTGCGGTGGATGAGGAAAGAAATAATAAGAGCTAAGACAATGATCTTCATGTTGGGGATGTGGCACACACCATGTGCTAAGAGGGAGAGAGATCATTGGTTTAAATGAAAATTGCAGGACCCCTCTTTGTCATAAACAATCCTACTACATGCTAGGTGAAATAGTTAAATATCTGTAAATTAGATTAGAATATGTGGTCCTTAAAATTATATTTTACTGCCTGAGCACTAGACATACTTGGTAAAATCATCATCCAGGATTTTAACCTTTTTTATTACATTTTCTTGGAGTAATATTTCTCTTGGTAAGTTTGGAAGAAGCCTCAACATTGCAGTAGAGGCTGAGGGAGGAAAATTAAAGAACCAGACACTCTCTCAACCTTCTAGGGAAAAAAAAACAATGCATATCCTCCTCATAGAGGAACTTGAAAGAAAGTCCAGCTGAAGTATCACATTGCTGCATAATCAATAGCTAGAATTACACTTTCAACACAATGCTATATTTTAATGTCACGTGCAGGTATACATGCTCTCCAACAGTAGTTCAGTTCTGGGAAGGGGGTAATGTCAGAAATATGTATGAGTCAGTATTGGAAGAGTGGATGAAGAAGGCCTTAGCACCAGCTTCATCAGTGACACCATAACTTCCAACATTTAAGAGTGAAAATAATCAATTCTGCTTAGAGGCAAATATAGCAAATGTGTGATTTCAAGAATGCTAAGTGAGCAACCAGTCTCCTCTTTTAAAATATAATGTGAAGCCTTCATTGTAAAATATATTAAATATTCAGTTTAACATATGCATTTTCCTAGAACACAAAATTTATAGATTTATGGAATCTGTGGCATTTTGTAAGGGCATGTCTACACTGTGGGTTTTTCCAACATTGGTAAACCTCTTTCTACAACGAAGAAGCCTTTTTCCGAAAGAGCTCTTTTGGAAAAAAGCATGTGTGGACAGGGAAGAGGTAGTTCTTTCGAAAGAAGAGGAAAGAGGAAAAAGCACAGGTGCCCTGGTGGTCATTCCATCCGTAGTAATCACAGCTTAAATGCAAGATTGGGCCCAGTCAGTGTGGATGCTGTCTTTCAAAAAAGCAGATCACTTTTTTGATGCGCTTTTGCTGTGTAGACGCTCTCTTTCGGAAGAAGATTTTTGAAAGATCTCTTCCTGAAAAGATTCTTCAGAAAAAAGCCAGCAGTCTAGACATAGCCTAAGCTAGGATTTAAAGTATGTAGTTATAATGTCTGAGGGGGTAACCATGTTAGTCTGTATGTGAAAAAACAATGGGGACTCCTGTGGCACCTTAGGGTACGTCTACACTACAACGTTAATTCGAACTAATTTAGTTCGAATTAGTTAATTTGAACTAAGCTAATTCGAACTAACAGATCCAGACTAAAAAACTAGTTTGAATTAGCGTTTTGCTAATTCGAACTAGCATGTCCACATTAAGTGGACCCTGAACCAGGCTTACGGATGGCCGGAAGCAGTACCGGCAGGGCATCAGAGGAGGACTTAGAGCGCGGAGATGCTGTGTCAGGCTAGCCGAGGGCTGTTCTTAAAGGGTCCCGACCCCCCACCCCAGACAGACAGTTCTCAGGGGTGCCCCGCTTGCAAACCAGTCCTCGCTTGCATTGCCCAGACAACCCACACTGGGCACATCACAGCACTCGGCCATCAGACCGGCTGCACTTGCCATCTGGGGAGAGGGGGCAATTGGGGGGCTGCAGGAGAGCTTCCACCCCCAGAAGCCCACAGAGCCAGCCCAGTCCTCCCCATCAGGGGCGCATACCCCATTCCTCCTTCCACTTACCCTTCCCTAGCCCCTCTTCTTGATGTACAAAATAAAGGACAATTGTGTTCCAAAATGGAATCTGTCTTTATTGAACAAAACTGGGGGAGACTGGGAAAAGGAGGTGGGAGAGGGGAAGAAAGAGGCTGGGAGAGGAGAGGACAACTAAAATGATCAGGGGTTGGGAACAGGTCCCATATGAGGAGAGGCTAAAGAGACTGGGACTTTTCAGCTTAGAAAAGAGGAGACGGAGGGGGGACAGGATAGAGGTCTCTAAAAGCAGGAGTTGGGTGGAGAGGGTGCATTCAGAAAAGTTCTTCATTGGTTCCCATAAAGAAGGACTAGAGGACACCAAAGGAAAGGAATGGGTAGCAGGCTTCAAAATAGTAACAGAAAGTTGTTCCTGCCCAAGGTTTGTGGAAGGCTGGAGAGGGATGGCACAAGACAAATGGCTTGGTCACTATCTTCAGTCCATCCCCTCCAGGGTCCCTAGGGTTGGCCACTGTCGGCAGACAGGCTACTGGGCTAGATGGACCTTTGGTCTGACCCAGTACGGCCATTGTAAGCTCAGGGCTCAGGGTTGGGGGTCTCAGTGGACCCCCTTGATTTTCATGCACACCTGCTCCTGGGTGGCCAGGCTGGCAGCTCTCCTGCCCTAGCTGGCCACTTTCCTGTGCCTAGTGCGGAGGTCATGGACGAGGTCCACGATGTCCGCACTAGCCCAGGCGGGTGCCCGCCTCTTGCGGTCCCGGGCAAGCTCCCGGGAGCCGCCAGCCTGGTCCCGGGAAGAGAGGGAGGTCTGGGGGGCATCAGGTGGGTGGCTCGATCCGTGCCAGGTGCAGGGTCTGCTGGCTGGGTGCTGGCAGGCTTGCACCTGGCACGGGCATCTTAGCCAACACGTGCCCCTTTAAGGGGTCCAGGGCCGGGAGAGGGGTAAACGAGTTTCCCTGGTGTTGGCCAGAGTGGCCACCAGGGAAACCTGGGGAGGGCCAGCCTCCCACTAGTTCGAACTAGTAAATTCGAACTAGGCTTAATCCTCGTGGAATGAGGATTAACTAGTTCGAACTAAGCGCCTATGAAAGTTAGTTCGAATTAAATTCGATCTAACAGAGCGCAAGTGTAGCGCCTATGAAAGTTAGTTCGAACTAACGTCCGTTAGTTCGAACTAACTTTGTAATGTAGACATACCTTTAGGGTATGTCTACACTACCCCCCTAGTTCGAACTAGGGGGGTAATGTATGCATACCGAACTTGCTAATGAAGCCCGGGATTTGAATTTCCCGGGCTTCATTAGCATAAAGCCGGCGCCGCCATTTTTAAAAGCCGGCTAGTGCGAACCCCGTGCCGCGCGGTTACACGCGGCACGGACTAGGCTTCTAATCCGAACTATCTAGTCCGTGCCACGTGTAGCAGCACGGCACGGGGTTCGCACTAGCCGGCTTTTAAAAATGGCTGCGCCGGCTTTATGCTAATGAAGCCCGGGAAATTCAAATCCCGGGCTTCATTAGCAAGTTCAGTATGCATACATTACCCCCCTAGTTCGAACTAGGGGGGTAGTGTAGACATACCCTGTGAGACTAAAAGATTTATTAGGGCATAAGCTTTCTTGGGTAAAACCCACTTCATCAGATGAATTAGAGTGGAAGTTAAAGAAGCAGGATTATATATAAGGAAGAAGTTGCTTGTGTTAATGAAGCTAATTAAGTCAAGGTGGAAGTGGATCATTCATAGCATTTGGTCTGGAAATTTTTGAAATTCTTTTGTAGAAGGATAGCTTCTTTCAAATAGTGGATTTAAAAGTAGACATCCTTCTACAAAAGATTTTTTTAAATTTACAAAGGAAAACATCTGAACTGGAATTCATTTGTAAATTCAAAGCTAACATTTTAGGATTGCAAAAGGATTTCAATTGGTTAACACATTACAAAGACAATTTGCCTTCTTTGAATATTGACATCTCCCAACCAAATGCTCTGAATGTTATTTTAAGTCTGTTCTTTCCTAGATATAAGTCTCCAGGATTGTTAAGGAAACACTAAAAGATCTAGATATAACCTTCCAATAAAGTAATTAACATAGGCAGCAGTCCTTCCAAAACAAAGTCTCTTTTATTAAAGTAATTAATAATCTTGAATAATATAATATAATCTAAAAATCCTAAACAAGGCACAAAATCCCTGATACCATTCCCTTATTGTAAATTAAAGAGATCCAGACTACAATAGCACATAGGTTCAATCATTCTAAACATAGCAATTTGTTACAACAAATCTCTGACAGCATCTCCTAAATTATACTTCAAGTTTACATAATTCTAATTAAACACATTCACTCAAAGCATGTACGTATTAAACACTATATTACACTAAAGATCATATAAGAAAATTACAAATTTACTATATAAATCGATTGGCATCCCTTTAAAATCCCTTACTGATTTTTAAATCTTTATTCACTGTTGCTATTTAGCTCCTGGTATGTCAGCTCTGCTCCACTTTTCTTCTCTCTTTCTCTCTCTCTCTTGGTTTTTCCCCCCTGATTTATTTCCATCAGTTTTCTCTTTCTGGCTTCCATTTCCCTGTCATCTCCTACTCTAATCTCGCTCTCTGTGTCTGTCCAGTCCAGATTTTCTCCTTCTGTAAATCTGCCTGCTGGCAGCTTGCTTTTTATGCTTCATTCTGATTCTCACTTAATATACCTTGCTATTCTTAGAAGCAATCACCTCATTCACACATGCTCGGTAGTAACCATTACTTAAGAATTATCACTGACAATTCTGACCTTTATATCAAGTTGTGACCAGTATGAGTAGGCTATGACCAGTTAGATGTGCTGTGCAATTAAGTGACCTCTCTGTCACTCCCTATTGCCCATGCTCAGTAGCTACCAATCTTACACATACTTACCACTGTTGTTTACCTCAGAGCTGTGATTTTCCTGATACATACACACACACACACACACACACACACACACACACACAGCCAGCTTTTTTCCAGAAAACCATTAAAAAAATCTTGGGTTTTCACTGAGCATGCTCAGGGTTTGGAGGCTTCATCCATTTTCTTATTTAGAATAAAGATTAGAAAAGAAAAATGAAGACTGAAAAATGTCTCTAGTAATACTGGGGTCCATCTCACTTGGTAATTTCCCACTGTTTCATTCTAATAAACCTTAGAAAGAGTGGGTTTATATTCTGTATCATGGTCCCAGGTAAACTGCTCTTTCTGAGACTCTGTTCCAGTTCTCCAAGTGCACCCATTTCACGTGTCAGGCCTTTGTCTTCATTTCCTTGTGGTGAGACTCTGTTATTAAGCCACTCTGACTGAATCTTCAGATTTTACTTCTGCCTGCCTGCCAACTGCAATACCTAACATGCCCAATGAGAATGGCACCTCCAAGAGTTCTCTCCAGGAATATGTGGACAGAGATAGTTTGAGAGATGCAGAAGCAGCTTCTTGAAAACAAAGTATAATTTATTTGCCGAAAATTGTCCAGCTATCATAGAAATGGATTTAAAATAACAGAGCGACATATACATGTCTTACCTACCTTTTGTATTTCACTTATTTAGACATGACTTAGTGTAGGTTCCTGTTGCTTCATGTTTCTTCCAGTGTCCCATTTTTTTAAAGTAGATTCTGTTGGCATCACTGGTATGTAAATAATTATTCCTCCCTCTATACAAAGCATATAATGGCAACAATCAGGCCATGGACTCTATCTAATTTTAAAATATCCTCACCAGCTGAATTTCTGGTTCCACAGTCTCATCCTCTGTGACTATCGTTGCACCCACCCTTTGTTCTTCCACATGTCCACTGAGATTTGCTCTGCCACAGTAACCCCACAGAGTAGACTCTGTCTATGTGGATGAAAGGGGGTTATCCATTGAATTAGAAAAAAACTCCCCAATTTAAGTTGGCTACATTGACAGAAGCAATCTTCTATTGACATAGTTGTACCTATAATTGTACCCATAGTTGGGGATTAGGTAAGCATGGTCCCTCAGGAGTGTGTTTTTCTCACACCCATGAATGAATAGCTATGCCAAAAAAACTTTTAAGTTTAAGCCAAGCCACCATATCCTTTGATCTCTAGGTTCTCGCCATTGGCAAAACAGCTGTGAAATTATGGTTGAGACCAACATGTTGTCTCTTTATGACTATTCAATTGGCCATTGTGATTGAGTGTTATTTTAGAATGTTCCTTACCTAGGCTATTATGTTGCCTTTCCTGCTTGGTTCCCTTAAGAGTCCTATCTTGATATATCTCCAAACAAGTAACCCATCATAAATAAGTATGCAAAGGCATTCTCAATAGTCATAAAAATAAATCAGATATGAATTTCCCATATCTTCATATCCAGGAAATGGAAAAAAGTTCTAGGATGAATGATGCCCGTATAATTAAACATTAATTAATGTTAACAACAACTTCTTTAGTTTACGTTCGTAGTAATTACAATAAACTGAAAACAAATAACCTTCCAAAGGTAAAATATCGTATAATTTATCCCACCTCATAAACAAGATTTTTCCAAGAAAGAATAGACTCATACAAAATGATTATTAGTATAATGAATAGATCTCACTTTTAATTAAACATTAATGATACAGTAAAACAGGAAGATAATAACATATCTTGACAAATATAGAACAATTTAAATATGGTTACGTTCATAGGCAAGGAAATATTTTATTGTGCATATTTCTAAACATAAAATATTGTGCTTACCTATAGGATATGTATTTTCTACCTAGATTGTCATCCATGTAAAAGAAGGCAAACTATCTTTAGAAGTTTTAGTAATATTTTTTTGAAAATCTACTAAAAATCTTAAAGCATCAACAGGATGTACAAGATAGGAAACAAAGAGCAGGAATAAATGGTCATTTTTTAGAATGGTGAGAAGTAACTAAAGGCCAAAAGGGCTCAGGCCGGCCCTCTGGGTAGGAGTTGTGATCTCAACCCTCTGTCAGAAGGTGGGAATCGGTGTCAAGGGTAGGATCACTTGATGATTACCTGTTATGTTCATTCCTTCTGGAGCATCCGGCATTGGTCGTTATTGGAAGACAGGATACTCGGATAGATGGACCTTTGGTCTGACCCAGTATGACCATTCTTATGTTCATATTTCTAGAGTAGAAATACATTTACAAATAATGCTATTCTGCCACGCTCTGAATTCTGGAATTTTTGTTTCCTGTTAATGACTGGGATCAGTTAATCAGTGGTTCTCAAACTTCATTGTACCCTCTTCAAAACTATTACATGATCCCAGAATTGGGGGATGGAAACCTGAGACAGCCCAAGCTCTTTTGTCCTGGGCAACTGGGGGGAGAGGAAGAGAAAAAAAACACACCTTGCCTGCCAAGTCAGGGGCCCCAAAGTTGAATCCAAGAGCAGAGGACCTGTAATCTGAACCTAACCATCTAGGGCTGAAGCTTGAGCCCTGCCACCAGCCTGGGCAGTGGGGCTTGGGCTTGGACTTCAGCCCCAGACTCCAACAAGTCTAATCCAACTCTGGTGACCCCATTAAAGTGGAATTGCAACCCACTCTGGGGTCCTGACCAATAGTTTGATAACCACTGAGTTAAATGAAAACCTGGCAAAGAATAATAATAGAAAAATTTGGTTCAGTTTTCCATTTTTCAAAGATAAGCAAAACAATTGTCAGATGTAGTTAAAAATTGGACATGATTAGATACAATATTCTCTGGGCCAGACTCTGCTTATGCTTACACTTATGTTGCATTGGACCTTATTCCACTAGTAGGCTCATAGACTTCAGCAAACCTGCACACAGAAAAGGATACTAATCAATGTGAGTAAGGATGGCAGAATAAATCAATCGATCTCATTTGAATGACTTTTCCTATCCCAAGTACTTGAATGTGAAGAGTCCACATCCAATTTCCCCTGAATTTTGTACTTAGGAATTGATATACATCCCTGGTGAGGATCTACAGAATACATTTTTACAGGCTCTCTCTATGAGCTCTTTCCCCCCACTTTTAACTACCATTAATAAAAGGAAATTAGTAAAGAAAAAATTCATTAATGTTGTTTTAATGGTTTGATTTTAATCCAAGAATGTAAGAAAATTCAGTGATAAGGTTTCCAATTAATCTTTAACTCATAACATAAAAGCATTGATCTCTAGCCTTTGCAACTCTGTAATTACTAAGGCACAGGGGAATGTGCTGTGGACAGAACTAAAGTCTTAATCCTAAATGTGTTTGGCTTTCTTGAATTTATCAGATTATTAAAATTTAACGTAATTTTTGTATGGGTTATAAACATGTGTGTTCTTGACCCACTTCAGAAAACAACCACCAATGTAATATGAGTGGTATAAATCATTCAAGAGCTCTGTAAAAATTGCTTCTCAGGAGAACTGTTTTTCTATTGAAGATCACACCATTTGGTTTAGTTTCTTCATTATTTTTTCTGTGTATTGCATTACAGCTGCTTGTTTGAGCATTAACTTTAGAACTTGTTCCCATTATTTCATACTAAAAGTGTATAATGTAATCCTGAAGTGTGTGTGTATGTATATATATATATATATATATATATAATTTTGCCTCCTATATGAAAATACCATCTGAATTTACTCTTTATGCTTTGTAGAAATGGTAAAACAAATCCAATAACAACTGAACACAAATAATTCCCCTACAGACTTAACAAAACTTTATGTGGGGACAAAAGTCCACACTGGAAACTCTTCTTGCAGGATCTGAGCTTAATATAGTTTTATATGTGTACAACTTAATTAGTTTTTCTTTTTGAACATGTGATATTAGAAAAATGCAAAGATCCATTTTACTACACTCAATGGCTATGTCTATACTGGCATGATTTTCCACAAATGCTTTTAACAGAAAAGTTTTCCATTAAAAGCATTTGCGGAAAAGAGCATCTAGATTGGCATGGATGCTTTTCCGCAAAAGCACTTTTTGCAGAAAAGTGTCCGTGCCAATCTAGATGTGCTTTTGCGCAAAAAAGCCTCAATCGCCATTTTCGCGATCGGGGCTTTTTTGCGCAAAACAAATCTGAGCTGTCTACACTGGCCCTTTTGCACAAAAGCTTTGCGCAAAAGGGACTTTTTTGCCCAAAGGAGAGCAGCATAGTATTTCCTCAAGAAGCACTGATTTCAGACAGTAGGAAGTCAGTGTTCTTGTGGAAATTCAAGTGGCCAGTGTAGACAGCTGGCAAGTTTTTCCACAAAAGTAGCTGCTTTTGCGGAAAAACTTGCCAGTCTAGACGCAGCCTATAAGAAAAAAACAAGAGACTTTCCATGTCTCTACAAGTTTGCAGTCTACATAGACACAATAGACAACAAGTTGGAGTGCAAAAAGGTACACAAATGTGAAGTAAATTGAAGAACAGGATAGTTGCTAAGCAGGGAATAAAATCCATTTCTCATGGTTCTCTAGTCTTTGCCTTTGACTACATTGTCTTTTATAGGAAGATGCTACTATAGAAGTTTATTTGATATATTAAAAATATTACCTCTTCTCCTGGAGACACACAGACACTGATTTGTCAGTGCCCTGCTCTGTAGTGTAAGTACTCTGTGAGATCATTATTAAATATATTGTAGTAGTTGCATACAGCATAAATACTTTTTCATATGTAATATCCTTCCAGTAGTGAAGGTTGAAAAGAAAACTCTGCTCTGGAGTAAAGGTCCATGATTGAAAAACCAAGAAATCAAAAGTGTAACCTGAAAGTAGACTGCCTCATTTATCAATAACAAGTAGTATCATTTACCTTTACTTTCATGTAAATATAGAAATATTTTTTAAATAATTCACTTATTCCTTGTTTATAGCCTTTGGAGATCCCTGCAAGAAGAATGTATTCTCCACATAATGTCTAATGGATTCAGGTATGTATAAGTCATACTGATAGTATCTCAGGGCCTTAGGATTCATAAGCTAAGGGTGTGTCATTTAGCATAAATTTGTAATGTTTCTATTTTACAAATCTGTAGGAATAAAAACCTTGATTTCTATACATAGTTATTTACTGTACTTTCAACTTGATATATAAATCTGATGCTCAGTTTTCCAGAGTACTCCTGAAAAGCTACTCTATAGCCAGTTCTAAAGTGTACTCCAACCATATATGCAGAAACAGTACATATGAACTAAGGGTACATCTACACTACAACGTTAATTCGAACTAACTTAATTCGAACTAAGCTAATTCGAACTAGTGCATCTAGAACTAAAAACTAGTTCGAATTAGCGTTTTGCTAATTCTAACTAGCATGTCCACATTAAGTGGACCCTGAACCAGGCTTAAGGATGGCTGGAAGCAGTGCCGGCAGGGGATCAGAGGAGGACTTAGAGCGTGGAGATGCTGTCTCAGGCTAGCCGAGGGCTGCGCTTAAAGGGTCCCGACCCCCACCCCGGACAGACAGTTCTCAGGGGTGTCCCGCTTGCAAAGCAGTCCTGGCTTGGAGTGCCCAGACTGCCCATACTGGGCACATCACAGCACTCGGCCATCAGACAGGCTGCACTTGCCGCAGGCTGCCATTTGCGGAGAGGGGACAATTGGGGGGCTGCAGGAGAGCTTCCACCACAAATCCTGCAGAGCCAGCCCAGTCCTCCCCATCAGGGGCACGTAACCCATTCCTCCCTCACCTCCTTCCACTTACCCTTCCCTAGCCCCTCTTCTTGATGTACAAAATAAAGGACAATTGTGTTCAAAAATGGAAATCTGTCTTTATTGAACAAAACTGGGGGAGACTGGGAAAAGGAGGTGGGAGAGGGGAAGACAGAGGCTGGGAGAGGGGAGGGCAACTAAAATGATCAGGGGTTGGGAACAGGTCCCATATGAAGAGAGGCTAAAGAGACTGGGACTTTTCAGCTTAGAAAAGAGGAGACGGAGGGGGGACAGGAAGAGGTCTCTAAAAGCAGGAGTTGGGTGGAGAGGGTGCATACAGAAAAGTTCTTCATTAGTTCCCATAAAGAAGGACTAGAGGACACCAAAGGAAAGGAATGGGTAACAGGCTTCAAACTAGTAACAGAAAGTTGTTCTTCACAAAGCAAAGAGTCAACCTGTAGAACTCCTTGCT
Source organism: Pelodiscus sinensis (assembly GCF_049634645.1). Lineage (NCBI taxonomy): Eukaryota > Metazoa > Chordata > Testudines > Trionychidae > Pelodiscus > Pelodiscus sinensis. The sequence goes on along the minus strand of NC_134715.1, from coordinate 98,753,504 downwards.
GCAGGAGGTTGTGAAGGCTAGAACTAGAACAGAGTTTAAAGGGAAGTGAGATCAGGGGTGTGTCTAGACTCCATGCCTCCGTCGACGGAGGCATGTAGATTAGCCAGATCGGAAGAGGGAAATGAAGTCGCGATTAAAATAATCGCGGCTTCATTTAAATTTAAATGGCTGCCCCGATCTGCCGATCAGCTGTTTGTCGGCAGATCGGGAGAGTCTGGACGCGATGCCCCGACAAAGAAGCCTTTCTTCATCGACACAGGTAAGCCTCGTGAAACCAGGTTTACCTGTGTCGATGAAGAAAGGCTTCTTTGTCGGGGCATCGCGTCCAGACTCTCCCGATCTGCCGACAAACAGCTGATCGGCAGATCGGGGCAGCCATTTAAATTTAAATGAAGCCGCGATTATTTTAATCGTGGCTTCATTTCCCTCTTCCGATCTGGCTAATCTACATGCCTCCGTCGAAGGAGGCATGTAGTCTAGACACACCCCAGGTCATGGAGGTTGGCTCCATGGAGTGGTATTAGCCAGGGGGTAGGAGTGGTGTCCCTGCCCAAGGTTTGTGGAAGGCTGGAGAGGGATGGCACGAGACAAATGGCTTGGTCACTGTCTTCGGTCCATCCCCTTCAGGGTCCCTAGGGTTGGCCGCTGTCATCATACAGGTTACTGGGCTAGATGCACCTTTGGTCTGACCCAGTACGGCCATTGTAAGCTCAGGGCTCAGGGTCGGGGGGTCTCAGTGGACCCCCTTGATTTTCATGCACACCTGCTCCTGGGTGGCCAGGCTGGCAGCTCTCCTGCCCTAGACGGCCACTTTCCTGTGCCTAGTGCGGAGGTCGTGGATGAGGTCCATGATGTCCGCACTAGCCCAGGCGGGTGCCCGCTTCTTGCGGTCCCAGGCAAGCTCCCGGGAGCCGCCAGCCTGGTCCCGGGAAGAGGGGGAGAGCTGGGGAGCATCGGGTAGGTGGCTCGAGCCGTGCCAGGTGCAGGGTCTGCTGGCTGGGTGCTGGCAGGCTTGCACCTGGCACGGGCACCGTAGCCAGCCTGTGCCCCTTTAAGGGTTCCAGGGCCGGAAGGAGGTCAGACGAGTTTCCCTGGTGTTGGCCAAAGTGGCCACCAGGGAAAGCTGGGGAGGGCTAGCCTCCCACTAGTTCGAATTAAGGGTCTACACAGCCCTTAATTCGAACTAGTAAATTCGAACTAGGCTTAATCCTTGTGGAATGAGGATTACCTAGTTCGAACTAAGCGCTCCATTAGTTCGAATTAAATTCGAACTAACGGAGCGCTGGTGTAGCGCCTATGAAAGTTAGTTCGAACTAACGTCCGTTAGTTCGAACTAACTTTGTAGTGTAGACATACCCAGAGGGTATGTCTACACTACCCCACTAGTTCGAACTAGGAGGGTAATGTAGGCATACCGCACTTGCAAATGAAGCCCGGGATTTGAATTTCCCGGGCTTCATTTGCATAAGCGGGGAGCCGCCATTTTTAAAACCCCGCTGGTTCGAACCCCGTGCAGCGTGGCTACACGGGGCTCGAACTAGGTAGTTCGGACTAGGATTCCTAGCTAGGAGATAAGTGCGAATGATGATATGCAACTTCAGCTACGTTAATTGCGTAGCTCAACTCAAAGTATTTTAACTCAAATTTTGGGGCCGTACACACTGCAGGAAGTCAAAGGAATCAAACTCTCCTTTCAACTTCCCTTACTCCTCGTAGAAGCAAGAGTACTGGCATTGATGGGAGCACCCTCTCAGTTGGAATTAGCATGGGGTTACTAGACCCTCTCGTTCGAACCCTGGATTCATAGAATCATAGAGCACTAGAACTAGAAGGGACCTTGCAAGCTCATCAAGTCCAGTCCTCTGCCCTGACAGCAGAACCAATCACAATCTATACCAGGGCTACTCATCATGCAGTCCGTTATCTGCATTTGGCCCACGGCCCATTTGTTTGCAGCCCACGGTACAGTTTGGGTTTATGTGGGGCTCAACATGCAGCCTGCGGGTGGGGTCTGTTGAACATGGCCCCCACTATGAACACGCTCCACAACGGTGAGGTGCCTCCCAGGCAGGGTGAGCACTGAAAGATGCAAGCAGACAGGCAGGCTGGAACAGATGGGTACAGGGTGTTGGCATTTCTAACCCACAGGGAGGAGGTGCTGGGACTGCCAGGGTATTGTGGGAAGTTCTGGCTGCTTAGCCTGGTGGGCAGAGCCTGAGAGGTGCTGACTGGCTCAGACTGGCCATGTTTGGGTCCAGCACTGTGGCCAGGAAGCCCTGCCTCTGTCCCACATGGAGCAAAGGACTCCCTCCCATGGGGGTATATCAGCCCTGCTGGGAATCCAGGACAGGAGTCCAGGTACCTATCCTTTTTTGCCTCTCATGTCTGGCCTGGCTCCCCCAGCTCCTCCACCACAGGTTGGAATGCTCTGGCTTGGAAACTTTTCTTTTTACAGTAAAATCTCTCCATGAAATGCATAACCTGAAGCTTCAAGCTAAATATGCAAAACACTGGTATACAATTTTCTTTTTAGTAAGAAGCATTAAAAATGGCACTATTGTTAAAATTGTGAAGCCAAAACAAAACGGCAGTCGATATAATGGTCTTTTGTTGACATGCGTTTTAGTAATTAAATTCCTGGACTGTCATTGCTCATTAAAAGTGCTGTCCTATGGGTGGAAATCAGATAAATATTGCATTTTATTAATATCAGCAGAATTGACTGAAATGGGGCCTGCGTGTTGTGTAGTCTTGCCTTAATCTTTGTATTCATGCCCGTAAGCATGAAAAAAGCTATTTGCATATATATTTGCATGCATATTCAACCACGCTTAAGTTGAGGCCTTCGACATGTGCTGTGAGTATCATTGTAGCTCCCGGGACTTCCATAGTTGAATAGCTCTGGTCTATACCATCCCTGATAGATGTGTAGCTACCCTGTTCTTAAATATCTCCAGAGATGGAGATTCCACAACCTCCCTAGGCAATTTATTCCAGTGTTTAACCACCCTAACATTTAGGAAGTTTCTCCTAATGTCCAACCTAAACTTCCTTTCCTGCAGTTTAAACCCATTGCTTCTTGTCCTATCCTCAGTGGCCAAAGAGAACAATTTATCTCCCTTCTCCTTGTGACACCCTTTTAGATACTTGAAAACTGCTATCAAGTCCCTTCTCAGTCTTCTCCTTTCCAAACTAAACAAGCCCAATTCTTTCAGTCTTCCCTCATGGCTCATGTTTTCTAGAACTTTAATCATTCTTCTTACTCTTCTCTGGACCCTCTCCAATTTCTCCACATCTTTCTTGAAATGGACATAATACTCCAATTGAAGCCTAATCAGCGCAGAGTAGAGCGGAAGAATGATTTGTCTTGCTCATAACACTCCAGTTAATGCATCCCAGAATCATGTTTCCTTTTTTTTTTTTTTTTGCAACAGCATCACACTGTTGACACATATTTAGTGATCCCTTTCTAGACAGTCGCTTCCCATTCTGTATGTGTGAAACTGATTGTTCTTTCCTAAGTGGAGTACTTTGCATTTGTCCTTATTAAACTTCATGCTATTTACCTCAGACTATTTCTCCAGTTTGTCCAGATCATTTTGAATTATGACCCTATCCTCCAAAGCATTTGCAACCCCTCCCCATTTCGTATCATCTGCAAACTTAATAATCATACTCTCTATACTAATATCTAAACTGTTGATGAAGATGTTGAACAGAACTGGTCCCACAACAGAACCAATGGAACCCCATTTGTTATGCCCTTCCAGCAGGATTGTTAACTACTCTCTGAGAATGGTTATCCAGTCAGTTATGCACCCACCTTATAGTAGCCCCGTCTAAGTTGTATTTGCCGCGTTTATTGATAAGAAGATTGCGTGAAACTGTATCAAATGACTTATTAAATCTAAGTATACCACGTCCACCACTTCTCCCTTATCCACAAAACTCATTACCCTATCAAAGAAAGCTATCATAGGGTATGTCTAGACTACATGGCTCCATCGACGGAGTTATATAAACTAGTTTACCCTGCATAGGGAAAGAATAGGGGATTTAAATAATCCCCACTTCATTAAAATAAACATGGCCGCTGCGCTGTGCCAACGTTCAGCTGATCCAGCACAGTGCGGTAGTCTAGACGCGGATCGGTCAGCTGGGGAAGCCTTTGCTGACCGATCCTGTAAGCCTCGTTTCACAAGGCATAAGGGATCGGTTAGCAAAGGCTTCCACAGCTGATCGATCCACAACTAGACTACCACACTGTCAGCTGATCGTCGGCACAGAACGGCACCCATGTTTATTTTAATGAAGTGGAGATTATTTAAATCCCCACTTCTTTGCCTATGCTGGGTAAACTAATTTAAATGGCTCCATCGATGAAGCCATGTAGTCTAGACATACCCATAAGGTATGTCTACACTACAGCATTATTTCAAAATACCTTATATCAAAATAACGTGTCTACACACGAAATGCATTTTGAAATAGCACATCTACACTGACTGGATGCTGAATCTTATTTAAGGCTGGCTGGAACCAAGTCCAGCAGGGCATCAGGTCAGGAGTTACTTTGTGTGGCTGCTGCCTGAGGCTATCTGAGGCCTGTACTTAAAGGGACCCCCCGGACAGCCAGTTCTCATGTTTCCCTGCTTGTTTGCCTACCTCGATGAGGAACAGCAAAGCATTTTGTCTCTGCGTGCTCTGATTGCCCTCACTTGGGACACCACAGCACTCTGCAACATGGAGCCAGAGCTGACTCTGGGCACTCTGGTGCTTCCTGTGGATGTGTTGCTGCGAGCCTGGCTGCACTGTCTGCAGGCTGCCATCCGGGAGGTCCATCGGGGGGCTGTCTGTATCCAGGAGACCCTGCTGGAGAGCTTCCACCCTGAGGAGCACTAAGAGCCTCCCTGGTCTGCCCCACTGGGGGCTTGTGCTTCATTCCTCCCTCACGTCCTTCCACTTACCCGTCCCTAGCCCCCCTTCCTGATGTCAAATAAAATACATGTATTTTCATGAACACAAACTCTCTTTACTTAACAAAACTGGGGTGGGGGGAGGGATGAAACTCTGGTGAGACTGGGGAAAGAAGGTGGGAGAGGGGAGAGGGAAACCTGGGAGGAGAGAGCTAGAAGGGGGAAGCAAAGGGGGAAAAGAGGGAGGGGAAGCTCAGGGCTCAGGGTTGGGGGTCTTGGTGGACCAACTTGATTTTCATGCAGACCTGCTCCTGGGTTCACATGTGGCCTTTGGTGGCCAGGCTGGCAGCTATCCTGCCATAGACAGCCACGTTCCCCCATATAGTGCGGAGATCATGGATGTTGGGGGCATCCTCCCCAAACCTGAATAAGGTCCATGATCTCCAACCTGACCAGGAAGGCACCCTCCTTCTCCAGGCCCTGGCAAGCTCCTGGGAGCTGGCAGACTGTTCCTGGTGAGCAGTAGACAGTTGGCTTCCAGTGGCTTGATGGCTCATGTTTTGGGGCCACTGGGTCAGGGGCAGTGACTGCTGGCTCTGGGCTGGCAGGCTTGGAGCTGGCACAGGCACTGTGGCCAGAGTCAACCCCTTTAAGGGCTCTGGGGAGGGGGGAGGGAGAGGAATGTTCTTAGTGGACACCAGGGTACCCTGGGAAGGCTGGAAGCCCCCCTATTTCGATATAAGTGTCTACACAGCACTTATTTCAAAATAGTTATTTCGAATTTTGCGTTATTCCTCATGGAATGAGGTTTACCAAATTTGAAATAAGCGCTCCACTATTTCGAATTAATTTCGAAATAGCAGTTTGGCTGTGTAGACACGGTTATTTCGAAATAAATGTGCTGTATAGACATACTCATATTGGTTTGACATAATTTGTTCTTTACAAATCCATGGTGGCTATTACCTATCACCATATTATCTTCCAGGTGTTTTAAAATGAATTCCTTAATTACTTGCTCCATTATCTTTCCTGGCACAGAAGTTAGATGGACTGGTCTGTAGTTTCCTGGGTTGTTCTTATTTCTCTTTTTATAGACGGGCACTATATTTGCCCTTTTCCAGTCTTCTCCTGTCTTCCATGATTTTTCAGAGATGATCATTAAAGGCTCACATACCTCCTCTATCAGCTTCTTGAATATTCTAGGATGCATTTCATCAGACCCTGGTGACTTGCAGGCATCTAACTTCTCTAAGTAATTTTTAACTTGTTCTTTTTTTATTTTATCTTCTAAACCTACCCCATTCCCAATAGCATTTACTATATTTCACATTCCCTCATCATCAGACTTCTCGGTGAAGACCTAAACAAAGAAGTCATTAAGCTCCTCTGCCATTTCCATGAAGCACCTCTGCCATTGGAAGGTCGACTGCATCTGCTTTGATCCTATTTATAGTGTAGACATGGCCAAACACACACACACTCTTACATATACACAGAACATTATAAATATAATTGTTCTGGTGTTTTAAAAAATATCACATCTTGAAATTTTGATTAGAAATTCACTTACCATTCAATGTCTGATTTTTTGTCTGATTTCTGTATACTTTGGAAATACGTATATATGGAAAAATGTAATAATTGCTAATTATATGATATATAATATTTGTTCTTTAAAGCCAGCTGTGCTTTTATGTCAGACAAATGCTAAGTCTTTAAAATTCTACTCACACTTTTAGATTTATATATATTCTTGGGAAATAAACATTAAGCCCAAGCTGGCTAACTATTTTTTTTTCCTGTACAGAGATACAGCAATGCAAACAGGGTATACTAAAGTCAAACAGGGTATACTAAAGTAGGTAGGATTTCCAAAGCACTCACTGTTGACCTAAATCTTCTCCCATTGAATCAATACCATTAAAGTCAATAACATTGAGTTCAATAGGGGCAGAGTTAGACCAATGCTGAGTATTTTTTGAAATCCACTTTCTGTTTTTTAGTGCCTAGTTGTAAAACAAGGATATAATCAGACAGACACCTCAACATTTGTGCTAGATAAGAACACAATGCTTGATCTTTGAAACTAAAAACTAGAAGTTCATGCTGTTCTCTTAATAGAAAGTCAGGTAAGCAAGCCAGTAAGGTAGATGGTGCAGAAAATTTTAAATTAAATTGTAAAAATGAAAATTGTCAACCATGAGACTTTGCTATTAACCTTGATTTAATGAAGGTGTATCTTGAGAAAGACCTCTGACATGTGTCATTCAGTATAAATTGAGTATGTTTCATAGAAAAAGTTTTCCTTTTAAAGAGGGTTTTCTATTAATGCTTAGTAATGTTTCAGTAGAATCCCACCCAGAAAATTATTACAGGTGAGCGCTCAATACTTTCCATTATAAGACACTGTATTCAATTGTTTATAATTTTGCCAAACTCTAACCATTTGAGCTGAAATTTCTCATACTGGGTGTCAACCTCAGACTCAATTTTGTCAGAAATTTTCAGAAAAAATGGATCAGGAATGAGGTCAGGGGCAAAAACATGGTTTTTGCATGTCAAAAAATATTTAGTTCTTTTCTTTTAAAATATCTTTCCTCTTCCTCCCCTCCCCCATGCTTCTTTTGAGCAGGGACTTAACATTTGGCAGGCAGTGAACTTTGTATTAGGAAGGTGCTTTTGCTGTCCCTATGAAATTTGGCCAAATGAGGTGGGAGTCTCAGAGATAACAATCTCCTTTATTAAATAATTAATCTCCAGAGCAGTTTCATTCTGTAGTTTACATTTATGTGATTATGTAATGAAGGATTGTACCATATTGCATACACATATTATGTCTAATTAAGGTTTCATTGGAAATCTGAATTCTGGCATTTTCTGATTACTCAGTACTTGACTTCATGGCCTTTATAATGTTCTTATAATTTTGTTGTGCAATATAAAATATACAGAGAGGCCATATTAAGATACTGCATGGTCAGTGTTTAAAATGCATTTTTCCATTTTGACCTATGCTGTATAAAGCAAATTTTGTAGTGAAAGCATCAGCTTTGTTATAAATTATGACATACGAGATATCCAATTTAAACCATCATAAGCTAGTTGGCCCAAATTCATCTCCATCTCTTGGGGTTTCAGTGGGGAATAACCAGGGATGGTATCTTACCTTACATGTTTAAATGAAACCTGTATAACTAATTCATTTAGGCAAAAAAGTTGCTCTTACACCCCTAAGAAGTGTACTGTGGTGCAGTAGATTATTAGAAGTTAAGTGAGGGGATCCTGAGCTATGCTGCTTGTGCAGGGTAATATGGCTCAGGTATTTAGGGGAGCTCACTCCACAATGTCATCTATCATTGCCTGATACCATGCACAGAGTGCACTTCCCTGTATTTGTTGAATTGTGGCAGCACATGTGCAGAAAGGTCATTGGTCTTGTCAGGAAGTATATGTCCCCTTAGCAGCGTCCAGTATATTAGGCAAGTATACAGCTTCATACACAAGAGATAGCACTAAGTCATGCCTAGTCCTGTTCTCACATAGCTCTCTGCACCATCTTCTCTTTCAGACTGGAAGAATTTTGCTACTGCATGGTTTGAACTGCATGCCATTAAAAAGGGAGCGGTCTTCAGTAACAAGAATTAGCAGTGCTGACCCCAGAATTGACTTCACCTAATGTTATCCCTTCCGTCAGTCAATGAGCATAGTTAGTAGCATTCATACTTGAAAATACAGTGATAAAACAGCAAAGGTTCTTGTCCAAGATAATAACCCTATCTCCCCAAAATGATAACCTTAAAGTAAAATCCCCGCCATATCCAGGAGCGCAATTTACGTGGCTTTTTCCAATAAAAGAGTATAGTCTTGACCTCTGTCACTTGTAATGAAATATGCCATTATTTCCTGATTTTAGATTATGATAAATACTGTTTGGGTAATATTTATTTCTATTGGCAAGCATCTCAGGTACATAATTAGAAAAGCAAGATATTTTTCTTTTGTGGCTGCTGCAAATCTCCTCAGCAGAATAAATTCCTTTTTGTCTAGTTCAAAGTCAAATATGAAGGAAAATATTGCTTTCTGGCTCCATTATAGTGTGAGAATGTGATTCAACTTATATGATTCACTACAGAGCTAAAGAAAGAAAGAAAGAAAGAAAGAAAGAAAGAAAGAAAGAAAGAAAGAAAGAAAGAAAGAAAGAAAGAAAGAAAGAAAGAAAGAAAGAAAGAAAGAAAGAAAGAAAGAAAGAAAGAAAGGTGGCGATACCAACTCTGAAAGAGTGAAAAATAGGACAAATGTGAGATTTGTCAAAAGGAATTTGTTCACTGGGAAAAGAAATTGAACTGGCTACTTTGAAGAAAATAGCCATCCATCATAGGATCATGGGATCATTTTGATCTTGGAATGGGGAAAATGGGAAATACTCTGTTTAAATTGTTATTATAGTATTTTTCATATTTGTAGAGCAACCACATACTTTAAAATAGCATCACCTTTATTTTATATGAAGAAAAAATAAAAAAAGAACATAAGCCCCATATGAGAAACTCACAGTGTGCCTGTGTCTCCTGAAGCTGTATATGAACACAAAATGGCAGTTTTTCTCCATTTCAAGGTGCAATTCAGAAGAAATATATTATAACATATACTAGTTACTTGCACAATTACTGAAGGATAGAGATTACAGAAGGAAAATTCTGTTGCCTCCCTGCAAGCAAAACCCTCATTTTTCATTACACATAAGAGAAATAACTAAATAGGTGCTCCTCTCCTTTCTCTGCTTCTTAGAGAACCGGTTATCAGAAATGTTGGAGCAATTTTCTGTTTTCAAGCTATTTATTACTGCTGTTTAAAATATTCACTGACAAAGGAAAATATTCACAATTTCCTGATTTTTTATTTCATGGCATTTCCAATAACATTGGAGCTAGCCAAAGATGTCTTTTGTCCACTGAAATGCACAGAAGAAGCATATATTTCTTATGTACATTCAGAATTTTCTTTTCACCTTAGAGGAATTTTGAACATGGACATAGATTCTTCAGATTCTTTTACTTTTTCCTCTTCCGAATAAGAACATATGTTGAATTTCAAGAAGGAAGACAGATTTCTGGAATAACTCGACAAAACCCAGATGTAATTCTTCAAAATCAGAAGACCCCTGGGGAACCCTGGGATGAGTATTGCATAATTTTAATTTTTTTTAAAAAAGCTAAGAAAAGAAACATGATATTACCATTAAAAGCCTGATATAAAGTCTGTTGAAGTCAATGAGATCAAGCCCTAAATCACTTTGAAAAGGAAATTAAAGTAGAACAGAAGAAAATGAAAGAAAACAGAAAAATAAGATTTTTAACTGTTGGTTGCAAAGATATTAGGGATCAAAAAACAAGCTCATTGATGGACAGGGATTTGTCTCTGAAAAAAGGACAGTCAAATAATTCCTTTATGAGAAAGAAGGAGGGTAGTAGTGAAAGAGAGAGTGAGGATGAAAGACAGAATGAAGGATTCTAGAATAGACCTGGGAAAACATGAAAATTTCAATGCATATTGTAATAGCTTCTGGCCGTCTACTTGCTCACCTGCATATGACTCCCCTCTGTGAATACATATTCCCATGCTTTCACTTTGATGCAGTATCTTGTCTTCTGTTTGATAAGGAAATACATTAGAGATCCAATTAAAAAGGGAAGCATATTTGTCTGTCATTCATACACTTCTGAGTCAGCAAAGAAAATGAATGAATGATAAAAGTTTCTGCTGTAAACCATACTTTATTAAATATTGCTACTTGGTAGTAATATAAATACGACCTTTTAATAAAAATGAAACCTGCAGAAACTATTTTATCGTGCAGTAAATTCCAGATTGAATAGACAAATAAAAGTTGTATAACTGGGCTTTTAGAAATCTCACCTAATATTTTGTTGCTGTTAACAACAAATGTGAAGTTAAATGTCTATTTCACTGGCATACAGCAAACTCTGATAATAAATATTTATTTGAAAAAAAATCTACTCCTGTTAAATAAAAGTCAAACGTTAGCATGTCTGACAATAAAGACCTACAAGATATAGCCAGTTCTTTGCTGCCACAATAAACCTTCACTATTCTCCATCACATGACTGAGTTATGACCTTAAAATGTGTAAAATTTGTAAACAAAAATCACCATACAACTTACTAGAAGATTAGTTGCTGGGAATGGAACTTGAGAACAGGAAATGACTTTTTATCATTTCCCAGGGCTAGATTGTAACTTTAAAAGCTAACTTGATGAGAGGACATAGTTGACTCAGGAGTAAAGCAGGAACCAGACTGACCATGCATGTCTACACTTTAGTAAAACACCTGTGGCTGGCCCAGATCAAGGCTGCAGTGGTAGGACTGTAAAACTTGTGATTGTTGACATTTGGGCTGGGGCTGGAATCTAGGCTCTATCAGGACCCCATGAGAATGAAGAGTACCAGAGTCCGAGTCCAGCCTAAACCTGAATGTTTACACTGAAGTTTTACTTACCCTCAGCCCAAGCCCCACAAGCCCAAGTCAGTGGATGTTTAACTGAAGTACGGACATACCCTGAGTATCAAAGTCAGCTTCCCCATTTTCTCTTTTGCTAATTTGATTTACTTTATCCTGTGGTCTGGTGAACATGTTGGATGAGAAGCAGAGCCAAGGACCCTGCATTCCCCCTTCCTCCTTAAACCTCTGGTATTGTGGGCAGCCTGGTCTGAGGAGTAGGGGATCCCTATATTATCTTATTCACCATGTAGACACAAAGCCAGGCTCACAACTGAGCAGGAACTAATTTGTCATTTTGACATTTGGGAATGTGACACTGTCTTCAGTTTGCACAGCAGTATCCATCACCACGAGATGATTGTGTGTATCAAATGTGTATTAAATGTTTTTAGGGTAGAAGAATGATATTAGAGGTTGGACCTCCTTGGTCCAGCACCGTTGGGCCTGACTGGTCTAAACAAGAAAATTTGCTAGATCAAGGGAGGTCTCCTGCCACCAGCTCCCAAGCTCTCCCCGTCCCCACATCCCCATCACCCCCGCCAACCTGGCCTGGCTCCCTGAGCAGCAGAGGCTCTAACTCCTATTGTGGGGCACTAGCCCCGTGCATATGGGGGCAGCCGTGGGACTCCTGACTGCACTCCAGAGGGCTGCTGTGGGGCTCCAGCCGTGGCCCTGCGCTCCAACGGGCTGCTCTGGGGACCTGGCCCCATGCTGCTGCAGGGATTGACTTCAACCCCTTTCTCCTGGGGCTACCGTAATGCCCCAGCCCCAAGCCCAGGAAACTACTACAGGGCTTCGGCCCTGCGCGACAGGAAGCTGCCAGAGGACTCTGGTCCCACACTGGTGCGGAGCTCCGATCTCAGCCCTGAGCTCCTGGGGGCTGCCGCAGGGCTCCAGCCCAGAGCCTATCTGTACTGCCAGGGAACTCTGGCCTGGTCCTGCACAGTCACAGGCTGCTGGAGGCTGCTGCAGGGCTATGGTGCAAGTCTCACATTGCCCCCAGCTGGGCTGCCAACCCTGTTGCCCTGCCTGGCTGTCTCTCCTGCCCTTAAGCTCCTGGGCTCTCTGGTCCATGAGCATCTTGCAGGATGACAGATGTTGCTGGACCAAAGAATACCAGTTTTTGAAGGTACAATCTATATAATGGATTTCCTGGGAATACCTGTAATTGATTGCTAATGGCCAAACTGTGTACCTTTACAAGATGATAAGGGATATAAGACTCTTCTCCTCAGTGTTCTTGCATAGCCTCCACTGACCTTAGATTTGGGTTTGTAGTGACAGGTTAGTGGTGCATGCCTGCTACTGTCTTCCCTCTCCCAAATCAGTAGTAATAAAAGAGATTGGAAAGATGGTGTTGGCTAGCAGCAAATCATTATGCTTCTCTGATGTGTAGAGTGGTACACTAATAAGGAAAGAGGTGTAACAGTTAATTCGAACTAATGACTTAGTTCGAATTGAATTGCCGTTTCACTGCCGCGTGTAGCCGTGGGCAGTTACTTTGGACTAGTGGAATATTCAAATCCTGGGCTTCATTTGCAACTTCGAATGCCTACATTAGCCTCCCTAGTTCGAACTAGGGGGCTAGTGTAGACATACCCTAAGGGTATGTCTACACTACCCCGCTAGTTCAAACTAGCGGGGTAATGTAGGCATACCGCACTTGCAAATGAAACCCGGGATTTGAATTTCCCGGGCTTCATTTGCAAGTGCGGTATGCCTACATTACCCTCCTAGTTCGAACTAGGAGGGTAGTGTAGACATACCCTAAGGTATTCCCTATCCAGGTCTTATGGTAATATCACAGTTTACCCCTAAATCAAACTACATAGATAAAGGAGGGCACAGTTAAGGTTATTATTACAATCCTAACTTCTGGGTGCTTTACTTTGCAACTGTAACTTTATTTTAATGCTAAATTTTGCATGAAATTTCCTAAGTTATTGTTTTTTAAAAAAACTACAAATTCCATGCACTACCACTGTTTATAATCAATGGAGCATAAACCCTGTTTCTTTCCCTAGTTACTTTTGCTCTTTGAATAAAAAAGAGGTAGGACTTGAAGTTCTGTCTACTGAGCAATGCATATTTACTTATGGTATGATCTACTTCCCTACACATGTTCAACCTTCCCTATACATCTTCACATTTTGAATGGAATTTTCAAACACTCCCCTTAAACATTCCCCATAAAATTATCTAACATGTTCATGTATGTGCATTGCTTGTGGAACATGACAATCAGCGACATGATCATAGTTAAAAAAACAATGTGTATGTAAATAATCTGTGTTGGAAACTGATTTTTAATTTTGACGGCTCTTAATTAGTTCTTACCAATGCCCCAGAAAAGCACATTGCCAGCTAGAGACAACAATCCTGCAGTGCTTTAGGATTGACAAAAACAAATGCTAACACTATTCTGTTTAATATATGTTTAATACTTGTATTTTCTCTCTCTCTCTCTCTCTTCATTTTTTAAAATGGTTGAACTAATTTTGTTCAAACTTTTATTTAAAAAATCTTCTGGACTAAAAACAAAAGTGTTCAGTTTCAAACTGAAAGGTGGACAATTGAAAGAGCTATAGGCTTCAGTGTTGGGAATACTAATATTTCTTTCTTTCTTTCTTTCTTTCTTTCTTTCTTTCTTTCTTTCTTTCTTTCTTTCTTTCTTTCTTTCTTTCTTTCTTTCTTTCTTTCTTTCTTTCTTTCTTTCTTTTAGAACAGAAACACACATGCAAAATTAACTCCTTAACTCAGCAATTGGCAACATAGGCCACATGCAGTTGCCTTCTTTCATTTCATTGGGCTTCAAGATTGTCATAACCAAGATGGTCTCCTGGGATGGGTAGTTTTCTTAACTGCTCTTGCATACCTAGAATTTGCTGGGTGTGCCAGTAGAAGTCTAGCAGCACTCTGATGGGATGCAGAGGGAACACACAGCTCTCAAAGTCAATGTTGTGTACAATCAGGATGCACCTCACTTCGTCCTCATCTACACTTGGGGATAAAGTTTTAATTAAGATATGGAACTTCAGTTATGTTAATTGCATAGCTTAAGTTGAAATATCTTAACTCAAATTTTGGTGCTGTCCACACAGTAGGAAGTCAAAGGGAGCACACTCCTCCTTCAACTTCCCTTACTCATTATAGAAGCAGGACTACCAACATTACGGGAGTGCCTTCCCAGTTAGACTTAGCATGTCTTTACTAGAACTGCTAATTCAGACCCAGAAGATTGACTGTGGCTGCTTTGATCTTATCTGTATTGTAGACACAGCCTTGGTGTGCCCTTGCTTTACATGTATGTCACTTTAGGAATACTGGTAGGTAAAAACTATGTGGACAGAAACCAGCAGAATCTGGCAAACTTGTGCATGTGAAACAGTAAATAAAATGTCCCATGGCCCAAGCATAGAACCCCAATAGGCCATATGCAGCCTGTGGGCTCTATGTTTCCCACAACTGCCTTAGCTGTAAATGCCACAACGTGCCAGCAAATTATTTTGCTCTTTTACTGGCTCTTATTTTTCTCTTTTTTATTAATATTTAGCTATTTTCTTACTGATCTATACCCTCATGTCTAATGAGAACTTTATACCTTTTCTAGCCACTGTGCCAATTGTTAATCAAGATGATATTTGACTAACAATAGGATTTTGATTAGAGGTTGGTGAAAGTGCACTAAAGTTCTGTTTTCACTTTCCAAAATACTGTTTTTGATGTACTTTTATGTTTGCTTGTATGCATGTCAGTAGCATACTGTACTTTGCAATCAAGAGAACAAAAGAAAATCAAAGAAATGCCCACCTCTCTCAGTGTGGCTTTTTCAATTTTTATGTTACACATATCTCCCACTATGTGTTCTGATTGATAGATTTTGAACCTAAGATTGACAGCATGTAGGATGTAATCAGTAGGAAGAGGAGTGGGGTGTTCAGCTTATAGAAGAGTGGTCTGCCTGCACAATAACACTAAGAGTTGTCACAGTTGCCTGCCTGTTAGTGCACTTGAAGGAGAAAATGATAAACAGTAACTGTGAAACAGACCCAAAAGAGTGATGTAAGTGCTTCCTTTTAAAAAGCCTGATTTGCAATGTGGATGCCTGCCTTCAGGAACTTGATTTCTTAGCCTTAATATTGCATTAAATGCTAGTTTCTTAAGTGAGGGTATGTCTACACTAGCCACCCTAGTTCAGACTAGGGTGGCTAATGTAGTCATTCGAACTTGCAAATGAAGCCCAGGATTTAAATATCCCGGGCTTCATTTGCATGTTCCTGGGCACTGCCATTTTTAAATGCCCCATAATTCGAACTACCTGCCTGCGGCTACACGCGGCATGGACTAGGTAGTTCAAACTAAAGCTCCTAATTCGAACTACCATTACTCCTCCTGCAATGAGGAGGCATTTAACTACGGAGCATTTAAAAATGGCGGCGCCTGGGAACATGTAAATGAAGCCCGGGATATTTAAATCCCGAGCTTCATTTGCAAGTTTGAATGACTACATTAGCCACCCTAGTCCAAACTAGGGTGGTTAGTGTAGACATACCCTGAGAGGGGTAAACACATAAGGTTGGAGAGACACCATTGTCATGGCTTCTGAGCTGGTAGGAAGTTTAGGCCTGAAAAGCAGATTTTTTTTTCCTTGCTGGGAAAGAAACAAGTTGGCACTAAACTATTCTTGCTGAATCCGGAGCAAGGGACAGCACATACTTCAGCTGTCCTAGGAATACAGCAACATTTTGACCCCACATACAGGGGAACTAAAAGAGGTACATTTGTAAATCAATTGCATTTAAATTGAAATAGAATACTCTGATTTCCAAGTAAGGAGTGTGCATGCACAGACTCTCACCAAAATAACTGAAGATGTGCATTGCAACCAGTTTTGTTACTTCAATTCCCCTGTATTTAGACAAGCCCCAGAAAGCAGATTGTGATTCAAGTCAAAGTTTGTTCCATGGGATCTTCCCTTGCTCCCTCTGGGGAAATATTCTGTGACAACTCCATTCCTAGAGCAGATTAGTACCCCTACTGCACCTGGGGAAAAAGTAAAAATTCGGTCCATTCCCTGCTCCTGCCTGGCTACTCCCAACCCACCTGTGCGGGAGTGGGAGTAACAATCCCACAGAAGTTGGGGATTTTTTTCATTCTAGTTGCAATACAGCCAGTAAGTACAGGAAATAAAGGTGCACCTACTAACCACTGACTTCCTGACATGGATGCATAGCCAGCATCACAACCTCTGCTTTAATAGAGTGACACATTGAAATATAATGCAATTTACTTATAACATATGCACAGGGTTGGAGGAATATCATGGAATAAAGCCAGAAGACATCTACCATAATCCATAAAAGGGCATGTCACTTTGGGTACGTCTACACTACAACGTTAATTTGAACTAACTTAGTTCGAATTAGTTAATTCGAACTAAGCTAATTCGAACTAACGGATCTAGATGAAAAACTAGTTCGAATTAGTGTTTTGCTAATTCGAACTAGCATGTCCACATTAAGTGGACCCTGAACCGGGCTTAAGGATTGCCGGAAGCAGTGCCGGCAGGGCATCAGAGGAGGACTTAGAGCGTGGAGAGGCTGTCTCAGGCTAGCTGAGGGCTGCGCTTAAAGGGTCCCGACCCCCACCCCGGACAGACAGTTCTCAGGGGTGCCCCGCTTGCAAAGCAGTCCTGGCTTGGAGTGCCCGGAGTACCCACACTGGGCACATCACACCACTCGGCCATCAGACCGGCTGCACTTGCCGCAGGCTGCCATCTGGGGAGAGGGGGCAATCAGGGGGCTGCAGGAGAGGTTCCACCCCAAAAGCCCGCAGAACCAGCCCAGTCCTCCCCATCGGAGGCATGTTCCCCATTCCTCCCTCACCTCCTTCCACTTACGCTTCCCTAGCCCCTCTTCTTGATGTACAAAATAAAGGACAATTGTGTTCCAAAATGGAATCTGTCTTTATTGAACAAAACTGGGGGAGACTGGGAAAAGGAGGTGGAAGAGGGGAAGAGAGAGGCTGGGAGAGGGGAGGGCAACTAAAATGATCAGGGGTTTGGAACAGGTCCCGTATGAAGAGAGGGTAAAGAGACTGGGACTTTTCAGCTTAGAAAAGAGGAGACGGAGGGGGGACAGGATAGAGGTCTCTAAAAGCATGAGTGGGGTGGAGAGGGTGCATACAGAAAAGTTCTTCATTAGTTCCCATAAAGAAGGACTAGAGGACACCAAAGGAAAGGAATGGGTAACAGGCTTCAAACTAGTAACAGAAAGTTGTTCTTCACAAAGCACAGAGTCAACCTGTAGAACTCCTTGCTGCAGGAGGCTGTGAAGGCTAGAACTAGAACAGAGTTTAAAGGGAAGTGAGATCAAGTCATGGAGGTAGGGTCCATGGAGTGGTATTAGCCAGGGAGTAGGAGTGGTGTCCCTGCCCAAGGTTTGTGGAAGGCTGGAGAGGGATGGCACGAGACAAATGGCTTGGTCACTGTCTTCGGTCCATCCCCTCCAGGGTCCCTAGTGTTGGCCACTGTCGGCAGACAGGCTACTGGGCTAGATGGACCTTTGGTCTGACCCAGGACGGCCATTGTAAGCTCAGGGCTCAGGGTCGGGGATCTCAGTGGACCACCTTGATTTTCATGCACTCCTGCTCCTGGGTGGCCAGGTGGGCAGCTCTCCTGCCCTATCTGGCCACGTTCCTGTGCCTAGTGCGGAGATCGTGGATGAGGTCCATGATGTCTGCACTAGCCCAGGCGGGTGCCCGCCTCTTGCGGTCCCGGGCAAGCTCCCGGGAGCCGCCAGCCTGGTCCCGGGAAGATGGGGAGGGCTGGGGGGCATCAGGTGGGTGGCTCGATCAGTGCCAGGTGCAGGGTCTGGCACGGGCACCGTAGCCAGCCCGTGCCCCTTTAAGGGGTCCGGGGCCGGGAGGGGGGGCAGACGAATTTCCCTGGTGTTGGCCAGAGTGGCCACCAGGGAAACCAGGGGAGGGCTAGCCTCCAACTAGTTCAAATTAAGGGTCTACACAGCCCTTAATTTGAACTAGTAAGTTCGAACTAGGCTTAATCCTCGTGGAATCCTAGTGTAGCGCCTATGAAAGTTAGTTCGAACTAACATCCGTTAGTTCGAACTAACTTTGTAGTGTAGACATACCCTTTCAGAATTCCCCAACTATATGTGTTAAGACACTGCACTATATATCTGCAAGATCCTTGAGCCAAAGACACATCTATTTACATGGGGTGTGCTTCTTTCCAATACAAAAGGAAGTGCACCTGAATTCAGATTATTAGTTATCATTCTTATATTTTAGTTTTATCTTTACAGCTCCCAAAAACTGCCCCTAAGCACATTACAGAATACATAGGCGGTACCAAAGAATTTTCCATCTGATTTTAGAGATGGAGTGGCAAATACAAATAAAAAAGAACAATAAAGAAGGGTGTGATATGATGTTATTAAAATAAGATTAAGGTTAGGTCTGTGCATGGCTATCAGGAATTCATATGTAAACTTAATATAAGAACTCCTGTGCCTGAGTTTTATAGCATATCAAGATTGGAGGCACCGTTCGTCATCAACAGATAAGTGAATTTATTGTGGAGCTGGTCAAGTGTGCAATGTTGTTAACCCTTTCTACTATGAGATGACAACCTGTTAGATATCATCTATTTTACATTCATATCTTTGCCACTTTTGACACAGTATTATACCTTCTCATATTTTTGTCATACCCAGTAAATGCTAGATTAATGTCACTGACAACTTTATTGCAATCCAGTTGGGATATATCCCAAAAAGCAAAGAAACAGAGATTTGCCCTAACTCAGTCTCTTCTTTAAAACATCGTATGATTTGATAATTATACAATATCTCATATTCATTTCTGTTTGCATTAATCTTATTTTCCCTTCTGCCTTTCTTTGTGTATTTGCATTATCTATGTTTGCTCAACTTACTCTGTATGATCTCTGGGGTAGGACATTATCTAATTTTAAAGTTCTGTAATATTAAAAGTCACATTACAGTAAAAATATTTATCCCCCAATTACCAATCTGTCTTTATTAAGTTTGAAGAAGATATCTGAGGGTATGTCTACACTACCCCACTAGTTCGAACTAGCGGGGTAATGTAGACATACCGCACTTGCAAATGAAACCCAGGATTTGAATTTCCTGGGCTTCATTTGCATAAGCGGGGAACCGCCATTTTTAAAACCCCGCTGGTTCGAACCCCGTGCAGTGCGGCTACATGGGGCACGAACTAGGTAGTTCGAACTAGGCTTCCTAGTTCGAACTACCTAGTTCGTGCCCCGTGTAGCCATGCTGCACGGGGTTCGAACCAGCGGGGTTTTAAAAATGGCGGCTCCCTGCTTATGCAAATGAAGCCCAGGAAATTCATATCCCGGGCTTCGTTTGCAAGTGCGGTATGTCTACATTACTCTCCTAGTTCGAACTAGGAGGGTAGTGTAGACATACCCTGATTCTTTATGAGAATGTTTTTCAAACTTCTCAGATACGTATTAGCACACTAGAATAAATCCAGTACATAATCTGGTTGCTTATCCTTATCTGATTTCCCATGTCTGTCTTAAGTACTATCAATATTTCTAAAGAAAAAATTGCCATGGTAACTACACAATATACATGGTAATAGAGGGATCTGGCCAAAAGGAACTGGCTGTACTTTTGATTTAGCTATTGGCTACTATTTTGGATGGCCTGGGTGATGAGTTTTTGTTTGTTTTGGATCTCTAGGTTTATTAAAGAGTTAAATTAATTATGAAGCATGATCTATAGCAAGATAATGATAGAATCAGATGAGTGGAAGGGACCTTGTGAAGTCATCTAGTCCAGTCCCTTCCACTCATGGCACAAAGTTTTATCTAGATGATCCCCAACAGGTGTTTGTCTAAGCTACTGTTACAAATCTGGAGATTCCACAACATCTCTAAGCAATTTATTCCAATGATTAACTACCTTGACAGTTAGATTTTTTTCAGAATATCCAACTAAAACCTTCCTTGCTGCAATTTAAATACATTGCTTCTTGTCATATCCTTAGAGGTTAAAGAGAACAATTTTTCTCCCTACTTCTCATAACAACTTTATGTACGTGGAAAACGTTATCATGTCTTCTCTTCGTTTTCTTCTCCAGACTAAACAAACCCAGTTTTTTCAGTCTTTCCTCATAGGTCATGTTTTACTAGACCTTTAATAATTTGTGAAGTGCTTCTCTGGTCTTTTTTCAATTTCTCCATATCTTTTCTGACATGTGGCACCCAGAATTGGACATAATATTTTATCTGATCAGTGTGTAGTAGAGCAGAATAATTATTTGTCTTACTTACAACACTCCTAATACAGCCCAGAATCATGTTTGCTGTTTTTGCAACAATGTTACACTGTTGATTTGTATTTAGCTGATGATCCACTATGATCCCCAGACCCTTTTCCACAGAATTCCTTTCTAGGCAGTCATTTCCTATTTTGTATGTGTGCATCTGATTGATGCTTCCTACGTAGAATACTTTACATTTGATTTTACTGAATTTCATTGTATAATGAGGGTAAGACTCTTCCTCATCTTATGGAGTGTGTTCCAGAACACTGGCATTATTATTACATATAGGCTACTTACACACGGGCTATAATAGAGACAATGCACTACATGATTTTAGTTGTCGGTAGTTATCCAGAAGAGAGGTGGACCTTGAAATGGTAGTTCCCTTTTTAATGGGTTATTAGGCATATAAAGAGGTGAAACAGATTATTAGCCTTTGTTAAAATTCTGCCCTCAAATGGAGAGTGCGACAGAGTCCATGATCATCCTTCTTCTCTGTGAACATCCAGCACATAAGGTCAATCAGAGGCTGATAGGGTCACATGTTGGATTTATCACACTATCTCTTAAAGATGGAGATGTTTATCTTTGACCCAAAATACTATCTGAGTCAGTAGTATGAACTGATACAATAAGAATATTGATATCACTTTTAAAAAGTATCATTAATTTTAAACATTGACAGCTGAGCCATTCCATTATCATTATCAATATTTTATAAGTGGCCAAAGCAGTTTACTTCATATTATTAACGGAGGGCAAATTTTTGCTCTCTGGTTTGCACAATGGATTTTAACTGTATTATTGACCACTGACAGGAGAGCCATGTATGAAGTTTGTTTGGGAACTCCTTGATAAATTTTTGCAGTGCATCATTACTGCCAAAACCCTCATGTAGTCTCAACAAGTTTGTCTGCTGTCAATAAATCTTGAGCAATCTGGTTCACTCAGAGAAATCCCAGAAGGCACTATGTTCTTCTGACTTGAGAAAACCTTTGATTGCATGAAATTTAAAGTCTAGCAGACCTGCTGAATTATTTTGACCTTTATACATTAAGAAATAGACTTGTTGCTGACCTCAGTACAGTGTTGCTGAACTGGTATTGAATCCAGTTTAGCTACAAGTGTAGACAGGACAAATACCATTTTCAACAATATTATGGAAAATGTGAATTCTACCCCCGAACCAACCATGCTTGGTATAATGTCATCAAAAACTGTTTTCTCTAGTCTTCCATAGCAGCTAAACCCTGATTCGGTCATTGACAGTTGTCAGTAACAGGACAATTTCTGAGCACAGACAGGATTTCAGATGGATTTTGTGAGATTTTAGAGATGATAAGTAGTGGTGTGATTATTTATTTTATCCACACTGCTTTACCCATTCAGCTGGAAACATCTGAGTTCCAAATGTCTGATAAATATTGGTTGTAATGAAAATATATACAGACAAGTTTAGCTGTAGTATGACTGTTGGATGCTCCTGCAATTGCCAATGTTTTTCAGCATCACATGCAACACTGATAAATTCTCAGCTACAAGCAAAAAAAAATTTCTGTGTTTCAACAGACTCCTTATCTGCTATAGCAGCCCACATCTCTAAAACTCCTTCCTTGTCAGAAAGTTTTTTTTCCCCAAAGGCTTAGAAATCATTGACTTGTTCAATGGGACAGTGTTATCAGTTCCCTTCCAATCCTGTCACATAGAGTGCCTGGAGAATAGCCTAATTTCTTACTTATCTAACTATAGTTTTTTGCAAAGTCTCTGAACTATAATCTATTTTGTGGTAATCCTTTAGTTTAATTCCATATTTACGGGCATACCCAATGAGGAAGAAGTAACAAGATAGCAATCTAACCTCTGCACACCATTGAGGGACAGAGAAAGATACATGACCAGAGTGTGCAGATTTCATATACATTCTCTTTGATACTTAGATTCCCTGACACTGTTATTAAGAGCCCTATCAATGTTTTCATCAGAAACTTCAATACTTTGTTGCGCAGGCCAATGCCAAAACTTTTCACTTCAAGAGGAAGTTGCTCCCTGTTTCCTGCTCCAGTCTGACAGCTTTAAAATAATCTCTCCCTCTGCCTTTTGGCCAACCTTCTTGACTGTGCTAAAATGCCACGGGTGAAAACCACATCTGATCTGTCTGTCTATGTGGATTCAGCATGAAAGTGTGCTAGCAGCCCCATCGTCTGCTGTAATGTGAAATATGGAGAGAATTGGTTCACACAAACTTCTGAGCTACAGCTCAGAGAAGAACACCTTTTGGGCTTTGTAGCACTATATAACATCTGCAAGCCTTGGCTATATGTATACTTTCAGCCTTGGTGAAGCATTTGGAGACCTTTGGAGGAAAGGCACTTTATAAGGATCAGATAGTGACTTGGATGACATACCTGTGTAGAGGAGTAAAGAGAAGTAAGAACCAAAGCACCACCATCATAGAATGATAAAGAAGTGAGCAAAAGTAGGTTGATGCTACACACCCTCTGACTCTCTCCCCAGATCAATCAGGAGGAATGGAGAATAGGTAGAGCCTTGGTTACATCACTGTTCACTGTCACTCAGGAAGGCTGAGCCAGTGCTAGAGTAGGAGAGGGGGTTGCAATCTGCTGCTGGCATGGGCCAGTAGAAAATTGCTATTCCCTTTAAAGCAAAGGGAAAACAGTGTGTTGACTGAAGCTCCCCAGAATCATAATTCCTTCCATGAAGTGGCCCTAATGTGGAGGAGCTACTCACCTTCCTTTAGTTGGGCCATATCTGACAGAAAAAATATGCAGTAGAACTTCAAAGTTACAAACACCAGAATTACAAACTGCCCAGTCAATGTCAAATCTCATTTGGAACCAGAAGTGTGCATTCATGCAACAGAGACAATAAATAAATAAATATGATACAGTGATGTGTTAAACATAGACAACTAAAATAATAAACGGAAAGATTATAAAAAGAGTTTGAGAAGGTACGGAAATTGTTTCCGTGATTAATTCAAATTAAGATGCTTAAAAGAAGCATTTTTTCTTTTGCATAGTAAAGTTTCAAAGCTATAGTAGTCAAAGTTCAGTGTTAAACCATTGAAAAAACAACCACAATATTTTGTTCAGAGTTACAAGCATTTCAAAGTGGCAAATAACCTCCATTTCCAAAGTGCTTGAATTCTGGGGTTCCACTGTAACCCTAAATGAGCACTTATCTATGTTATTGAGATGACATTGTTTCTCTGGAGAGGGAATTACTAAAACTCATAGGCTGTGTCTACATTGGCCCCTATTCCATAATAGGGATGCAAATGTAGCACTTTGGAATAGGCAAATCCACGGGGGATTTAAATATCCCCCGCGGCATTTGCATTAACATGGCTGCCGCTTTTTTCTAGCTTGTAGATAAGCCAGAGAAAAGCGCAAGTCTGGACGTGATCCTCCGGAAAATAAGCTCTTTTCCGGAGGATCTCTTATTCCTACTTTCAAGAATAAGAGATTCTCCGGAAAAGAGCTTATTTTCCGGAGGATCGCGTCCAGACTGGCGCTTTTCTCTGGCTTATCTACAAGCTGGAAAAAAGCGGCAGCCATGTTAATGCAAATGCCGCGGGGATATTTAAATCCCCCGCGGATTTGCCTATTCCAAAGTGCTACATTTGCATCCCTATTAGGGAATAGGGGCCAATGTAGACACAGCCATATAGAATGAATAGAAATACATCGGAGTATTTTTTTAATAAATAAAAAATAAAATTTTATTTTTTAAAACATTTTCCTACAGCACTGAATTGTCAAATGCAAACAAAATTGAACATAAACAAAAGGGGTAACTTTACCAAACTTGTTTTACTGAATCTTTAGTAACACAGGTAAGGATTCTCTGTAAATGTAATCTTTATCTTCTATTTTTATTTTATCTTTTTATTGTCACTTTAACAATGTGCATGTACTTTGCAGTAATACATAAAACAAGTGTTGCAAGCAATGTTCCCTACAAGTTGTGCACTTGTGCCACCACTCAGGAAAGATTCAAATGCAGCCCAGCTGACTAGCAGAGTGTCCACAGCTAGGTTTTTTGTTTCTACAACTTATGTTCATAAATTTATATGTAGGTACCTAAATGAAAATGACCTGATTTTCAGATGGTCTGAGCTCTTCATGCTTATTGAATGTAAATATTTTTTAAAGATAATGCAGTAAGGGAAACTGGCCATTCCTTGTCTACTTAGTAGAGAAATAAGTGGTTGATGGTAACTATCAGCAGAGAATGGTACTGTCCTGGAAAACTGTATAAGAATACATACAGAATTGTACACAGGATCCTTAGTGAAACACTGGAAAGAGATGATAAAAAGGAGAAGCTTCAGGAGAAAAAAAGAGTTCCAGATTAGAGCTTTGCCCTCAATATACACTCAGTTGGTTTAGACAGTGAATCATTCTTCACCTCCAACTTTTTCCGGTGTGTTTCCTTTAAAAGATATGGGTACATGTATATCTGTCTAACAAGTCATGAGAAGAGGCAATGTCAAAGACATTTTTAAATTGTAAGAATTCATTGGAAAACATGTAGTTGGATACTGATCAAATCATGCAAGCAACAAGATGGATTTAACAGTTATTTAAAATTTCATATTTATAGCATAATTCTTCAGAGAAAGCAACTTAAAATCCTTGCCAGATCATTCTTTTAGCAGCTGAGTAGACCATTAAAAAGATGTCTCATTAATACAGAATGTATGGCTCTCAATATTTATTTTTCACTATGACAAAAGTACCAAAGTAGCAGAAGATCTCCATGTGATACATGGTAGTCTGTGATACAGAAGTATGCAAAGTGGTGAAAATATACATGCCAGATGGCTATGTTTGTCAGGTACTGATGAGAGCATGTCATAATTCCATTCTTCATTTCACTCTTTATTACATGACAGACAGACACCAAAACAGAATGTGTGAAAACTTGATACCTTACTAAAGAAACCTGAAGGTTGATGTGCTATTAACAACCAATGCTGTTCCAATAATACTGTGAAGAATATAGTATAAAAAGATAAACAGACATCCCTTCCAGAATATTTAATATTTCAAATCAAGTTCTTCAAAGCCAAGAGCTAATAATCCTTCTGGTGTACTCAGAAAATGCTTCCTTCTGTATGAATAAAAAAAGAAAAAGAATTCACAAAAGTATGTTCACCAATTCCCACTAGAAGTCTTGTTTCTCTTCTATTAGCTCTAGATAATTACGACAGTGCTCATCAGTCAAATGCTGTTTCCTACAAGTTAGTTATGGTTCAGACCATGGCAGATGAATAGACATCCCAATCAGCTGTTAGTATCTGTTATTTTTTTTAGAGATAAACTCTTTGGGGAGAGTTTTGGAGAAGGTGGTGGTGACTGTACAAATCAAGAAACAAGCTAGTAAAGGCTAGGGAAAAAATGGGAAAAGACATCAGTGAAAATGGTACATTGGAAATTATCAGACCTGTAATCACAAAACCAGAACTGCAGCTCTTACTGTATCAGAGGACAGACAGATAGAGGCTTTGAAAACAATACCCACCTCTATAAAGAACAAGTTTCAGAACAGGAGGGTCTGTTAGTGTTGTTATATTTTATTTACTTTGCAGTAAGAAACAAACATTTGAAAAGGGAAAAGTCAGGGCTATTCTGAAGAGCTAAACAAATATTTGAGATGAGAGAGATTTTGCTACTCAGATTGTCATTAAAAAAACAGAGAGAGGGTGTGCATAAGAGAGTTCAGGGGAAGCAGTGGAGATTTTGTGTATCCACAGAAAGTGGTAGAAACTTGCAGTTTGGCATGGACATAGTTCTCGGTTTGCAGATGTGCTTTTTGATGGACCTGTGAAATATGGCTCTGAACAAGTTATAAAAAGTTCAGTACTGACGATTGCTCATACACATGGCTTTTTTCACATAATGCATTAATGATTTGCCAATTTTTCATTGGCAATGCACATGTTATCTATGTAATGTAAGAGGAGTAGAAATTTCCTTTTTAAGTTGTCACTATTCTATTGCAGTTGCACTGCATGCATAAGCAAGTGGAATGGATTTTAATTTTTAATCTGTAGATGTGTGTGAAATATGATCTGATGTGTGTGGAATGAAGGAGCTGCAAAGGAACTCTGCTTCCTTACATATAATATATAAAGATACCTATGGAACGAGATAGAATTGTATAGGGAACAAAGCTTGGGTGTGTAGCGCTCCTGCCTTATTCACCACAGAAGCAGAACTGGCTATAATAAATGAAGCATGTGTTCACAGAAACCTTCTTATTCTATGTGGTCTTTATGTCCTGCACCATGTACAAAGCATAAGATCAAAAATTTAGCATTAAGAACAAATATATTGAACAAATGACTCATGCATGAGCACTGTGTCTCAGAGTTAAGAATGAACACTGAATTAGCAAGCATCTTGTGGAAGAAATAATATGTAATCATTTAATTAAAGACTGCATCAAAGGGCAAATGCTCAAGGAGTTGAATTAAAATTGTGGAGCCATTTCTTGACCTATGAGTGCTTAACTTGGGAACCTTGATGCTACTGTAATTTTGTGGGAGTTTTTAATTGTTTTAGGGTTTTTTTAAAAAAAGAATACAGTTAGACTTCTTCTCAATGGACATGAAAATCCTGATACTTATCTGAACTTGGACTCTTATTTTTATAACATTGTATATCTCATAAGGATAAGGTAGCATTACAGAAAGCAGCATCATTTATGTGTAAAGTCCAAGAATTAGGTTTCCTTTCATTTTACCAAAATCCCTCACATAAAAAGGAGATAACTTGATAGATGTCTAGAGAGCTGCCAAAATGTACTTCATAAGAACCAAAAATCAGCAACATTATTCATTTTTTTCATCCATGTTGTAGAGAAAGAAAGAGAAAAGCAGATCAGAAGACACATATAAATCAAGACAAGCTGCTCCACCTCATGGGAATAAAACCTACTCTGCTAGGATAACAGCATCTTTATGTTATGCTTGACATGAAGGGCATGTGAATTGGATAAAGAAAAATATCAGTGTTGAAAAACTACTATATGCAGGACATAGTGACTTCTCTGGGTAGAAAAGTTCTTCAAGCAATTTTAGAAGGCTCACGGCTCATTCTCTTTCTTCCCAAAAAACTTCTGTTTTAATAGAATTTAAAGATATAATATTATTTCCTCCATGGAGTTACTGTAATCTTCACTGCTAGCAATAGATAGTAATGATTTGCAGTCATGATTTGGAAAGAAGAAATTTATCTGAGCTTATTAGTTTCAATTTCTGAAATCATTGTCCACAAATTTAACCCTCTAGACACTTAGTTTTAGGTCACTGAGCCTACGTCTACACTGCAGGAATTTGTCAGCAGAGGCAATGCAAATGAAGTGCTCATTAGCATTTATCACGCTGTCATTTGCATAGTTCCTACCAATCCTTTAGACGGAAGAGGTTTTTGCACAAAAAAAGCAGTGTAGATGGGGCCATTTTGCACAAAAAAAACCTTTTGTGCAAGATCCCTTATGCCTCAAAAAAGGAAGCATACAGGATCGTGCACAAAATGGCCCCATCTTCACTGTTTTTTTTCTGTGTGCAAAAACCTCTTCTGCAAAAAGGATCAGAAGAGACTATGCAAATGACAGCATGAGAACTGCTAATGAGCACTTCATTTGCATTGCCTCTGCCAATAAATTCCTGCAGTTTAGACACAGCCTGGGTGTTTTAAACCTTCTGATTCAGTTACAACAATGAGGAGTCCTTTGGCACCTTAGGAAATGTCTACAGTAGAAAATTATTTTGAAATAACTTATTTTGAAATAATAACTCCCCAAATAACTATTTCCAAATAGCATGACCCCACTACAGGGAAGCCTGGAAAATAGTCCCTTAATGTGGATTCACTATCTTGACACAGAGCCCCAGAAAGCACTGGGGAGTAATTACTTTGAATGACTTTGGAGAGTACTTATTTTGAAATAGCAGCATTGGAGCATCCATATTACTCCTATGTGGAAATAACTATTTCAAAATAAGTATTATTCCTCATGGAAAACAGTAGTTATTATTTTGAAATAACCAGCCCGTTATTTCAAAATAATGGGCTTGGTAGTGTGGACACTCCACTTGTTATTTTGAAATAAGAGGAGTTATTTTGAAACAACTTCCTAGTGGGTCTAAAGATTTAGGGTATGTCTACACTACAAAGTTAATTCGAACTAACAGCCGTTAGTTCGAATTAACTTTAATAGCGGCTATACGTACAAACCGCTATTTCAAATTTAATTCGAAATAGCGGAGCGCTTAATTCTAATTTGCTAAACCTCATTCTACGAGGAGTAATGCTACATTCAAATTAAGTAGTTCAAATTAAGTGCTGTGTAGCCATTTAATTCAAACTAGCTGGAGGCTAGCCCTTTCCAGGTTCCCCTGGTGGCCATTCTGGGCTAAATCAGGAAAACTCTTCTGCCCCCCCCTCCCGGCCCCGGAGCCCTTAAAAGGGCACATTCTGGCCACAGTGCCTATGCCACTTGCCAGACTGCCAGCACCCAGCCAGCAGACCCTGCAGCTGGCACAGCATGAGCCAGCCACCTGCTGCCACCCAGCCCTCCGCCTCTTCCCAGGACCAGACTGGCAGCTCTCAGGAGCCTGCCAGAGGCCGAAAAAGATGGTCACCTGCCTGGTCTAGTGCGGAGATCATGGACGTCACTGAGGTTTGGGAGGAGGCCTCCAATGTCCACGATCTCCGCTCTAGACACAGGAATGCGGCTGTCTATAGAGGCATGGCTGCCAGCCTGGCCACCAGAGGCCACCTGCAGACCCAGGGGCAAGTCCGCTACAAAATTAAAGACCTGCAGCAGGCCTACTCCTGAGCCTCCCAACCAGGGGCCGACCCAGACACCTGCCCTCATTATGAGGCCCTGGACCTCATCCTGGGGGCTCATGCAGTCCATGCCCCCCGGGTGGTGATAGACCCCGGGACAGAGGGCCCCACCCCTGAAACGGAGGAAGAGGAGGACAACGACAGCCAGGAGCCACAGGAGCCTTCAGGGAGCCTGCCCAGGACCCAGGACCCCCGAGTCATCCCACAGAGACCATCAGCTGTGTCGTCTGAGGCCGGGGAGGGCTCCACATGTGAGTGCCATCATGGTCCCCTTATGTGGGGGGTGAGGAAGGGAGGGATTCCAGGGACTGTGCACCTGGACCTTGCCCAGCATGGAGCAGCAGTTGGGTGTCATGCAGGGGCCCCGGCCCGTTCCCCACATGTGACCTCGCCTTGCAGAGGGGGGCTGCATTTCACCCAATGTGTCCCCAGAGAGAACTGACCACTGCTCTTGTTTCACTACAGCCACAGCACCTGCGAGTACAGGGTGCACCATCCCATCTGGAACAGCCACCAGCACCTGGGCCAGCAGGTGCACCCAGAACAAGGAGGAGTACCAGCAGTGGCACCTGTGGCTACTGAGGAAGCAGCTCCACAACCAGGAGCACTGGGCCTGCGAGGACCTGCGGCTGTAGCAGCAGAGCTTGCAGGAGCTGGAGGAGCAGGGCTGTGCCCTCAGAGGTTACCTCCAGACCCTGATGGGCAGGTTCCTGCCTCCTCCTGCTCCAGTCCCTGCGGCTGCCCCATCTCTTGCTCCTCCTCCCACCCCTGCTTCCTCTCCCACTTCCTCCACCCCCCGTCCCTCCTGACCCACCCTCTACACCCACTCCCCCCCGACGCCCCGGCAGCCGCAGTGCTGCGAGATGGGAGAGCCTGCAAGACCCTGAACCCTGAGCTTTCCCTTCTCTTCCTCCCCTTCCTCCCCCTTCCAGCTCCCTACTCCCAGGTTTCCCCCTCCCCTCTCCCACCCTCATTCCTCCCTCCCCCCAACTCAGATCTGTGAAATAAAAGAGATTTTTGTTGGCAAAACAGGTGTTTTTATTTTACATTAGGAAGGGGGGGTTAGGGAGGGGAAAGGGGAAGGAGGTGAGGGTGGAAGAAGGCCCCAGTGGGGCATGCCAGGAAGAGTTCAGTCTTCCTCCGCCTGAAAGCTCTCCCGCAGGACTTCCCGAATCTGGACAGCCCCCCGCTGGGCCTCCCAGATGGCATTGGTGCAGGCTGTGCGTACTGGCCAGCCAAGTGTTCTGCCTCAGCCATCCAGGCTGGCAGGAAAGCCTGCCCCTTCCTCTCACATAAATTGTGCAGAACACAACATGCTTCCACCACAGGAGGGATATTGTGCTCGGCGAGGTCAAGGAGGGTGAGGAGGCATCTGAAGTGGGTTTTCAGGTGTCCAAAGGCCCCCTCCATCACAATGCAGGCCCTGGTGAGCCTGGCATTGAAGGCCTGCCGGGAGGGGTTGAGGTGCCCAGTGTACAACTTCATCAGCCAGGGCTGTAAGGGGTAGGCCGCATCCCAGATCAGGCAGACAGGCACGTCCATGTCCCTGACCCTGATGTGGTGGTTGGGGAAGAAGGTCCCGGAGTAAAGCCTCTGGCACACGGAGGAGTTGCAGAACACCCATGTGTCATGTGCCTTGTGGGACCAGCCCACATTAATGTCCGTGAACTGGCCCCGGTGGTCAGACAATTTCTTTACAAAAATAAATACATGTTGGTAAAATAACAACTGAACATTCCAGTCCTTGACTTAAAAAATGATTTGTTTGTGTCCAGGTACTCAGTATTTAAGAGGATTAAGTAGTGACAGTGGATTTACATTGAGATGTATTCATGAAGCACCACTAAAAGTAATATAGATTTTGAATTGGTTAATGTAATAACCCTGTGTGCCAAAACATTTTCACTTGTTTCAGTTATTCTTGTCATTCTTAATGCCATTATGATTTCCAAGTACGGTTTCTGTATAATGTATGTATTCTCAAACCAATGATTTTTCTTGACTTTGTCTGGAGTACACGAAAGAATATTAATAAGTGCTATATATATACAGGCAGTCCCCGGGTTACATGGATCCAACTTACATCGGATCCCTACTTACAAACGGGGTGAGGCAACCCTGTACTATCTGCTTCCTCCCCAGCAGACCAGGGAGATGCGGAGTGGCTTTTCTCAGTAGACACCTCAGCTTGAGAATAAAGGACTAAGGGAAGTGAGGTGAGGGAGAATAAAACTGAGCTCTGGAGAAATGTTTGGCTAGAGTTTCCCCTACAATATGTATCAGTTCCGACTTACATACAAATTCAACTTAAGAACAAATCTACAGTCCCTATCTTGTACATAACCCGGGGACTGCCTGTATCTAAGTTGGTAGAAAAAAATATGATATGTTATAGCTTGAATCTCCCTGGTCTGGCACCCTTGAGACCAGACCAGTCCCAATCCAG
This sequence comes from Pelodiscus sinensis, assembly GCF_049634645.1. Taxonomy (NCBI): domain Eukaryota; kingdom Metazoa; phylum Chordata; order Testudines; family Trionychidae; genus Pelodiscus; species Pelodiscus sinensis. The sequence continues at coordinate 98,721,397 of NC_134715.1, read as the reverse complement.
AGAACCTGCAGAACTAGGGGAGATCAATGCTGACACCTCTGATGATGCCAGCTGGGGGGCTCTGTTCCAGTGGCAACAAAGAGGCCAGTATTGATGGAACAAGGATGGGGCGTACTTGGGGAAGAAGCAGGGTAGCTGCATCTACTGGACTATGCTTATATCCAACAACTACAGGCCTGTGGCTGCTGTGCTGTTCTCCTAGCCCTCACAGGGCTACACTTCTGGCCCCTGGCCATGGAGTTCTGCAACTACCCTGCCTCTTCTCCCAAGCTTCCCCATACCCACTCTTCTCCCTCCTTGAGCTCCATACCTCAGCTATTAGCAGTGCTCCATAAGCTCTCAGAGGACAAGGAGGAGTTGCTGAGTTTGTGGCCCCAGCCTTTCCTGATGAGTGCTCCAACCCTGAAACACCACAGATGCCAGACAACAGATGTTGCCAGATGAGGGAAATCTGGATTATAGACGTCCACTCTGTTGTTAAGAAGTAGTATGTGATGGATAATTATATAATTAAGAAATGTGTCAAAATTCAGACACATGGGGGTCAGAGTTAAGGTTATGCATAAATCTTGGTATTTCTGGCATTTTAGTGTTTAGCCTTGGAGCTTCAACATTGTAGGAATGTAAATATTTTGCATTAATGGCATACAGTGTTCTTAATTGAAAAAGAGGGTGGGAAGAGAAATAAACCTCCAAAGAAGTCCTCATAGCTTTGAAGTTCTGTTATTTTGTGCCCGAGATTGTGCATAACAGTGTGGAAGGGGAATTTTTCAATTACAATAGTGCAAGTCTCTCTTCAGAAGCAATTCAGAGTTCTATAACTATGTCTACACCTAGGCTATGTCTAGACTGCAGGCTTCTTTCGAAAGAGCCTCTTTCGAAAGATTGCGTCTCGACTGCAGGCGGATCTTTCGAAAGAGAAATATGCTTTTTCGAAAGAGAGCACCCAGTGAGTCTGGATGCTCTCTTTCAAAGACGGCCTCTTTACATTGAAGAATGCCTTCTTTCGAAAGAGGAACTTTCGAAAGAAGGCGTTCTTCCTCGTAAATTGAGGTTTACCGCCATTGAAAGAAAAGCCGCGTTCTTTCGAAATAATTTCGAAAGAACGCGGCTTGAGTCTGGATGCAGGGGAAGTTTTTTCGGGAAAAGCCTACTTTTCCCGAAAAAACCCCTGAGTCTGGACACGGCCCTAGACTGCAGGCTTCTTTCAGAAGGAACTTTTCTGGAAGAGATCTTCTGAAAAAACTTCTTCCAAAAGAGAGCATCCACACTGCCAAAGTGCATCAAAAAAGCAATCTGCTTTGTAGAAAGATAGCATCCACACTGAATGGATGCTATCTCGCATATAAGCTGTGATTATTATGGATGGAGTGGTCACTAGGACACCTGTGCTTTTTCCTCTTTCCTCTTCTTTCAAAAGAACTCCCTCTTCCCCATCCACACATGCCGTTTTCCGAAAGAGATTTTTCAGAAAAAGGCTTCTTCCTTATAGAAAGAGGTTTACCAATGTCAGAAAAAACCTTCTATTCTTTCAATTTTTTTTTCCTGAAAGAACACCATTGCACTGTGGACATAAGTGAAGGGTTTTTTTCAGAAAAAATGGCCATTTTTCAAAAAAAACCTCTGTAGTGTAGACATAGCCTAAGGTTGGGAGCAATTTTTCAGCCAAAACATTTTTAAACTAATTTTGCACATTTGGGTTGACCAAAATATTTTGTCAATTTGTGTTGAATTTGATGTATTGATTTAGTTAGAAATCAAAACAAATTAAAAATTCTGAAAAAATAAAAACATTTCATTTGAACATTTTTAAATGAAATGTTTTGATTTTCTTATTCTAAATTATTTTTCCTTTAAATTTCATTTCAATTTTTTTTAAAAGTTAAAATATTCAAATAAAGCAAAAAAAAATGTTGGGGGGGTTGAACAAAATATTTTCTGTGACCAAAATTAACTTATCTATGTATTTATTTTTTTATTTTATTTTTGAAAATTACTGAATCATTTACAATCTAGGTCAACCTAATTTTTTTTCAAAGTTCTGGTTCAGCCATCAAACCAAAAAAATCAGTTATTAACTTTGTTATTTAATTTGTGATGTCTTTGCACAGCCAACAAAGTAGCAGTTTTTAAAATCTGATCTGAAAATTTTACACTTAAAACTGTATTGATATCAATTTATCCATCTTCATGAAGGCAAGAGCCAGCTCTGCCTTGATTTGAATCATTGGCTCAGGGAGAATAAAGATTTCCACTATATTTAGATCAGTAAACCACTCCCTCCAGCAGAGCCTAAAAGCTTAATCCCTGCTGTGGGTAGCTTCTCTTTCAATTTATTTTGAAATCAGCTTCCCCCTCAATAGAAAATATGCAGCCAGATATTCCTTCTCACTCAATAAGAACAGTGAAGTACAAATAATTATTAAAACCAGTTAGTGGAAGAAGCAGGAATAGAATTTAGAGACTCTAGACTTCAAGCCTAATTCACATTCCCTAAGGTTAAGGGAGAATTATAGAAAACAAGTTTTCTTGTACCAAGCACTCACTATATAATTACACAAAAAGGCTCCTTTCAGGAATATTTATGATAATACTATTTCTTTGTTTGGCAATGCCAAGTTAGAAGCATCTTTTTTTTTAAATGAAAAAAAAATAAGAAACTAATTTATATTTTATGCATCTTAAGATCTAGATCCATATAAAAAATTCACCATGTTTATTGTACCATCTGCTTGATTTGAGAGGAGAGGGGTATTAATGAAACTAAGAAATCCAGTGAGACAATCTAACTCTCAAAACCTAGCACAACTGTTTTCTGAATTACTTGTGTTGTCGCTCTAATGATGAGATTTCAAAGAATCTCACTTGTGATCAGAAAACTGACTTTTTATCTCAATTTATCAGTGGGAAGTATTAGAGGATTGCTCTATTCTGTGTTCAGTACAATCTTTCCCAACAAAAATTGTTACAACTTTAGTGCATCAGGAATACAAAGCAAAATAAAGCGACAGAGGAGACTGTCTCCAAAGCAGCAGCTGCTTCTGATCATTCATACTTAGCACACAAAGCTATTCATCTTAAAGAAGTTTTGGCACAACCTAGAAAATGTTATACAGTATTAGCTATAGAAGTAGTTTAGTGACTGTGCTGTGTTTTATTTGTTCTTCCTTCTTTTTCAGTATCTGAGATATTTGTATTTATATGTAAGCCATGTGGCCTGAAGCTATAAAGAGTAAGGAGCTCACCATCTGTTGGAGAAAGGGGGAAGAAGTGGTCAGGAATTCCAGAAGAAAGGATCTTTCTGACACAAACTATGCAGAATAGAAAAAAGAGGGGCCAAGAGCCTCCAACTAAACTGATTATCAGACTGCGCGATTAACAAAAGCTCCATAGGGAAGGAACATTCTACCGCCACCTATTGGACAATAGCGAGAAAATTGCCTGCAGAAATGGTTTGTTTGCATAAGCTTTCCACTCAGAAAGCCTCGAAGTGACACGTTTGGGACTCAACAGAAATGTTTGTGATTTCCAAATTAGTGAATCAATGGAACAGAACTTGGAGAGAAGAGAGAGAAAAATAACTGTTTCCTTCTGTCAAAGGCTCTACTTGAGAGTTCTATATAGAATCATAGATGATCAGGGTTGGAAGAGACTTCCGGAGGTCATATTGTCCAATCCCTGCTCAAAGTAGGACTAACTCCATCTAAATCATCCCAGCCAGGGATTTGTCAAGCCTGGCCTTAAAAACCTCTAAGAGTGGAGATTCTACTACCTCTCTATGCAAACCATTCCAGTGCTTCACCACTCCCTAATGAAATAAGGTTTTTTTTTCTAATATCCAACCTAGACCTCCGACACTGCAACTTGAGACCATTGCTCCTCATTCTGTCATCTGCCACAACTGGTAATAGTTTAGCTCCATCTTCTTGGAACCCCGATTCAGCTAGTTGAAGGCTGCTATCAAATCCCCCCTCACTCTACACTTTTCCTTACTAAATAAGCCCAAATCCCTCAGCCATGCCTCATAAGACATTTGTTCCAGCTGCCTAATCAGCTTCTCCTCATAAGTTATGAACTTTAGCCCTCAAAGCATTTTTGCTGCCCTTGGTTGGACTCTCCCCAATTTCCCCACATCCTTTCTGGAATGGGGAGTGGGGCGGCAAAATTGGACCCAAAATTCCAATGTGTCCTTACCAGTGCTGAGTAGAGAGGAATAATCACATCCCTCCATCTACTGGCAATGCTCCTAATAATGCAGCTCATTAGGCCATAAGGCTTTTTGGCAACAAAGGTACACTGCAGACTCATATCCAACGTCTCCTCAAATTGTAATCCCCAGGTCCTTTTCTGCAGAACTACCACTTAGCCAGTCAGTCCCTAGCCTCTAGCAATACATGGGATTTTTCCATCGTAAGTGCAGAACTGTGCCCGTGTCCTTGATGAAATTCATTATATTTCTTTTGGCCCAATACTCCAATTTATCTAAGTTACTCAGGACCCTATCGCTCTCCAACAACATATCGACCTCTCCCTCAACCTAGTGTTATCTGAAAACTTGCTAAGGGTGCAATCCAGCCCAGATCATTAATGAAGATGTTGAACAAAAACAGTCCTAGGACTGACACCTGGGGAACGCTGCTTGATGCCAGTTGCCAACTAGGCATCGAGCCATTATTGAGCCTGATGATCTAGGCAGCCTTACAGTCCATTTATCTAAGCTATACTTCTTTAACTTGCTGCCAAGAATACTGTAGGAGACTGCATCAAAAGCTTTGCAAAAGTCAAAGTATATCACATTCACGGCTTTCCCCATATCCAGACAGCCTCATCATAGACGGGAATCAGGCTGGTCAGGAATGACTTGACTTTGGTGAATCTGTGTTTACTCTTCCTGATCATTTTGTTCTCCTTCAAGGTGCAGGGTTACTTATTATTTGTATAAACATATTCCTGAATTCTTGTGGTGATGTTTATCTCAAGCTGATATTCCTTTGCCTCCATGAAGATTTCTCTCATATTAGACACAGTGCACCCAATGAAGATATTTACTTTTTTCCTGGTTACTTGGCCAGAGCTCAAGCTGGTGCTGTTTGTTGGTTTGAAAGGAACTCTTAAGTCCTAGACCCCTTGAGCCTTAGCTCTTGCTACTAGTACCTGGTAAAAGAGTTATAAATACAAACTCTTGGTACCAAAATAAACTTACTTATAAAATCTGCATTAAAATTAAGATATTCACTTGCCCTCAGCTCTTTTTCCTGTGGATCTTTTTCTCCCTGTGTCTGTCAAGCCAGCGCTGACAGTAAGGTGGTGCATCCTGGCACAGGTCCAGTAAGAGCCAGCTGGGACACTCCACTGCAGGAGGAGGCAGGGCACACTCCTAAATGGACACTGGGGGCTCTCCTATAGGCTGCCACACCAATCATCATGCAGTGAAAGGGCCTGGCTGGGGATGCATCCCACACCAAACTGGGACTGCTCAAACCCTCTCCCCAGCTTATTGCTTGCTAATCCCCTTCTGTCACTGTCAGGGAAAACACACAATTCACCTCCATTCCTCTCCCTCCTGGCTGCTCAGGGCACGAGGCAGAGGAATAAGTGATCCATAATGTGCACTTTCCTCTTGTTCCCTGATAGTGATGGAAGGGGAAAAGCAAGCAACAAGCAGCATCAATGGGAATAGTGGGGGATTCCATCCCACCTGCCCTCCCTAAAGCATGCTATTACTCCCTTGCACTTCCCACACACACACCAATCCCCTGCTCTGAGCCTCCCCATGCCTATAGCCCATAGCCCTGATTCCTGCATCCCAACACTCCCAACTTTCTGCCCTGGGTTCCTCTTTACACTCCCACTCCTGAATTCAGTACCACACCCAGTCTTCTGCTCTGAGCTTTTCCTCACTTTCCTAGCACTGACTCCTGCACCCCCACACACCCAAATGCTCTACCATGAGCTCCTCCTCACACCCCCCAACCCTGACTCACACACATACACACACAGCCTTCTGCCCTGACTCCTGCTCCCCCTCACACCAACCCCCAGCCCTGAACCCCCTGTACTCCAACCCACACTTAAATTTCTTACACATACTGTTATATCACACCCCGCCCAACCACCTTCCCTGAGCTCCTCCAACAAGGGAAAGGGGGAGTAATACAACAGTACCTGTAAGAAATTTAAGTTACTTTCACTCTTGTGACTAGCTCAATGTTATCACTGCTACTTATTCTTGCACTGGCTCAGGATGACAACACAGAATAGCCTGGGTTTTTTAGAGTGGTGCAGTGAGTCTGTGCACATCACTCCTTTGAGTTTTGAATGAAGTCTAATTGAGGGGTTGTTTTCCATTTTCCCAGAAGACTGAAACAACATTCTCACAGGATCCAACTGAAAGATCTATTCTGTTAAAATATATTTTTAAATTTACTGTATCGTATTCAGTGCGTTCTACCTATTTTTCAGAGCATTGTAGAAACTGAACTGAGAGTTAGCTTAGGTGGTGTTAGATCTCCTTTCTTTGGGTAAGGGAACTGAAAGATTCTTCAGGGTGGGGAATGCAGCATTGTGAGGTGGAGAGGGGAGGACCAGGGGCAATGCTGAATCTATACTGCCTGTTGTTCCTTTAGTGCATTAGTGTTCAGTGAACCAGTGTGGGCTGCATGAAGATGATCTCACAATGATATTGTTAATGCCTTTGGAGTGTCAACAGCATTTTTGTGTGTGGGCATGTGTGTCAGCCCTCAGCTGCAGTCAAAATACACTTAGCATAACTGGGTGAAGGAGCTCAAAAGAGGATTCATGTTTCCTTTGCAGATCAATGATCCTGGAGCTGGCAGAGTACCATCATGACCACTATCATAATTTAGGCCCCCCTCTAAGATTATTCAAATTATATTCATCACACAGAGATGTTCCAACAACCAGGGATAGCTGGAGAAAATTGGTGTTCTGGCTATACCCCCTTTCTCTCAGCAACACACCTATACAGTGGATTGTGCGGGCTGTTCTGTGCCACCTAAGGGAACTAGATCCACTAGTTTACTAGCTTTCTTGTGCTACCAAGCAGCGTAAAGCAGATGGAATGGTGACAAAGACCTGGTACAAAGATTCACTGACGCTGCTGAAACCTCCAATTATTTTTATTTCTAATGTAAATAATCTACTGGTGTATTTCTCTTCTCCTACTCCATTACTCACCTTCTCCTACTACAGTACCCATTCCCCTTCTTTTACTCCAATACCTATCCTCAGCCAGCATCTTTCACTGTGTTGTACCTTTTGGCTCCTCCCCTTTCTGTCTCTTCCCTTTTTTATGCGTGCAGGAGCTGACTTTGAGAATCATCATTTAGTTCAGGGGTGGGCATTAATATTTGAAGGGGGCTCACTTCACAAATTTTGGAAGCAGTTGTGGGCTGACCTGGAAGGGGGGTGGCCTCAGGCAGAAGAAGTGGGGTTGTGGGCTACCCTACCCAGGGCTTTGCTTGCCCAGTGGACGGGACCTGGAGCAGAGAGGAGGGTGCCAGCGGCTAGCCTCCTCCCAGAGTTGAGGTGGAGGCTTAGAATTCATATAACAGGGTTTGCAGCTTCTGGTCCTGCTGTTAATCTGTTGCCTGGCAGTTGCCCAGCAGGCACAAGCCCTTTAAAGAGAAGCAGTTGAAAGGGCTTTTGCGTCCCAGCTCCCAGGTAACACACTAGCAGCAGATCTAGGACTTGCAGCTCCTGGCACCACTAGCACATTACCAGGAAGCCAGGACATGTGAGCCCTTTCAACTGCTTCTATTTAAAGGTCTCACACCTTCCCTGTGGTAGAAACCAGCCCACTGAGAGGTTTTTGCCCACCCTTGCTTTAGTCCCTCCCCTCACTTCTCCATCCCACAACGCTGTAACCTTCTCATTTATTGAGAATGACTGGATATTGTTCATTTCATAGACTGTCAATTGCTAGTAGTTCTGATGGCCAGAAGGGGTGTCTAGACGACAATGCTTCTCCTCTTGGGGTAAGTATACCCCGCAGAGCTCTTAGCCCCTGGAGGTAAAGAGAGTGAGGGACTGAACCAGATGGTACAGTTCCACCTCCTTTTCTAGCTCTTCATACTCCCCCCCCCCCCCCGCTCTTTTGCTTCCTCCTGCTCCCCCAGGATTGCATCTGTGCTGCTATTTGTGAGCCTAGCCCTTCCCAGATCCTAGTAGGAGTAGCGACAGATTGAAAGTGATGCAATTCTTTTCAATCTCTGTATAATCCCTTGTCGGAAAAGTGCTAGATGGTGTAGGCTAGACACATATGTGATGCTTTGGCAGCTACAGTGTCTGGTGAGAATTTAAATACCTCCATAATACTCTTCAATCAGCAATGTAGCCTTGTACTGTGTATTCCCCCAGGAGCAGCAGCATAGGGTATGTCTAGACTGAAAGAATCTATCAGAAAAGGATAAGTAAAATGTGCTCCGCATTTTGCATATCTTTTTCTGATACTTTTGTTGGAAGAGGCTTTTCCAAAATGTGGCCCATCTAGACTGGGCCAAATTTTGAAAAAAAAAAAACCCTCTATCAAAAGCTCCATTCTTCCTCATGGAACAAGGAATAGAAGGGCTTCCGAAAGAGTGCATTTCCTTGTCTGCAAAAAAAAGCAGAAGAGCAAACATGTTCCCTGGACATGAAGAGTTTTTCAGGATACCAAAGGTATCCTGAACCGCCCCCCCACCCCCCCGGCAGTCTAGCCGTACCCATAGTGAACTGCTGAACCATCAGTTGCTTTCTGCTTTAACTGACACTGGTGAAACTTTAAGAGTGGGAGCCGAGGTATAATTCTCCCAGGGAAGTATTAATAAGAAATTGTGAGGGTAGGCAATGAGGAAAATATGATATTTAACCCCCCTTCTAAATCTTATGGTCTTTAAATAGAATATTCTTCAAATCTATTGTCAGGCACTATGGGGTTTTAAAGTCCTGCAATTATATTCATTAACCACATTAAAGTGAAAGAAGGTCTCTAGATTTTATAACACATTTTCAATATTTATAACCTTTGGCTCTAGATTGCCTTTACAGTAGTATCTGGGAGTTTTTCTAGAAACTGGAGGGGTCTCAGTGTTCTTAGAGACAGAAGTGAAGGGGCAAGGCCTTCTCAGCAGAGAGCAGAATATCATAATCTAGTTAGCTTCATGCCTTACTATGAATGCACAGCAAATCTGATAGGTTGGCATCTCTCATATCCTTATTTAAAATGGAAATGTGCTCTGTTTTAGGCATCTATGTGTTTTCATTGTACAGGTGTCTCAATTCTTAGTAAAGCAGCTGTGAGAGAAGGGTGTTTTTAGAGACTATAGTTTGCAGTCAGTACTGGGTATCTGAGCATCTAAAATAGTGGTGGGCGACCTACGGCCTGCAGGCTACATATGGCCCACTGGGCCTTCATCTGCAACTTGCAGAACCCCTATCTGTTCCCCTTCTCCCATGCCTCTTGCTCACTGGGGCACTGGAGCCCTGCACTTCCTATTCCTCCCCTTCCTGCACAACACTTTCAGAGGAGCCACGAATTGCCTGTTTTGTGCTCTGTCCCTGCTCCTCCTCCTCTCTTCCAGAGCTTAATACTCATGAATGAGCTGTTTGCCGCATTCCAGCTCTGGGAGGGAGGGAGGGAGGTAGAGGAGCAGTGATGGAGCATGAATCAGGCAATCTGTGGTGCTCTGAAAGTGCTGGGAGGAAGGGGGAGGAGTAAGAAGTATGAAGATACAGTGACCCAGTGCACAAAATGTGCATGGAGGAGGGAGTCAAACAGGTCACAGGTGGAAACCCAGCGGGCTGCAAGCTGTGGGCTACCACCATTGGTCACGCAGCCCACTGAGATAAAGGAAGGACACAGGTGCAGCCCACTCACTATTCTTGGTTGTCTATCGCTGATCTAACAAGAGGGTCAAGAGTGGCATTGAAAAGCTTTTTTCCTCTGTTTGAAGAAAGGATTGTTTTTACGCAGTCTTTTGCGGTTGATTAGTCTTAGATCTAACCTAGAATTTAAAGATTGCCAAGTCAGCAACTCAGGTTTGACAGAGAACCCAAGTGATGATTTTGATAAGACAGCTTGCATGATGAGTAAGTTCTACTCACATGAGAAGATTTACAGGTTCAGAACTTTAATTTTCTTCTTGACTGAAGAAAATGAAGATGCTTGTACTCTCACATGGGCTCAAAATGGAGAGTAGAAGTGGACTAACTCTTTCTTGCTAAAAAAAAAAAGCTGTTTCTGAGTTACTGAGCAAATATTAAATATATTCTTGTCAGATTCTAGTTGCTGAATGACTACAAAATAGAGAGCACTAAAAGAAAACAATGAAAGAAGGTAAATGCATAGTCTAGACTCAGCTACCCAGTTCCCACATTTGCAGTACTCATGCAGCATCCTTGCTCTCAGACACAGAACCCCTTTCAGCAAACTCTAATATCCTGCTAATTAATATTCCCCACCCAGCACTCTCTCATATTCTACCCAGCAACTCTCCACCTACAGTAATGCTCATCTCTCAGCATGAAGTACATTCCTACCAGCATCATCCAAGTCCCTATGACTTGGTAAAGTGAGGTGGTAAAGTTTACAGATGATACCAAACTGTTTAGGATAGTCAAGACAGAAGCAGACTGTGAGAGACTCCAAGAAGATCTCACCAAACTGAGTGACTGGGCAACAAAATGGCAAATGAAATTTAATGTGGATAAGTGTAAAGTAATGCACATTGGGAAAAAATAACCCCAACTATACGTACAGTATGATGGGGGCTAATTTGGCTACGACAAATCAGGAAAGAGATCTTGGAGTTATCGTGGACAGTTCTCTGAAAACTTCCACACAGTGTGCAGCGGCGGTCAAAAAGGCAAATAGGATGCTAGGAATTATTAAGAAAAGGATAGAGAATAAGACCCAGAATATCTTACTGCCCGTGTATAAAACTATGGTACACCCACATCTTGAATACTGTGTACAGATGTGGTCTCCTCACCTCAAAAAAGATATTTTGGCCTTGGAAAGGGTACAGAAAAGGGCAACTAAAATGATTAGGGGTTTGGAACGGGTCCCATATGAGGAGACGTTTCAGTTTAGAAAAGAGGAGACTGAGGGGGGATATGAAAGAGGTATATAAAATCATGAGTGGTGTGGAGAGAGCCGATAAAGAAAAGTTATTTATTAGTTCCCTAAATAGAAGAACTAGAGGACAGCAAATGAAATTAATGGGTAGCAGGTTTAAAACTAATAAAAGAAAGTTCTTCTTCACACCGCGTGTAGTCAACCTGTGGAACTCCTTGCCAAAGGAAGCTGTGAAGGCTAGGACTATAATAGAGTTTAAAGAGAAGCTAGATAATTTCATGGATGTTAGGTCCATAAAAGGCTATTAGCCAGGGGATAAAATGGTGTCCTTGGCCTCTGTTTGTCAGAGGCTGGAGAGGGATGGCAGGAGACAAATCGCTTGATCATTGTCTTTGGTCCACCCTCTCTGGGGCACCTGGTGCTGGCCACTGTTGGCAGACAGGATACTGGGCTAGATGGACCTTTGGTCTGACCCAGTATGGCCGTTCTTATGTTCTAATGACTTGGCATACAAAGTCCAGCAGCTGTTACCTATCACCTTCTATCCATTAGTAACACAGTGTTGTTTCTTTGTTATGACATCCAGCAAAGGATTGTTGCGTGCAGCACAAAGAACAGTGAGAGTGGAGTCAAGGCCAAAAGAGTAGCTCAGTTTGGGAGAAGGTTGAAAATCCCTGGGCAGGAATAAGAAGTTCAACAGTTCTTCAATTCCAGTGTCCTCTCGCACTCTTGTCTTTGTGCCATCTTTCATGCAGTACTCTGTGCCTAGAATTCACTTCATGTTGTAGCCTGCCATACCATCATCCTGCCATCTTTCCACTCTCTCCTCCCAAATCAACAGCTTCTATGAAGCCTATAAACCCTTTAAGAAACTGTATCACACATTATTAAAACACAAAAATTATTAGTAACCTCAACCACCTGCTAAAGTTGATTGAGCATAAGAACATTAGAACAGTGGTCAATACCAGATGCCCCAGAGGGAGGGAATGCAACAGGTAATACTCACGTGCTCCCTTCCCTGTCACCCATTTCCAGACAAAGGGTTTACCTTCTTCCACTTTTTCCCCCACCTCCAGTACTTCTATCCATAGTTGTATCTGAAGGCTCATCTAGACTACATCCCTCTTTAAAAGAGGGATGTAAATGAGCCCAATCGAAAGTGCAAATGAAGCGCGGATTTAAATATTCCATGCTTCATTCGCATATTCACATACGATCACTGTTTCGAAAAAGGGTATTTTGAAAGTGAAAACACAGTCTAGATGCAGTTCTTTCAGAAAAAAAACACCTTTTTCGAAAGAACCCATACTCCTCATTTTTTCAGTTGAAGTTGTCCTTTATCTACCAGCCGTCTCTGTCTCACTCCTTCATTACTTGTGCAGCACTTAGATGTGAAAGTAATGGATACCTGTGATGTGGTGTACCAGCCCCACAGTGGGAAACCTGGGCTTAACCAAGCTCACCTGGCTGAAGAAGACCTATGCCTATGGCCTTGTTGAGCATGCTCAGACTGTGACCCAAGTATAAAAGCCTGGTGAAAGGCTCAGTCTGGGCTAGCTGCTGAGGAGGAAGGAGGCATTGCCCAAGCTCCTACAGGCAAACTGCTAGAAAGACTAGCCCTGGAAACCAACCAGCAAGATACCAATGCTATAGCACGGGATATGGAGGAAGTAGCCCAGGATGGGATATTGTAGACCGAGGCTCTCAGTGCCTTGCAGTGGGATTCCCTGATGAGACAGCAGTGGACCCCCTGCTCTCTCAGTGGACCCACCACTACTAATAGGGCTTTGGGCTGGGACTCCAGAGGTAGGGAGGGCCCAGGTTCCTCTACCACCTCCTTACTCCCTGATCCAGGGAGCCAGCACCTGTTTATTACTGACTCCAGCTGCTAGGCCACACTTCCCTGGTGAGAGGCGCGTTTACTAGAGACTCCAGTAGTTAGGACATGGCCATGGTAGGAGGGGCATGGGTATATAACTACAGCTGTTGTTGCAGGATATGAGGGATTGGTCATGGTTCCAAGAAGTCCAGGGACACAGCAGCTCCCCCTGAGAGAGGGACAAGTGTATCACCACATGACAATACTCCATAGGGTAAGTAGATACTATCAGTGATTGCCCATTTTGCATCTTAATATCTTTGGCTACTAATAGGTTGGCTTTATAAACGTATGCTATCAACAAATAAATGTCATGCATATGTAAAAATCATAAAGTAATGTTTATACTCCCAAATGATTTAATTGTATTTTGTTCTATTAAAATGTACTTAATTTCTTGTTTTCATCCTTGTGATTTTGACCTACCTGTTAGCTTTGTCTATTTTTCGCTCACTGTGAGCCTGATGAAAAGCACTTTGAAGTCAATGGAAAGACTCCCACTGACTTCCATAGACTTTGAATCAGACCCCATATTCTTATGTATCATCTAGTTGCTGTGACCTTCCTATTTTATCACAATATTACACTGCATTTGTACTTTTCCCCATGATCTTACAATGCAAAGAGAGGTGTATGATTTGGTTGCTCTGTGTGTTCTTGAATGGACATAAATTGCAGTTATTTTTTGCCTCATCCTAGACGAGGCTTAATTTGTTGAAGAGCAGCTCACATAATAAACACCCAGGAAGATATGTCAGCCTTCTATCAGAAGAAGAAAAATGTGTAAACTTATCAGTATCTCTCTTCCTCTGGATATACTGCAGGTCATAAACACTATGTACAACTACTTATTACTTTTAAAGTGCACTAGAAATGTAATTGAAGGATGAGTCCCAGAAGATTTGGAAAGAAGTGAATAGAGTTAAACCAGACATTTTAAGTGTGTGCACCTGTGCAGTAGAAAGAAGGGAGAAGGAATGGAGGCAGTAAAGGACTCATTCAAGGATTTTTTTGTTGTTGTTTTTTCCTTAGGCAGACATTACTGCAGCATTTACAATCAGATCGTTCTTTCAAACTTTTCTTCTTAACCACTATGGCTACAAATTTACTTAATTTCAAGTTAAAGCAGAGTTTCTTATTAAATCACTCACCTTTGGGTGCCATGGGTGCATCTACACAGCAGGGCTTAACTCAAAATAAGCTATGCAAATTGAGTTAAATCAATTGCATAGCTTATTTTGAAATAGCTTATTTTGAAATTTGGAGCATCTACACAGCACTTATTTCAAAATAGAGCACTCTTCCTCCGACTTTCCTTACTCCTTGTATAATGAGGGTTACAGGAGTCAGAGTGTGAAGTCCTCTAGCCTGACAGTATTTCAACATTATTTCAAAATAATTGCCTGCTGTGTAGACATAGACTAAGTAATTTCAAATAACATTAGTTATTTCAAAATAATGTTGCTATGGAGATGGACCCATGTCAGGGTGTATAATGCTCATGTTTTAATCACGGGCCTTGAACAGGGGCAGAACTAGAGTCTCCCTGCCTCTCTCTCGCTCACTCTCTTTTTCTCTCCTATCCTTGCAGACCGACCAGCCAATATTGTCAGGTGAGTTTCCTTTGCTTTTTGTCTCCATTGTGTGCAATCACATTCTAATTAGGGACAAACACAGAAATAAGGTCAGGGCCTCACTAACCTTTATCCCACAGTGTGGCTAAATACGGATTGTGACAATCTGGTTCTTAATTCTAAAGAATTGGGGTTTCTGTATGAACAGTGAAGTGGAGAACTGGATTATAAAACACTTAGTAAAGTAGTTTTGATCACTGCAGAGTGCAGCTATCAAGCTCTCTGAGAAGCAATTAACAATTTGGCCTTACTGTAACTTGTTTCCCTTGTTGTCATAGTTGCTTTCTTAATTTGCAGTGAGAAATGTATGTTTATAGTTCCCTTATTTCAGTATGAGAGCAATAATTACTTTTGACAGGTGAACTACAATATTTTTGTAAACAGAAAGGAAAAGGAGACCCCTAAAGCTCCCAAATAAGCATGGAAATATAAGTGTAAACCTAAACATAACACATGGCACAGCCAATAACACATATTAAAGGACCATGCACAGAAGAGTGGAGCTCCAGCAAACTCAGTATATAATCTGGTTGTCTGTAACAGCATTAACATTTTAAAATCAAAGGCCCCAGCTTTCTCAGAAAAGATCTTGTGTGGATATTTTCTCTTTTATCGAAGTGACAACAGATACAGGCAGACATGCCAATTTTTTTGCTGCCATCCTGCATTATATTGATAGTAAATTAACCACTGCACAGGATGTAACAGAACATCAGACAAGAAGTTATATGATATGCTAGTCTAATTTGAAACAAACAAAACAAAGACTTTACTCGCAGCCTCTCAAGAAGACAGTTTTGTATTCCATAATTGTACTGTAAACCTTGGACAATATTAGACTGAGAAGACTTGCATGGGAATCAAAATAAATGATATTACAGAGTTTGTGTTGGAGTCCTAATGTAAGGGGCAACTGTTCGAAATGTCAATTGAGAATAATTGCTATTGCTATAAGACTGAAACAATCATAGTAACTTCTGTTGTCCTTCAAATTTAAATGCAGGACACCCTTCATTTAAAGAACTCTTATGAACTGCAATTCACTCTCAACCCTCCTTGGTTTGAACCTCTTTATATTTTGGCCTCTCCAACAGATCCTCAGTTAAAGAGAAAAAGCTTCCAGATGCTTCTTCACTCCACTTCCTACTATTTTTTCTTTCTTTCTGAGATAGCTTATTCTTCCCCCATGTACTTTTCTGCTTCTTAGACTAGCACTGCTAGTCTTCCAGACGGGAGCCACAATGAACAAATGCAATTCAAAATTTTCTTCCATGCTGAGAAATGTGACTGATTCTAGTGGCATTCTCCATTTTTAGGATTGGGAATATTACTCAGATCATTAGAAGCTTTCACAATATATTTTTAAAATCCCTTTTCAATTGTGATCATTATATAACATTTTTGGTAAAATAAGTATTTCCAAAAAATATTAAAGAGAAACTACTAAACATTAAGCAAGCATAGCAGTAGAAGACAGTGCAGACTAAAAGGCAAAACTGTAGAATCATAGAAGATTAGGCTTGGAAGAGAGCTCATCTAGTCAAAGCAGGATCTACTCCAACTAAATCTTTGAACCCAGGGCTTTGTCAAGCCTTGCCTTAAAAGCCTGTAAGGATGAAGATTAGACCACTTCCCTGTGCAACCCATTCCCATAATTCACCACCCTTCCTTAGTGAAACAATTTTTTCCTAATAGCCAACCTAGACCTCCCGCATTGCAACTTGAAACCATTGCTTCTTATTCTGTCATAGACAGAACATTGGAGTGACACTCAAGTGACCTGCATTTATTCCCTATTTTGCCTCTGGCTTTCTGGCTGACCTTAGGCAAGTCACTTCACCTTTGTCTTTCTCATGGGGACAATGTTACTTCTCTGCCTTGTAAAATGCTTTGAGATCTACTGATGAAAAGTGATGTTTAATTATCATTATTACACTACAAGAAGATCCATGCCAAAAATTAGACCTGGATCTATAGTCTGGGGACAGATAGAATTTTTTTAAAAGCCTCTCCAAAAAACAAAACAGTTCATCCTCCCTTCAAATAATCTCTGTTTACCTTGTTCTCCCCAAGAAGTCCCAATGAAATAAATGGCTCTACCAAGTTCACAGCCATCAAAAACAAGTCACAGAACATGAAATATGGTCTCCCCTTATGAAATCTAGTATTCTGTATGCTTTCCCCTATACAATACAGATTTCAACAGGGAGACCAGTGTTGTGCAAATAGCAAGTGCTGCCCAAAAGGGAATTGTAGGGGGTTCTTTAGGTTATTTTATGGGGGTCACAGTATTGCCACCGTTACATCTGCACTGCTGCAACTGTTGGCCTGGCACCCAGCTCTGAAAGCAATGCCCCACTAGTAGCAGTCCAGATATAAAAATGGCAATACCACACCATGTCACTCTTACTTCTGCACTGCTGGTTTCAGAACTGGGCAGCAGGAGAGTGGTGGCTGCTGAACCAGCAACCACGGTCTCCAGGGAGCAGCACAAAAGAAAAGGTGGCAATAACAATACTGTACCATGTCATCCTTACTTCAGAGCAGTGCTGGTGGCATCTCTGCCTTCAGAGTTGTGCTCTTGGCTAGCAGTCACCATTTTCTACCTGCCAGCTCTGAAGGCAGTGTCATTACCAACAGCAGCATAGAAGTAAGGGTAGCAGTACCACAACCCACTCCTAAATAATCTTGTGCACACACATACATCAACTTCTTTTTGGATCAGGATACATAAAATTACAATACTGTGAAAGATCAGATTTAAACAGCTGAAATTATGAAATTTGCTATTTTAAAAAGTCTTATGATCATGAAACTGACCAAAATGGACTGTGAATTTGGTAGGGCCCTATTAATGGGATTGCGTGTGTGGGTAAAGCAAGCAATATTTTGTACGTAGCATCATTTTTTTAGGGAAACATTGGAATTCTAATCTCAAGCCTGAATGAACAAATGAAAGAAAATAAAATGCAATTGTAACTGATATGTTTGCACCTATAGTCTGTTACAATCTGTGATCTTACAATTATTTGTTTCTGTTAGATAATCCTGAATTCAGAGACAGCAAGGAAAATCATCAGAGTGTGTCTGACTTTAACAAATCACTGAGTGCTCAGTTGTTTTTTAACTCAAATATATTTAGGATAGCAATGTACATTTCTGGCTCCAATTTACAAAAATATTTCTAATGTGGAATGCTAATAAATTGAAATGGTTATTGGTTCTTGTGAAAATCTTCATTTTAAAAAATATATAAAGTAGAGTATAATATATCTACTTACAAATAAGGAAACTCCTTTGACTGCTATAAATGTCATGCAAATCATTATAATATGATCCAGTAATTGTAAAGCTTTAATATTTATATCTTCCTGATAAGCTCACTATTAGATCAACATATGACAGATTATATCATCAAAGTACCTACATTATCTAAGTTCTTTCCAAAAAAGACAGCAACACTATGAAGTATTCCTATGTTAGTGGTATTAACATCCAGTATATATAAAATGTTCCCATTTATTTTTTGTATAAAATATGTATCCTTTTTCATTCTGTTTTTATAAAATTATATTTCAGTCTTAGGTATTTTATTTAAATCCTACACTTTTTATCTCCTTGAAATGACCTTATGAACTATTTCATATGTAGGGTACTAATAATTCTGAAATCTCTTCAAGTTTTGAGATAGAGATACCTATATTTTGAATCTGTCTAATTTGTCCTCTTCAGGAATGGAAAGTTTAATTAAAAGTTTAATTAAAAATAAGAATATAAAGTTATAGGCACAGATTCAACCCTTGCAACTCCAGTGAAGTTAGTGGGTTGCCTATGATGTGTAAATCAAGGCAATATCTAGCCTACTATGAAAACCCATTTACAGGGAAAAAATAAAGCTTTTACTAATGGCCTTGAGATTTTAAAGAAAATCTATTTATAACTCTTGCAGCCTACTTAAACAAATTAGTTTTCTTTTTTTTTTTTCAAACAATAGGCAAATATCACTATTTCTGTCTATGGATAACATTTTAAAACCAATATTACATGAAAAGATTTTTATATAGAAAATTATCCTCAGGTTAAACCACTGTGACTTGTAAAGAATAGTAACATGAACAGTTGAAATCTTGCTAAACACAAATAGAAAACACTTTTTGCTAAATTTGATTCTAATCTCAAAGCAACCTCTATAAATCTAAAATTCAGAAAGAGCAATGGAATCATCCTTAGATGAAAACAATCTTTTATTTCTTTTAATAAGGCAAGTTCAGATTTTGTCCTTGGAATGTAAAGTTTTGATTAAACACTGCCATGGCTTAACTTCAGCTACCTATTCCCTGTTCTGAATGGCAAACAATCCTTGTTCTACCTAGGAATATTTTTTTGGACCTAGTCTTTTCGGCATATAAGAAACAAGGATAGAGAGTTGTGTGATTTAAACAGGCTGGTTTATGTTTGGCTAGTATCCAAGTAAATAACCAGGAAAGCAAGCAATTATTATCTGTTTAAAAGGAAATCTGTGGCTTCCTTATTTAAATTCTTAAGTTTTACTGTCCATCAAAAGGCTGTTATTGCAATGAATAATTTAACCACTTCAGTCCATTACATCTTTACTACACTGCAAACATGGTTTCAAGGCTGTAAAGACATTGGCAAGTATCAGCACTTGTTCCAGCTCAATCCAACTATGCTCCTAGAATAGTCACTTATAATCTAAAGAAGCTTTGGAAGGAGGAGGTGGTGTTGCAGGAAAGGAAGTGGGGGATCAGGACACAAAGGCAAAAATTCAGTCAGACACTTTTAAAAGATGAAAGGTCAACACATTTTCTGTGCTGTAGTGGTGTCATTTCATCTGTTTGTCCCTTGGTGGAGTTCTTGAGTCAGTTTCTCCTTTCCCATCTAACTGCTTTATATTTTCCCCTGGAATTGGCTATCATGTTTACTGTATTTAACCTTTTCCTTATATTATTGTGAATATGCCACCTCCTTTCAGTGAAAACCCACCTGAGATTCTGCCTTTAGGACCTACTTTATTTTCCTGGCACTGACCCTCTCTCCTTTACCGCTTCTCTTTTTTTGGTCACTCTTTTCTTCCAGATTGGACTCCATTGCGTATCCTTCTAAATGCCGATTACAAGTGTGAGCCACCGACATTCCTGAACTGCCAAAAAAAGATTGTGCTGGGGGAGAGGGGGGAGAAGGGAGGCAGAAGTGGCCAACGCCAGCGGAGTGTTGATAGGTACGAAAGATGAAATCGGACTCCGCCGAGAAATTAAAATACGCTAACCATTCATTATATTTGCATACTGAACAAAGGGCTTTGAGTATCCCAATCAACAGATACAATTGTAAAACCTGTAAGTATAAACTACCGGAGAGGGAACCCTCTAGCTACAGGGGAGAGGGGAGAAAAGCCCCATGCGGGCTTTAAAAGGATTTCCCGTGCATAATAAAGGCTAGAAGTGTCAGAAGGACCCTAATCCCCCCACATGCTGCCATATTTCGTCGGTAAGATCAAATGTTCCCTTTAAAGGCACAAGCTCTCATTGGATTCGTGTAGTTCTGGTAGCCAGCATCCTGGTCTAGTTTATTAATTTCGGCCGCTCGTCCGTGCGATCTCGGTTCCTTGCTCAACCTCCACATCAGTCGGCCGGGGCGGGAGGAGGGAGAGGGGGACCCCTTGCTCATCGTTTTGTGGACCAACGGGGCAAACAGACGCCGCTGGAACAAGTCGGACTTGGTCCTGCTGAGAATCAAGCAGTGACCAGAGTTGGGGGGAGGGGGGGATAGGGGACCGAACGCTACTGAGCTGGGGTGCGAGGCGGGGACCGGAGGAGAAGCAGCGGGCTCCGATTGCTCTCTCCCCGCAAACAAACGGGACGCGCGGGCATCACTTCACACACGCCGTGCACCCGGCTTCCTTCTCTCCCTCCGCCCCTCCCCAGTAGCCAGGGCAGGAGACTCAAAGGCAGCGCTGCCCATCCACCATGCTGAGCACGTCAGGTCCATTTCCCACGCCGGCCACCCGCCTAAGGGAGAGGAGGGGGGGCCGTTACCTCTGCTCCGAAAGAGGAACCAATCCGCTGTGAAGGACGCTGCACTCCCGAGCAGTAAGGCACCGCACGCTCGCAGAGCCCTTGCACGTGCACATGCCGCAAGGGGGGAGAGAGGCTCAGCGCGCGGGATGCTAGATAGCCAGTGTGCGCGGGCAGCGGGCAGGTTGCACGGGGCAAAAGAAAGGCCCCGCTTATTAATTTGAAATACGGGCTTCCCCCCTCCCGGGAGCAGCCAAGGGAGGTCTGAAGACACGAGGATGAGGGAACTGGCGGGGGGGGGGGGGGGGGAGGCTGTGTTGTGCAAATCTTCCCACACGCAGGAAGCCGAGTAAAGTTTATGGCGGGGAGGTTAAAAGCTTTCCCGCCTCACCGCAAGGGACTGCATTACGGATGCGTTGACAGCACGAAGGGAGCAGCGGCGGGAGCTAGGGAGGGAAATGTGAAGTAGCGGCTGCGGGGAGCCGTGCAATGCCGCATGCCGGGGTTCCTATGGGCACGGCGGCAGGAGCAGGGTGGGCAAGATTCCTCCTGCCGGACAGCCAGGGAGAATGTCGAGACAGTCACGCTGCTTGGCAAATATAATGGGGATTTGGTATTAATCCCACTTAACCCGCTGAGAAGATGCTGAGCTCCTGGAGCCCCCTCCTGCAGCCCCGGACTGCGGCGGTGAGCACTGAGTCTGCGCCAAGCTGGGCTTTCTCGCTGATGCTGCAGATATAAAGCTGAGCGGCTCCCGGCATCAGCAAAGCAGGAGGAGGCGTCCCAGAGCTGGGCCAGCCAATGAGAGAGGCAGGAGCTGTAGCGTCCACCTACACACTACACAGGAGAGAGACCTCGCTAGCGCTGGCAGGGCAGGGACTGGAGAATACGCGGGCACTCATTCCACTAGCTTGCACTCCGCAGACACACATACCGTCCCTATGTGTGCCTATAGCTCCCTCTGAAAAGAAATGGACACCTCGCTTCCCCCCTCCCGACCTGAAATACGCGGCGAGCTAGACTCATTGTGATCATTGGTCTGAATCATCTGGGCACATCCGGCTGCTTTAGCACCAACGTGCCATCGGTACAAGGAAAGATACTTGGGCATATTTGTCTTCATGTTTTTATTTAAAAATAAAAGCCTCGGTGTATGTGTGTGTGTGGGGGGGGGGGCTGTCTTCTGAACACGTGTGTAGGTGAGTGATTGAGAAAGCGGGATTCCCCACCGCCTGCCCCATGCCCGCCCTGTCCCTGCTCTCTCACCAGCCTGAGTCTCCCTCGCTGCTCTGATGAGTGTGAATGGAAGGGACAGGTCTAAGCGCCAGACATCAGCCAAAAGAGCAGAGGCATGCAAATGCCACGGGCGATTAAGTGGCACAAAGTCAAAAGAAGGAGAAAGTGAACTAGGGATGCAAGAATAAGCAAAGTTGTGTCCAGGTCTATCACATTCACATTTATTTCTTGCTTATCCAGGTAGGTGACGCTACATTTTAGCAATCGGTGAAGTGCCTACTCCAAAATAAATCGAGTGCTTCTTCTTATATGTGTTTATTTGCTGAACCCTCCCCCACCCTTCCCACACACATTGGCTCCTTCTCTGAGGGTCCATTTTCCCAAGAAACACAGAGATGCCATTGATAATGTGCATTCAAATCAATGAAAGAGGCAGAATAAAGACACCCCCCCCCCCCCCCCCAGCCTCGAGGAACAGAGCGGCAAAATCCTGACATCTCTAATGCACTCCCCTTTCCTCTCCTGGAGTTTGATCCTGTTACAGTCTTGCAGCTCATCTTCTGTTTCAGAGAAGCACTAGGAGACAGAAAAGGTGCGAATGTCAGCAAAATGAGTTGTTTGGGGAACATGAGTCCACAAAATGCCCCCACCAGCGCACGCAGGGGCTCTAAAATAAAAGGAAGAACCACGATTTGCTTAACAATTGATCAGTGAAGAGTCAGAAGGTGGCTCGAGGGGGGAGGAAATCACGGGAGAACATGGGTTAGCGAGAACAACAGCAGCAGCACTGTGGTGTGCACCGAGGATGGGGTTGAAGACCGGGCTGGTGGATTGCGATCCGCAGCTATCCCACTTACAGCAGCAGAGGCAGAGGGTAAGGCTGGGCTTTCCGGAGTGCAGCGCTCGGCTCGTCCTCCCTCCCTCCCTCTCTCGGCGTGTGTAGCGCAGGCGGCTCCGCTTGCTGCAGCGTCAGGGAAGAGCCGCCGAGAGAGGCTCCAGCAGCTCCTACCACTTTGGGCAAACTTGCTGGTTTACTGCCTCCTCCCCCCCTCTCCGAGTGGGAAGCGGCGCCTCAGCTGCCATTCAACATTTTAAAGCACAAGCCGCTTTGCTGTGAAAGCGCCCGAACCACACTTCCCTGAAAGGCACCAGAGGGGAGGCACAACTGCAGATTCCACCCGCCGAGGCGGTGGGGAGCAGAGGAAACAATTGACTGCCAGTATTTCATTTGCAAAAGAAGACTGCATTTTTATAATCGCTTCGCGCCTCTCTCCCCCTCCCCTCTGCCATTCCGCTTACATGGATGTAATTCAGAATCTGTTAATTCACGTGGGGAATCCAGTTACATCTTGTTCCGCTCCGGGTATATTAACGAGAGAGCAATAATCGCCTTTGGACACATAGCCTGGTTGCTAACCTTTGAACTGAAAGGATCAAGTTCAGATCTGGTTACCTGCATTGGGACGGAAAGGAAGAGCGAGCAAGAGAGAGAGAGAGCGAGAGAGAGAGAGAGCGAGACTGACTGCAATCTCATTTGTGAATCGCTCTCAGTGCTGCAGATCCAGATTGCTATAACACATGCAGTGCAAATGCAGGTAAGGCACACACACAAACTGCGGATGCAAAAACAAACTTGGGACTGTTGTGTGTGTGTGTGTGCGTGCATTGCTCCTGCTTTGGAAATTCTGGGCAAACGATTTCTGCAGTTTTTGTATCGTCGCTTTGTGACTAATGACCTTGCGCAGAGTTGTTAAAAAATCCTCTCCAGAGAAAGAACTGAACATTTTAGGCGATCTGTGAAGATGGATTTGGGTGCTTTTCTGCTAACCGAAAGGGATTTTCTGCGGACTGCTCTGTGATACAAGAGGTTCTCGCCTAGCCACTGCATAGCTACCGATATTATTGGGTTTTGGGGGGTATTTTTCTTTATTTTTTATTTTATTTTTAATCAATGATTTAATTGTGTTTTTGCCCGCTGCTTAAAAGGATTAGGAGTTTTCCGGACTCAGCCCTTTTGAATGAGGCGATTCACATTTTTTCCCCCGTGTGCGTGCAGAGTGCGGAAAGAAAGGAGCTAATGCCTTAGTCGTAAAGGGCTGAGAGAGACAGAGGGAGAAGAGTGTGAATTGTACTTAACTCTAGGAGCAAAGAAGACGACCTGAGGAGGGAGGGCTTCAAATAGCACCGTGCTGCTCCTGCTTTTATTATCCAAACCTTGCAAAGTGATTACAGTAAAACCAGAGAGGAGGAGGAGGAGGAAGAGGAGGAGGAAAATCCCGTCCTATCTGCTGAGATGAATCTTTAAAAAGGAAAATACACTGTCCCGTGAACTGTAAGCATATTGCAACTGGAAGGAAGGGCGGAGAAGAGCCAACACCAGGGTCTTGACCACCGATTGCACCAGCTATGAGACACTAAGTTTCCCGGAAGAGAAGGATTTTATAATTGATCATCCGCACGCTGAGCATTTCTGTTGGCTTGTCAGGGGAGTTGGTGGGAGAGAGGAGGGGGTTTTTGGTGCGAAAAAGATGAGGAAGATGCGGACTCTCCTTGGCTTTGTGCATTGCTGCTGCTGCTGCTGCTTCTTGCTCCTCCTGCCTCCTCCGCTCTGGGTCAGCCTGGCCGCGGCCAAGCAGCTGCTGAGGTACCGGCTGGCAGAGGAAGGACCTGCCGACATCCGCATAGGCAACGTGGCTTCGGACCTGGGCATCGTGACGGGCTCTGGCGAGGTGACATTCAGCCTGGAGTCGGGTTCCGACTACCTGAAGATCGATAACATGACCGGGGAGCTGAGCACCACTGAGCGGCGCATAGACCGCGAGAAGCTGCCGCAGTGCCAGATGATCTTCGATGAGAACGAGTGCTTCCTGGACTTCGAGGTCTCGGTGATCGGTCCCTCGCAGAGCTGGGTGGATCTCTTCGAAGGCCGGGTCATCATCCTGGACATCAACGACAACACCCCCACCTTCCCGTCGCCGGTCCTCACCCTCACCGTGGAGGAGAACCGGCCTGTAGGGACCCTCTATCTGCTCCCCACCGCCACCGACAGAGACTTCGGCCGCAACGGCATAGAGCGCTACGAGCTGCTGCAGGAGCCCGGCGGGGACGGGGGGAGACGTGGCGGCGGAGGGGGACCGGCTTCTGGCGGTGAGAGCGCCCTCTACCCCGGCGGCAGTAAGAGGAGGCAGGAGGTGGACGGGGCGGCCCGCAGCAGCGTGTTCGAGCTGCAAGTGGCTGACACCCCGGACGGGGAGAAGCAACCGCAGCTGATTGTCAAGGGGGCGCTGGACCGAGAACAGCGGGACTCCTATGAACTGAGCCTGAGGGTGCGGGACGGCGGCGACCCGGCCCGCTCCTCACAGGCCATCCTGAGGGTGCTGATCACCGACGTGAACGACAACAGCCCCCGCTTCGAGAAGAGCGTGTACGAGGCGGACCTGGCGGAGAACAGCAGCCCCGGAACCCCCATCCTGCAGCTGCGGGCTGCAGACCTGGACGTGGGGGTGAACGGGCAGATCGAGTACGTCTTCGGGGCGGCCACCGAGTCGGTGCGGCGCCTGCTGCGGCTGGACGAGACTTCGGGCTGGCTCAGCGTCTTGCACCGCATCGACCGGGAGGAGGTGAACCAGCTCCGCTTCTCCGTCATGGCCCGGGACCGGGGCCAGCCGCCCAAGACCGACAAGGCCACGGTGGTGCTGAACATCCGCGACGAGAACGACAACGTGCCCACCATCGACATCCGCAAGATCGGCCGCATCCCGCTGCGGGACGGGGTGGCCAGCGTGGCCGAGGACGTGCTGGTGGACACCCCCATCGCCCTGGTGCAGGTGTCGGACCGCGACCAGGGCGAGAATGGCGTGGTGACTTGTACAGTGGTGGGGGACGTGCCCTTCCAGCTCAAGCCGGCTAGCGAGGGCGAGGGAGAGCCCCAGAACAAGCGCAAGTACTTCCTGCACACCTCGGCCCCGCTCGACTACGAGGCCGTCCGTGACTACAACGTGGTGATCGTGGCCGTGGACTCGGGCAGCCCCAGCCTGTCCAGCAACAATTCGCTGCTGGTGCGGGTGGCGGACACCAACGACAACCCGCCGGTGTTCAGCCAGCCCGTGGTGGAGGTCTCCTTCCCGGAGAACAACTCGCCCGGCGAGAGGGTGGCCACGGTGGCGGCCACGGACGCGGACAGCGGCAAGAACGCCGAGATCACTTACTCGCTAGAGCCCTCGCCTCTCTCCTCGGAGGCGCCCGGCGGCATCTTCACCATCGACCCGGACTCCGGGGACGTGCTGGTGCAGGCGGTGCTGGACCGCGAGCAGCGCGACACCTACGAGTTCCAGGTGACGGCCCGGGACAAGGGGGTGCCGGCCCTGCAGGGCTCCACCACCGTGGTGGTGCGGGTGGCCGACCGCAACGACAACGAGCCGCGCTTCATGCAGGACGTGTTCACCTTCTACGTGAAGGAGAACCTGCAGCCCAACAGCCCCGTGGGCATGGTGACCGTGATGGACGCCGATAGGGGCCGCAACGCCGAGCTCAGCCTTTCCATCCAACCCGGGGAGCAAGACCAGGCCGCCGGCATCTTCTCCATCGAGAACGACACCGGCACCATCTACTCTACCGTCTCCTTCGACCGGGAGCAGCAGACCAGCTACACCTTCAAAGTGAAGGCGGTGGACGGAGGGGAGCCGCCCCGCTCGGCCACTGCCACCGTCTCCCTCTTCGTGATGGACGAGAACGACAACCCGCCCGCCGTCACCTTCCCCAGCAACAGCTCCTACACCGTGCTTCCCCCCTCCAGCAACCTGCGCACCGTCGTGGCCACCGTGCTGGCCACCGACGCGGACACGGGCCTCAACGCCGACCTCAACTACAGCATCGTCGGGGGCAACCCCTTCAAGCTCTTCGAGATCGACCCGGCCAGCGGCGTGGTGTCGCTGGTGGGCAAGCTGGCTCCCAAGCACCACGGCCTGCACCGCCTGGTGGTGCAGGTGAACGACAGTGGCCAGCCGCCCCAGGCCACCACCGCCTTACTTCACGTCTTCGTCAACGAGAGCCTTTCCAACGCCACCGTGGTGGAGAGCCAGGTGGCCCGCAGCCTGCACACGCCGCTGGCCCAGGACATCGCCGGCGACCCCAGCTACGAGCTGAGCAAGCAGCGGCTCAGCATCGTCATCGGCGTGGTGGCCGGCATCATGACGGTGGTGCTGCTCATCCTGGTAGTGGTCATGGCCCGCTACTGCCGCTCCAAGGGCAAGCACGGCTACGAGGCGGGCAAGAAGGACCACGAGGACTTCTTCACCCCGCAGCAGCACGACAAGGCCAAGAAGCCCAAGAAGGACAAGAAGGGCAAGAAGGGCAAGCAGCCCCTCTACAGCAGCATTGTCACCGTGGAGGCCTCCAAACCCAACGGGCAGCGCTACGACAGCGTCAACGAGAAGCTCTCCGACAGCCCCAGCATGGGCCGGTACCGCTCGGTCAATGGCGGCCCGGGCAGCCCGGACCTGGCCAGGCATTACAAATCCAGCTCGCCGTTGCCCACGGTCCAGCTCCACCCGCAGTCCCCCACCGCCGGGAAAAAGCACCAGGCCGTGCAGGAACTGCCCCCGGCTAATACTTTTGTGGGGGCAGGAGACAACATCTCCATTGGATCGGACCACTGCTCCGAGTACAGCTGTCAGGCCAGCAGCAAGTACAGCAAGCAGGTAAGGGTTCTGGGAACACCCCCTAACTACTGCCTGTCGTACCTCCACACAGCCAGCTTCCCTCCGCTCCCCCTTCCCCCCATCTAGAGCAAGCATGTGAGGGAACTGGGGAAAGCCTCTCTTCTCTCTCTCTCTCTCTCTCTCTCTCTCTGACACACACACACACACACACACACAGAGCAGCCCCCCCCCCCCCTTGCCAGCACCAATTGTGGTAAGCAACTGCTAGAGGAGATTTTCTTGGTATTCTCCCTCACTCTTCCCTGCAGACAGCCAATGTAACCAATTGCAAATACAGCTGGTAAGTAAGGAAACCAAGGAACCCCCATCCCCTCTCTCACTCTACACAGCCAGCCAGCTGACTGACAGTAAGTAATGACAAGCAGAGGAGTAGGGGACTCTCAACTAAAATTACCCCTCCCCGCACACCCACAGATATACACAGTGGAGGCATCCTGTCTCAAATACAACCTGTATAAAATATAGGTTACTAGAGTGATGGCAGAAAGTCTCCACCCCCCAAGCCTTCAAGCAAGTAAGCCCCTAGAAGGCAACCTGAGACGTTCTTATCAACCCCAAGCACACACACATTTAACAAGCACACACACATTTAACAAGCACAGCATAGGAGCAGTAGACACACTCCCTTCCCTGCACAGCCTTCAAGCCACAGATAATCAGACAGTAATAAGAGCAATAGGCTGAGACCTCCCATTATCCACTGCCCCTCTCCCCACACTAAATAGTTTGTCAGACACCAGAGTCCATTTGAATCAGGCAGCCACCTTCTTTCAGAGGGAGGTGCATCCACTAAACCATGTTTCTGTGTGTGAGAGAGAGAGCTCCTGCCTGCCACCCAGGCAGCAGGGTACTATTGAAAGAGGGAGCTGTCCCTTGACTTTAGTCACACTCTCTAAGGCTCTATTTATGTGAATTTGAAACCACCATGTTAAAAGGCTGGGGGATATAATTAGCGGGTCATTCATTAAGATTCAGATCTCTATATAATATATGTGCCTGATTGTGATCCCACTTCTATCTTTTTTTCCTTTATACCACTGTAATACCATTGATTTCAGAAGACTGACTCTTGATAAATACATGTGCAAGTGAGTTCAGAACTGCCCCCTCTTCTGTAATATGTTTTTCACTAGTTTGAAGGATATTACATTACATTCAATAGCTCAGTAAGATCCCAACTGTGCTACCCTCACTGAGCAGTATCTGTCAGTAGTGGTTGTACTGACTTCTGTAATATTACCTAATTAAGTATTTTTGAACTTCAGGATATTATAAGGGACTGATTCTGAGCTTAGTTACATTGATGTAAATCAGTCACTGAAGTCAATGGAGTTCTGCCATTATAAAAGGGAGACAGGAGTGTAATTGCTCCCACCAAATTGGTGTAATGTAGTAGAAAATCAGGCCATTATTATAATTCAGACATATATTTTTATTTTATAAAGTATATGTTTTATAAAGCATATGTTTAATTTTGAGCTGTGATTATTTTCCTTGATTTACTTTGTTTGGAAACTGTGTTGTGGGTTTGATCTGTCTTGGGAGATCTACATAAGATGAACGTTCTGAAAGTTTTCTCAACTACCATGCACATTATGCAAGATAGGATAGGTAAATGAATGCAGATTCATGCAAATATGGTGCCAAGTCTGGAACATGGAAAATCTGACTAATTTGACAAAAATGGTTTCTTTCCCACTTATTAACATGCAGATATGGTACACAAGAACTTTTTTATACTTTGCGATGCCTGTTAGTATAGTAAAATTGACTTTTATAATATGCAACCAGTATTTGCATTCTGCATGGTGGAATAAAATATTGTAAGTAGAAGTGAATTTCATAAGCCATTCCTTCTTCCAGCTGAGCTACAAAATTGATGCTTGATGTAATATTTTCTTAATATTTTTGTGTATGTTGTTTTACTGATCAGACTAATGTTTTGCAGAACATTTGACATAGTAGTTTCTTGGCAAAACATTTCATTTACTTTCTTTCAGGGAGGGAGACCATTATAATTTTACTTTTGAAAATATTGCCTATATAAAATGTAAAGTACTGGAAAAGTCTATAAGATTTAGTCCATTAAGGTTTATTAAATACATAGTAGATGATGCCTTTTTAGTGATTATTATGCCAGCATATGAGGTAACCCATGCTAATCAGATATGAGATATGAAAGATACTTTCTTGCTGCCAGAACTCATCTCAAAAGACTGTCAAAAGTATAATTTGGTTTTGGTGAAAGAAAATGGCTAACGTTAAATGTAGGACTTGGTAAGAGATTAGACTATACAAATGACTACTCGTGCTGATAAGTGCCTTCTTTGAGGTTATTGTGCAGAAGTATATTGATTGTATCTTGTTTATTAAATTATTTAGAATGTTTTCTCAGAAAATATTTTTATGCACAGTAAATTTACAAGGTATCCTTTGAGAAGAAAATACCTTACTATACTTTTACATGCAACAATCAAAGTAGAAGGAATACATCAGGAAAGACTTAAATTTGTCTAATTTAAAACTGCTCCCCCCCCCACCATTTTCTTATTTACTGTCTGACAGCTTTTTGTGTTAGTAGTTTGTTTGACTACAAAGCTCAATATAACTGAATAATTTATCACTGACACTGTAATGTCTTAACACATGTTGTTTTAAAATATACAGAAAAGTGTATATTACTTTGAGTTTAATATCTTCAAAGGTACCATACATGAACTTTTCTTTGGACAAAATAAGTAGCTTCTCAAAATGGTCAGCATATGGCACATGCAACAATTTGCATATAAATTAAAGACAGTACAGTGGATACTGACTCAGAGGACAGTAAGAATAATGTTAAATTACAGCTTGCAGGATACATTTTTTGGCAGACTACTTCTGTTACAGCCATCCTATGGACACTTGCTAACTTGCAGCTGAATGACATTTATCTGTTCTTGTGCTTTTATTTTATTTTTATTTATAACGGAATATTAAGCATATCAGGTGGAGGTTCATATGAATGACTTGAATTTTTTATATCTCAAACATTATCATTTGAGCATTGAGTGACTTACCAGACTTGTTTAGAAGGTAAGGTGTCACATTTAGAAATAAACTTTCAAATAGTATTAATTGTATCATAGTTTAACTGTACATAGAAGGTTAAACAAGTGGAATATTAGCATGCACATTGCTGCAAGAGAATAGCTGAAACTTGCATATTTTTCCTAGTTTACTTATTGACAAGTTACCTTTGTTCCATGGACAGATTATAAAGTGTATAAAGTTTTAAAGTCAAGTAAGTAAACAGACAAACCAGGAAGTTCCCATCCTGAGGTGGAGGAGGGTAATATCCATTATCCATTAATGTAATTAGATTTGGTAATTGATACATCTTCATACCCACAATATTGTTGTCAGGGGAAAGGTCTCTATTTACAAGACCAAATGGAGTGCTCAAGTGAGTACACAGGCACTCTTTCCATTCTGATTTTGTTCTGTGCTGCATTTTTTTTTCTTTAAAACAACATATAACTTTCTATCACTATAACTTTAGAGTTTAGTACCTTGTATATATTTCAGTTTGTTTTATGCAGTATCCTATGAAATGCTATAAACAGCAAAAACAAACAATAAGATACCCCTTTGCATAAATATTAAAATAGTAGATTTTATTACTGAATTTTGTATTAGATACATTACTTACTTTTAATAAAGCTTAGTTAAATATCATAGCATTATGACATGTATCACATTTATCTTTCACTTCACAACAAATCTCTACATTTCCCCCAAATTAACTTGAATAAGCCTGTTTCAGGGTTGTTCTTGTCTTATTAATATGAAATTTGTGTCAGAAATAGTATATGCTTTTAGACCCTGATTTAGCAGTCAATACTCATTCAGCAAAGCTCTTAACCCCATGCTTATCTTTAAGCATATACTTAAGTCCCATTATATTCAGTGGGAATTAGATATTTGCCTAAAATTAAGCACAGGCATCAGTGCTTTGCTGAACAGACAGATTAAGGCAGGTGCTTTTCTCAATTGGGGCCTGATGGCCTGACTCTTCAAGGTATTGAACACTGCTTGGCCTGGTCTATACTAGAGCAGGCAGGTCAGCTTAGGGTATGCAACTCCAGCTACGCATTTTGCTTACTTTAAGCTGAGCCATGGCGGCATCCATGCAGTGGGAGGCCAACTGGAGGACATGCTTCCATCATTTTCTCTTACTTCTCACAGAAGGAGGAGTGCCAGACATCAGTGGGGGCTGCCCTTAGTGTTCAATTTAGGGATCTATACTAGACTCGCTAATTCGAATGCTAGACGAGAGACCTCCAGAGCATCGATCATCTTGTAAGTGTAGACATGCCTGTTGTGAGGCACTGTACACCCTTAACTTCCAGCAAAAACAATGGAAGTTACATAAGTTCGGCACATCACAGAAGCATTTAGCAACTTGGAGGACTGGATCCCAAATCAAAATTCTAAACCAGAAGTAGTATTTTTATTATGCAGAATTGATTGTAAATTAATTTTTGGAAGTCATATACCACTTCAGTTTATAATGCAAAATTATAGAGAACCACATGAGAAGACATTTAGGTGGACATTTGGCATTTTCTGTTTGCTTGAGGTACATTGTTGCCTATCTAATTCTATAATCCTTTATGAATTATCTTTATGTTTTTGCTATTCATAGAAATTACCTTTAAAAAAATCTTAATATGCTAATCAGTTGATCAGCTTCCACTGATATTGTTCATTAACAGTCTCTTGGATTGAAGAAACATTGTATATGGCTTGTTATCATAGATTTGAGTTGCAACTATAAATTAAAAGTATCCAGTCTCCTGTCAATATGTACTGTACATGTAGCCCCATTTGAGTTTAATGAAAGGATGCGCCCTGTGCATTAAAGAGCAGTCAATCCTAAACGTACAGTTTAACCAACCAAGCAAACATCCTCTTTCTTCACAATAATATATGTCAGACTGTGGGGTTTTTTTAAGCTTCAGAGGGGTAGCTGAGTTAGTCTGTAATAGGAAAAACTTCAAAAAAACCCAATAGTCTAGTAGCACCTTAAAGACGAACAAAACATGTAGCGCTTTCATGGATAAAACTCATTTTTTCGGATGACCGGAGTATACCATCTACATGTTTTGTTAGTCTTTAAGGTGCTACTAGACTATTGGTTTTTTTTTAAGAATTACAGATTAAACCACAAGCGTAAAGTTGGTCATGACTTGTGCCTTGACTAATGTTCCTTAGTCTAATTAATTTTTTTAAATTTTACTTTAGCACTAGCTCTATGTAGAAAATAAATGTGATTCTTTGTGATGAGGTATAACATTTAATATTGATACAGTTTGGAGTGAAGTTTCTAAAAGCATAGGTAACTGTTCTATTTTCAGTTTGCAACGTTGAAAATATTCTACAGTTGGTTTTAGAAATGGCCCATATTTGTCACTTGATAAATCATTTTGGAAAGAGGGATTAATTAAACATGGAGATACATTTTTTAATATTTATTAGCTCTATTTAACAAATGTATTTAATTGACAAATATAAGCTTTATTTTCCTGTTCAAAGAAACCATCATGTCCTGTGTGCAAATAGCTAACTTGGTACTGTAATCGTCCATCAATCGAAAGGGATGGAATCTGAGTAAAAGAGGAATGTCATGCTTTGAAGGACTAAAGAATGCCTATTAGTGAGGATGGCGAGAAGGGAAAAATGGGGGAGTGGAAGCAGGCATCTTCAAAGGGATAGGCTGTGATTTACTAGCTTTGACATGTCCCTGAATGTATGGATGGATTTGTCTAGACCATTAAGATCTTCAGCAATTTGATTATTTCTCCATCAGTCTTTGTATCACATGATTTACTGATACAAGCATATTCCCTGAACTTTTATTTCCTTTTCCTTCCTGTGTATATTAAAATACTGCAAAAATTAAATAGCTGAATTAATGAAATATTAATTAGATTAAAAATCTAAATGTGGAATGATTGGTTTGTAGATTATTGGTCTTTATACACCACTGATATTGAAGCATACGTATTTATAAATGTGCTTCTTCATTTCTGCCTACCTAGATACCTTGTATCCCACTATTTATTGCAGATTAGTCTGACTAATAGTTTTGCAAACTGATCACTGTCTTCAAATGGAAGGCAAATTTCCTTGTAAATTTGATCTATGAAAGTTTTACAATGCTTGTGTACTGAACTTTCAGTGTATTGCCTTTAAATAGGAAACCTGGACATGATTAGGTTTTGCAGTAAAACATAATAATAAATCATCAAATTTCAGAGTTCAAATCCTGTTGGTAGTTTTCTTGTTAGCTAATTACCCAAATCCTTTAGAAGTACTCCAAATTCTTTACTATAATTAGTTTAAACATGTCATGTTATTTTTTTTTCCTTCTGGGAATACGTAAAGTACATCTTCGTTACATGTATTTGAGAAATTCAGTTCAATATCTTATAGTCATGTTTCTAAAATGTATTTTCAGCGTTTATCGTAAGTGTTGAGGAACCGTTAAAACTGCAAAATGAATTCCCTGTATTCATTCTTAGGATGGGTGAAATATATTGCATATAAATTATGACATAAGCTTCTCTATATCTTTTTACTGTTCTATAATGTAACAAAAGAGAATGTATGTGTGTCATATTTCTGGGAGATGTGGCTTCATTTCTTTTATTTTGAAAAAAGATTCTATTGCCCTATTTATATCACATTTTGGACCTTGGTAATGTTACCCTAAATGTATTCTGCAAATATTTTAATAGTTTAAAATTACATTATTAAACTCAACCTTAATTATCACCCACATTAATTAATTAAGAACTAAAAGGAAACATTAACATTAACATTAAAATTGTGTAATATCTCTCTTGAACCAAGTCAGTAAGAGCACAATTCCAACTTTTACACAGAATGTGACAGCTTAATTTTTATAGACCATGCAATTTACATAAAGGTGATTCACAAAAGTAAATTACCGATTTCATATAACTTTACTAATATGTGTTGAATGCCCGCCATAAGCAATAGAAAAATGGTGTTCAGAATGTAATTATTTAAAAAAATCTATATATTTCCTCTTTCAGATTGATCCCACAGTGCCCCGTTCCTATCTTATCTCGTTAACTTCCACTGTGACCTGATGTCTGAACACATACTCTGTTATGTTATGCAGGACATCAGGTAAAATTATCACAATGAGCCCTTCTGACTTTAAAAATCTAAATATAAAAGACATTTGAAAAAAGAACACTTCATATAAACAATAACACATCCTTACTGTAATGGGGGAAGCTGCAGATGTATGAACCAGTGAGTTTCTGAAGTAGCTATTGTACCAGTGATGGTATAGAACACTGGAGGGGAGAATTGCTTCAATGAAAGAAAATAAAGTAAGTTTTAAGGTACTTCATGTTCTTGGTTCCACTACCTGTCTGGGAAAAATTCAGCAAATACTGATAAAGGAATTTGGTACTTTACTTTCGTAGGCCATCTACAAGAGTCAAAAATCCAAACCCATAGTCAACACCAAAGTGCTAGTCCAATGGGTTCCTGAAGTATGTACCAAACTTTATGTGACTAGTCCCAAGTACTTGATTGAATGAGGGACTAAGTTCTTTATTGTGTTAAAGCAGTACAAGTTAAGTGAAGTTGACTGCCACAGTTGTACTAAGCATAGAGTTTGTCAGAAAACAGGAGACATTATTTAATAATGAATTGTGAACAAGTATGACAACACACTGAATAACCATAGTTTTATAAAAAGTTCACTGTTTTTTTTCTTAAGAGGGAAAACCAACAAGCAAGCAAAACAAAAAAACCCAGAAAACTTGAAACCAGTAAAATCTTACTGATATTGTAAGATATTGCTTGATATTGTTTGTGCAACCTTGTTAGAACAGAAAAAAACAGTTTCCAGTCAAATTCAGAATAGAGAGGATTAGAAAATGATTTTTATTGTTTACATCCTTTAAAAAGCATTTCTCCGCTCACAAAGTTGTTCTACTGCCATTCAACATTAACGGGTATATATGTTGTTGTAGTATATTTTCCAGTGCATAGTTTTATTATTTCTCAGAAATGGCCACAAATAGTACAAAATTATTATTTTATAAATATCAATTTGGAACTAAAAACAAGCATTTTATACCTTTTTTCAAAACTTAGCTTTGTCTGAAAGTTGTAAACATATTATATTATGCAGTAAGATTTTATTTTACTAGCTCTTATTCAACAGCTCAAAAAGTATCTCAAAACCTCATCTTTTTCATTATTTATTGTTTAGAACCTTGAATGTATTGACTGTTACTTGACTTGAGTGTGGTGAGCAGGATTTGGGGCTCTAAATCGAGCTAGCACGTCCACATTAAGGGAGCCTATCTTGGACTAATTTTGAGGCTTCCCTGTAGTGTGGACACGCTATTTCAAAATAGTTATTTCAAGAGTTATTTTTTCAGAAGTGTAGATATGCCCTAAGTGTGTATAAAAATGAGACATATTTGACCTAAAATGCTTGCCTACTTCTGAATTTAAACTTTTGTCACCCAGCTGGGTCCTAAATTAAGCAGAATCCATTTTCTCTGTGGATTTGTACCATTAGCAATTTTTCCAGCAATTATAAAACATAGGCTACGTCTAGACTGCAGAGTTAAATCAGAAAAAGATACGCAATTTACGGTACACAAATTGTGTATCTTTTCCCAATTTACTTTCGTAAGAGACTTTTCTGAAATTTTGGAAAAAAGTGCTCTTTTGACATATCCCTTATGCCTCGTAGAAGGAGGTTTACCGGAATGGTGAAAGAGCACGTCCACTGTTTTGAAAAAAAATTCAGAAAACCAGACAAGTTCCTTGGATGAGGCATTACTATTCTGGGATACCTCTGGACATCTAGTCTGGGCAGTCTAGATGTAGCCAAACTTTGCTTCTTGTAACTTAACAATTCATGCATATTTAGAAAATGGAATTTTCATCTGGAATATCTAAAGAAATGTACAGGTAAAAGTGCTAATTAAGGTGAATACAGACACACATGATGTATTTTAGCAGAATATGGGCTGATTTACTATGTGAGTTCTTTCAGCAGAGACAAAGGGGATGATTCTGATCACACATACATCGGTAACTCTCTTGAACAGGTGTGAAACAAGTAGAAGAGAGATCAGAACCAGACCTATTTATTTTTCTTTATATTTCTTGGCCTTTTCTTAGCTCTATGAGTTAGGGATCCTATTTATGTTTACATTAATAAAAACTCTCAATGATTGATGAGAACAGGATAGGATACCCCTGGTTTATTTCACTGCTATGAAATCTGGAGTTACATAGTGGTGTATCAACTCCCACATCTATAAGTTGTTTGCATTTTTGTAAAGAAAAAAAGTGTATGTTGTTTGAATAGGTTTATGATATATATTTGGCATTTACTATATTGAATTTAGAAACAGATGACTTGGAGGAGCCATATTTAGATTAATAATAAGGAAATAAAAACAATTAACTGTATTTGCAAACCTGAGATAATTTATTAAATATAATTTAAAAGTGTGCTTTTTTAAGTTTTTCTTTTGTGTGATGGAAAAGATAAAATAGCAATATGAGATTCTCTGCATGTAAAACAGATTGAATAGATTTACTTAGTTTGCTTATTCAGAGTATTGCAAAATAGATTTTGACTTGTGTGATATTCAAGAGGGAGTGGGTTTTGCTATAATCTCTTAGCTGTGCAGATTTTGCTGAATGCACTGATAATTCATCTTGAACATTTTAATACTGAAATTCAGTGTACTTACATAGAAATCTAATGTTTTGAATTTAGAGTGTGTTTTATAGCTTGTTCTTCATTAACTATAGAAAATGACTGAACTCTTCAAGTTAAATGGTAACCTTCCCGGAGAATTAATGTTACATAAATATAAAAGGGCTAGTTAAAGCTTCCCTCTATCAAATGTTTCTAAAAGGCTTTATGTATTTATAAGACTTCATGATCTACTATTGATGCAAATTACCAAGGATAAAAGAAAATCCATGTTATCAAAGAAAAAAAATAAATGAAATAAGTCCAAGGATTTGAAAGACTTAGCCTTAAGAACTAGGAATTCATACTTTGTGATGGGTTTATAGTAATTGACAGTAGAAAAGACTTCTTTTTAGCATTCACAAAGTTTTTTTTAACTAAGAGAAAATGACTTTGCTATAAAAGCCTCTCTTGTAATGTATCCTGTTTTATTTTATAGTTTTGTATGGTCTACTAAAAAAATCTCAATTAAAATATGACCTAACATCATTTTATAGAGAGTTGGGAATTATTAGTTTTGTTATTTCTACCCTTGCAGCTAATCAAATTGTCCATAGGTAAATAAATAGCATTTCATCAAGAGACCTAGTTTTCAAGGTTCAGATTACTAACATGAGAATGTATGTAAGACTAGTGTCTTCAATCTGCAACTAATTGTGCACTGATAATGGTATTGCCCACAGGCAGTTCTTTTTTGCTGTCTTGATAAAAGATAGATTTTTCAGTTGCTTAATGTTAAAATCAGATGGAGATATATTGCAATTATAATTAACTTCTTTTCTTGCTAATTCCAATATGTGCTGTTTGAAGATGCCAATATATTTAATTTCCTTAAGAATAATCCCAGGAAAAATAGTAATAATTTAAAAAAGAATCCTACTCCTATTAAATTGAGTTAGTTTTATAGAGAACTTATATTGTTGTAAAATTGGATACATTTGCAGGGTCCCCTGGCAAAATCATTGGGAACAAAAGGGGGTAGCCAACATATGAACTGAAATTGAACCATAAAGCTTTCCATTGTTAGCTCATTGTGACGCCTATTCATTACTGTCATCCTCTTTTTTTTTCTCTCTTTCCTTTCCCTCCTACTAGTTGGCAGTAAGTTCTTGTGTTTTGTCATAGACTGTATTATAAACTGTATGAGACGGGGACTGTATATAACATTTTTACTCATGAATCTCAAAGCACTTTCTAAAAGAGAGTTTGTGTAAGTCCTAGCACAAGGGAATAATAATAATAATCTGCAAAATGAGGAAAATTTTCATGATTTAAAAATTGTTTGGGTACTAGAAGATTTACCCAGCATTGCTCAGGTCCTTAACTCAAATACATTTTTTTTTGTCTTTCTTCATTTAAATCATTGCTCTCAAGTGGAACTGGGGATAAGGGCTTCAGTATGCAGGCTACCCTGAGGAGAGAGGACAACTGCAATCCTCTCACACTGCAGTATCTTGGGGCCACATGAGAAATGACTGTCCATGGCTGCTGCAGTTACAGTGGGCATAGCCAGGGAAGGGGTGCATGTCCCCCAGATAAGAGACAGACAGATAGACAAACAGACAAACTCTCTCAAATATATAATAGATAGCTGTCCCTTTCTCCATCCCTGCCCTCTGCTGCCTTAATGGGTTTATAGCTGTCCCGGTCCCTCTCTCTAGTCCTTTGCTGTCCCACTGGTGATCATTATACAGTGTAACTGTCTCTGCTAGCAGAGCCCTCCCTTTCCGTTTAATGGGCTATTGTTTCATTCTGAGAACATCCCATTGTCCAAACCCTTACCTTGTTGTCGGTTCTGATAAGAGGAAGCTGCATACCAAATGTGGTGGTCTTAGCTCTTACTGTTTATGAGTTCTTGAACAAACAGACAGACAGACTGACTCACTCACTCACTCACTCACAAACTCTCTCAAATATATAGAATATTTGTATTTTTGCACCACCTTGGATTCCTAATAATGGACTAGGACCCATGGTGCCAGGTGCTGTACAAACATAGCATGTGAAATAGGAGTGTTAGCTATAAGAGAAGCTTTTAAAGAAGAAAATAGAGTGGGAAAAAAGAATTGTGGGGCTACCACTATTTTGGGGATTGAAAGAAAGTGCTATTATGATCCATGTAATTTTGTTCCTGCAAAATGATTCCAACAGTTTGAAATGTATTCTTCACCTCACTGGTTACATGTGAACAGCTCTTCGCTTTTGCACTAAAGCAAGTGGGAATTGTTCACTGTCACAAATAATAAATAACAAGAGTACCCAATCTGCACAGCATGGAAGTGATAAAAACACATGCTTATGAGTGCTTGAGATTTCACAGCTATTAATTTTGAACTTTTTGATTGCAGTTATGTTTTACAAGAGTAGATGCTGTTAGGGCTGCTGTACATTGTGCCAGTGAGAAATTATGACAACATGCATTTATCATTATGAAACTGATACATTCAGTCTAAGAGGTGATAAGATAGTGTCCCTAAAGCCAGACTCATAAAATGTCTGTCACCTTTCTTACATATTTAACTCTTTTTAATACTAATAGTTGTTAAAATACTGTATATCATTAGCTAATATTAAGTACTTTTATATCTATAGGATTATTATGTACATGATGAACATGTGTAACTCATCAGTGTTAATGGGATGTGCACACTGAGAGACCCCAAGTATAAGCATAGAGTATATCAGTGTTCCCGCTAAGCTATGAGGCAGCACAGCTTCACAGGTGATTAATCAGCCCCGCCCATTGAGATGCTCAGGGCTCCCTGCAAGGAGCTGACTGGCTGTGTAGGGCTGATTAATCACTTGTGGAGCTGTGCTGCCACGCAGCTTAGAGGTAACAATGGTGTGTTCTACTGCATATACATGTGTGATCTTATTCATTAAGGCTGTGTCCAGACTTAGGGTTTTTTTCGAAAAAAGTAGCCTTTTTTCGAAAAAACTTCACTTGCGTCTAGACTGCAGCCGCATTCTTTCGAAATTAAATCGAAAGAATGCGGCTTTTCTTTTGACGGCGGTAAACCTCATTTCACGAGGAAGAACGCCTTTTTTCGAAAGTGCTCTTTCGAAAAAAGGCGTTCTTAAAAGCAAACAGGGCTTTTTAGAAAGAGAACATCCAGACTCACTTGCTGCTTTCTTTCGAAAAAGCCTCTTTCGAAAGAGGCTTGCAGTCTAGACATAGCCTAAGGGTCCATCCAGACAGTGGTGCTATTTCAGGGTGTTTCTGGTATCCTGAGATAGCTATTATGTGTCTTTTAAGCAAGCCCATTATTTTGAAATATAACAGGCTCACTATTCCAATGTCCCTGTACACCTTATTCCATGAGGATTAAGGGACATTTTGGAATAGCAGTTTATTTCGAAAGTTGGTGCTGTGAAAACAGCTCCAAATTTCAAAATAAGCCATTTAGAAATTAACTTGAAATATGCTATGCAATTTGCATAGCTCAAATTGTGTGGCTTATTTTGAGTTAAGAGTGCAGTATAGACGCACCCTATGGATGAATCTACACAGTGGCGCTATTTCAGGATAATGGTCATTATTCCCTAAATAGTGTTATGCGTGTCTCAACAGCACACCCATTAGTTCAAAGTAGATTTGAAATAACGGGCGTCTTAGTTCGGCATCCTGTAAATCTCATTGCATGAGGAATAAGGAAGATGCTGGAATAATACTCTATTTGAAATAGGCTATCCTGAAAAAAGCTACGTGATTTGCATAGCTTATTTCAAGTTACATGTGATTGTGTAGACATACTCATGTTCATAAAAGAGTCTATATCTCCTGGTTAAAACCCCTCATAATGTATTTTTGTGAGGGAAAAATAATGGTCCCAAAAGGAATATATTCAAGCTGAAAAAAAAGTTATATTTTAACTTTAGTA
Organism: Pelodiscus sinensis; assembly: GCF_049634645.1. NCBI lineage: Eukaryota > Metazoa > Chordata > Testudines > Trionychidae > Pelodiscus > Pelodiscus sinensis. Next base: position 98,680,118 of record NC_134715.1, on the reverse strand, counting down.
AAAGACGACAAAAATTTAAACAGTACAACGTGATGTCTAAAAATGTTAATTTTCAAATACAGAAGTATTAAAGAGTTGTGGCTAATATTATTTTCTACTCTGTGATGTGCAGTATTTACTTTGTAATACAGAGCATGAATTTAGTAATTCAGTTTGCAGTTTTATGGACCCATTGTGGACAATGCTATTAAATACAAATAATTCCTGCAGGTTTCTCTGCACTGTTAAATGTAGGAATGTGGATTCTGATCATATATGGTAGTTTCATACATGGTGTGATAGCAAAGTCCTTATGCAGACAGAACTCCCAGTGACCTCAGTAAGAAATTATCCAGAACAAAGACAATTGGCTGGGGCTACTAGAAAATGTCAATGGGTAGGTTGAGGAAATACTGAAATGGATAAGACAACAGCAGCCATTTCTTTTCAGCTCATGACAATACAAAAAAAGAGTTAATTGTTTTACATGAAATAATTTTATTATTTTCAATGTAAATATACAAGAAAATGCCTTTGAATCTTAGTTGAATTGCAACAATTACAGTTAGTATTACAACTGATTCCCAATAACATTAAATCATGATTCAGATGGGTACTCAGCCAGCTAGCCACATACACAAAGCTGCATTCGTCCTTTTCATTGTATTGGGAAGTGTACCCTCTGCCTCCATAAAACCCCTATCAAGGTGAGGGGTCTTTTTCAGCATGCTCAGAATGCCACTAAATTCAGGCTCTTTTGCACCAATGGGAACAAATTCCAGAGTCCTAGAGCCCTCACAAACAACACTCTCCCAGCACTTTTCTCTCTTTTATAATGGAGGGAATTCACCTCACTGGGAGAGAAGTAATCCTGCAAGTAGGTCATCTTCATGCCATTTAGGGCATTACATAGCCAAGACTTTAAAACCAACCCAAAGACCAATAGAAACCCAATGCAAATCCAGGAACACTGGTTTCACATATTCTCAGTGAGGTGCCTTGAGTGGCTGTGCTCAGCATCTGTTTCAGTTTCTGAATGCTTTTACGGGCAGCCCCTAGTAGAACATATTGTGATACTGTGATCTTGAGATTAAAAAGGAACAAAGGCATTGAAAAAGAGACGCCTGAGTTATATTAATCACTTTTTTTTAAAAAAAGCTTTTTTCCTATGGTAGAAATTGCAGATATTTACTTTCCTAGAGGAATAGACTAATACTTTAGTAAGAATTTTCTTAGAGATAAAATGGAGAGCAGTTATAGAGAGTTATTTTCCCTTAATAATTTTGCTACAAACTCAGAAGCAAAGGTGTCTTTACTTTCTTCTTAATCATTCTAGCTTTGTAGTTTTTGGCTATATCATTTATTAAGCATTTGGGAACATATTTATTGGCAGGTGGGTGTATTTTGTCAAGAACAATGATTTTTCTTTACTTTTCTTTTCTTCAAAAGCAATGCATATTCAACACTCTGGGAGATTTGCATCTTTTTGTGCTTTCATGATTGCTTGAATTTTTGTAAATTTATATTTGGAAAGAATTCTCAAAAAAGTCAAAGGCTAACTAGTGTGAAGCAATGAAGGCAATATAACATTAAGAAAACCTAAGATGGAAACAGTTGTATCTGAAGATTTTTCTCATTTCCCATTTTCTTTATTTAAACACAAAGATTGTAATGAAATAAATGTATTTGGTAAGACTTAAAATAATCATTGTATGTTGCTTTCATGGAAAGTGATTTCAAGAACCAGGTACATTGAACATTGCTATAAGGTTTGTGTTTGGAAGGAAATATTTTTCAGTGGTGCAATAGAACAGAAATCAAAAGCATAGCACTCATATATAAGGAAATCTTGATCTCTTGTGGCATTTCCAATGTGTCCTTGGAATCTTCAGTAGTTGTGTATGTCAATCCCAGGTTCATGGCCTGAATAGTTGGTCTTTATTTTCCTCCAGTGACATCCTGAAGGTTTTTACACTTTAACTCCAGTCTTCATTCTTCCCACCAAACAGGTTTAGTTTTTGCACTGTCTCACTGGGAGGCAGATATCAGTGAGCACCAAGAAACCAAGTGATAAGAAAATTTTGAACACTGAACATTTTTCAAGCTCCATTCTCTCTGCTGGATTATGGAAAATGTTGGAAACTCAGCAGTACTGGACTAATTTTTTTAACCTGAAGCTTCTTTGAAACATTGGTATTTGAAGCTTCATGAGCAAAAGATAAGACAGGGAGAGCAGAAAAATGCCTCAGTTACACAGTTTCCCTGATATGTAGCACTACAATGTCCTTATGTCTTCATGCCCTTTTGGACCTTCATTTCCTATAGAGGAATCTGTCCTTTGACATAACGATATAGAAATATTCTTAAATTCAAGCTGATCCTGTGACTGGATCTGCATGAGGCGTTAAAATGAGAATCCATCTAGCAGGCACCTGTGTCTGACCTAACTTGTAGAAAGTAAACAATGGAAATGTCAGTATTATGACTAATCCTCTGGCTTTTCATAAACCATCTTTTTCCAAAAAAGGCTTAGGCATTTCAGACCTAAATTAAATAGAACCCCTCTTGCATTACAGCTGGGTTGCATTCAACCCAGCCATAATGCAAGAGCAAGGAGACTTTTTTTTGTGAACGGATTAGTCAGAGAGTTTCTATATAATTGGCAGTGAAGTGGGAAAATGAGGCAAAGAAGATCTCTCCAAGTTCTTTCTGAAGAAAGGAAATTATATCTTTATGTATTCATAACCCCAGCTATATTTAGGCTCAGGGTTTCTGGCATTATGTTAAAGAGGGGAAGGGAAGATAGAGGATACAATATTTAGGATATACAGTAAAACGCCAATAGTCCGGCATCCTATTGTATGGCACTCCTGATAGTCTGGTAGCAAAATGGCAAGAGCCTAGTGTTTTTTTTAGTGTTGAAGTGAATAATTTACAGACTGTATTAGCGTTGAAGTGTATAATTTTTGTGTTTAAGTGAATAAAATGCTATATTAAGTGTTTTAAGTTACTGTATTAATAGTTTAAGTGATTAATAGTTTAGTGATTAGCCAGTGCTGCACACTACTGTACATAATATCCTCTGCTTTGTGTATTCAAAGGCTTCGCAACAATAATGGTGCGTATTGTACTGTATACTTATTATTTCATTCTATGACAAATTATGCATTACAATATGTACAATAAAAAGGGTTAAAAACAGTGTATATACAGTATATATATATATATATATATATATATATATATATATATATATATATATATATATATATATATCCAGTTTATAGTAACTCCTGATAATCGGGAATATCTGATAATCTAGCACCACCTAGGTCCCAAAGGTTCCGGATAATCAGAAGTGTACTGTAGTAGGAATTCAAGTAGGAAATATTTAGAAAGTTAATTGTTTTGAAAGTATTAAGTCCTATATAAATATATGGTATATCTCATTGGCTTCAATAGGCATTGTAGATGCACATCATATTACACGATTTATATGACAGAGTTGTTTTTTTTAGTATTGAATTACTTAATGCCTAGTTGAAGGTATAAGGAGGATTTTTAGGATAAGGAATATGTGGAGGAAAGAATGAAAGCAGAGAGGATCATCAGCCTTAAGAGTGTAAGGGAAAATATAAGAAGTGCTAGCTAATATATTGGACACAGCTATCAAACAACTCTGAGAGCTTGTGACCTTCCCATAGTTCATTCCCAGCTACTGTGATGTAATACTATTGTGCCTATCCCTATATACCTTTTGAAAGATCATTTGAACTTCAAAATATGGCTTCTCTAACATGGTGTTGGAAAGGAATTACTTAATATTACCATTGAAGCCACATACAATTATTTTTAAAATATTCTAATTTATGTTGGGCAGATCACATGGGAAGAGAACCATGGTCCAGTGATTAGGATGCTGCCTTAGGATTTAGAAGATCTACATTCAAGTCTATTCTCCAGCAATCCCCAATTTGACCTTGGGAAAGTCACTTATTCTCTCTGTAAAAAAATGGATAATGGTATTTCTGTACCCCACAAATAAGCTGCACTACCACCTCGATATAATACTTTGTGAGCACCTAAGGCTATGTCTAGACTACATGCCTCTGTCGACAGAGGCATGTAAAATAGGCTACCCGACATAGTCAATGAAGCGGGGATTTAAATATCCCTGGCTTCATTAAAATAAAAATGGCCATCGTGCTGTGCTGGCTCAGCTGATTGTCGGTACAGCGCAGCAGTCAAGACGCGGATCGGTCAACAGAGGAAGCCTTTGTTGATCGCTCCCTTATGCCTTGTGAAACGAGGTTTACAGGAGTGGTCGACAAAGACTTCCCCTGTCGACTGATCCGCGTCTTGACTGCTGCGCTGTGCGGATGGTCAGCTGAGCCAGCACAGCGTGGTGGCCATTTTTATTTTAATGAAGCCAGGGATATTTAAATCTCCGTGTCATTGACTATGTTGGGTAGACTATTTTACATGCCTCTGATGACAGAGGCATGTAGTCTTGACATACCCTAAAATAGGCAGATATTCCTTTGTCTTCATTATATTTTAAGGAAAGACACAGACTTTAAAAGAGTCTCATTTAGAAACAAAACTGAAAGTAAACTGGCATTAATGGAAGTCTACCTTGCCCTAGTCTGTTTCCTAAGAACACTGAAGAGCTAAGTGATATTAAAATCTTACAGCTTCTTAATAATGCCATGTATATTGTAGATCGTCCAGCCAACACAATAAATATTTTCATGTGGTCCAAAACAAATATATATTTTTATCAATACCGTAGTCAGGACAAAATGATGACTAGCTATGTTTCCCAGCATTGTACTCTGCAGAATTTATTTGAAGCCTGAAAATATTAACTGTCAGATCTGCAACGTGAACAATAATCAAAACCATTTAAGTACTCTTGACTAAATGACATGCAAGCTTCTGAGTTCAATAGCTGTTAGGTGGTATGTCTTCCTATCTCTTGTAACTGAAGAAAAGCTATTTACAAGATCAAAAAGGGAAAAACCAGCACCACACAAGGTAATCCATATAGGGCTAGATTTACTACCCTGCTCAACATTGCTGAGATTGCGACACTGGTTGAAGTGAGACAATCATGTGGTGCTTACCTAATACACTCTGCTAAAGGCAAGTGTGTGAAGAAGAAAGTGATTTGTGGGAGGAACACTAGTTTATCCCTTCTTTTTAACCAGCCAGCTGATGGATATCCAGAAGTAAAATGCTTCATGAAAGGGGATGAAGTAATTTACTCCCTTCCCAGAGCAGCAGGGCAATTGTGATTCTCCATGCATTCTCTTCTGTGCTCCTAGGAGATGGGAAGCTGTTCACTTCCCCTTACTCAGAACAGGTTGCAAAATTGCAGTGTAGCACACGGAGATTTGAGAGACTTTCAATTAGATTATGAGTTGTTTCCCTGATGTAAACCTGGAATAAAGTTGATAAATGTAGATAAGGTTGATAAAGGTTGATAAATAAGTATATTTATTATACAAAAGGATAAATATCATCTAACAAGTTTACATGTGGGTGTAACTGTTATTTAGATTTACAGAAGCAAGGGTGGAAATGTCTATAAAAAATCCTGTGGCTTCTGGCAACTGGGTTCAACTCTTCGCTCCAGACATTAAGATATCTGGCACTGCAGAGCTGATGGGGGAATTGGGCAGTCCAAATTCATGTGAGTGGTGTTGTGACCTGGTACACAGGGGTTGCAGCATCACTTACTCAAATTAGATTTGGCCAGCCTCCTGTCATGATTAAATTGTGGCTGTGCGGCAATCCTGTACACCATGTCTCAACTCCCAGAGCAGGGAGCTAAACCCAGCCAGCTCATAGGACTGGAACTACAGAAGCTCTTCAATCCCTATAGGACCTCCCACCACCTCAGATAGCAGGATTCAATCTAATCCTGTCCCTTAGGAGGGTCTCTGAATCACAGTCTTTCACAAAAATATCTCTACATTTTCCCTTTTTGTATATGGTTGCAAATTTAATGTATATGTTACTAAATATATATTTAATATTTAATTTTACATTAAATTCACAACCCATCTAGTATGTTTCCATAAACCCAATATATTACTACCTAGAGAGGAAAGGTTATCAACCCATCACTCTCAACTAAGCCTTTTCCACTGACTTTCTTCTTTCTTCAGGCAGGTTAAAAAATCTCTATGAGTCTTTCAGGACATTTAATCACCTACTCTGATCTTCTCAGTATTATATTACCATTGGAGTTTGAATTGTTCTCTTGTTCCTTGACAGTTTCTCCTTTCTGTTAATGAAAAAGGATCAGTTAGATGGGAAATGCCAGAGTCCACCTGAGCTGTCAATGTTTTGGAACTTTATCAGTAATTGTTAAACTAAATCTGATCCTTCTTCCCAAGAACAGTTGAGCTAGACAAAAGCCATTCTCCAAGGTTGTACTTCAATAAACTAATAATGCTTTATACAACTAACCCCCAGTGTCAGGAATCTTTTTATAAGAATCTTTATTGTCTATGTAGACTTTTCCACCAGTGATTGGGGGTAATTTGGATTTAATATTTTGTGATGGAAATCCCAATCTATGACAAATTGCTTAAAATCGGCACTGGAAAATTGCAGTCCATTGTTACTGAAAACTTCATCTGGAATTTCATGTCTGGAGAAGGTTCCCTCATGCTGACTACCACTGACATACTATTAGTACTGTGCATTTCTGGATACAGAGAATAGTCTGTGTTTATTAAATAATCCTTTGATTGCCAGGTAAATAAATCAGTTCCTACCTTTTCATAAAGACTTTGTGAAACTGGATTAGGTCTAAGTGGTTCTGCCTGTTGGCATGGCTTGTATTTCAAGCATGAAACTTGTTTCCTACCACATTAGCAATGTCATGATTGATCCACGGCCAATACAGCACTTCTCATGCTTTTTGATTGCTTCTCAGTTCCTAAATGACCCTCATGGATCTTCTTTAGCATTTATTTGTGGAAGCTCATTGGAATTGCAACCTTACTGCCCTTGAAACCTGCCCCATCTATCTATCACATGTAAATTCATGTCTGTAGTTCTAATAATCTTTCATATGTGGACAACAACTGCTTATTTCTTCAGGCCACCTTTTAATTATTACTTCTTTAAGGATTCCCAGTTATTCACTTTTCTCTATTTCTTCTCTTATTTGTTGCAGTTTCCTGTTAGCTATGGGAATTTATTTTACAATTAGCTCTACACATACCTGCATGTCTGTCTCTAAAGTCTTCTCTGGTTCCATGGGAGCCACTGTTCTGGAAGGGTATGTGTACACTAGGAAATTATTTTGAAATAATAAACTCACAAAATAATAATTTTGAAATAGCATGTCCACACTACAGGGAAGCCTTGAAATTAATCTGTGGCAGGTTCCCTGATCTCCCTGAGCTTTTAGGAACTTTATTTACTTGTGAGAGATCCAATCAGTATATTTATAGACAGACCAGGGAAGTTCAAATGGACCAAGAGTCCTTATATCATTATGTAACAAACTGATAATGCTTGAAACTTAAGGATTCAATGAGTTATGCTAAAGCTGCAAAAATATAATTTGGTTGTGGCTTATACATCCAATAAATTCATATTCACTGCAGGTGTACTTTCGCTCTGGTCTATATGAAGGAGTTATTTCGAAATAACCAGACCATTATTTTGAATTAATGGGCTTGGTAGTGTGGACACTGCTTAAGCTCCTGTGTCCAGTTTCAATGGAACAATTCTTCCATTCACTGTCATAGGCAGTATCTGGTCCTTCTCATCAGGCTTTGAAGATTCTAGTACACCTGTGAAAAATTCCTCAATCAATTTGTCTTTTTACTGAATGCACTTAGCTTTTCTGCATTTGGTATCTGAAGCATTTTGCCTAATGATTATTTCCTCCACACTTATTACAGTTTCTGAAAGATAACACATTGTTTAGGGCCATGCTGTGATTCATACCTTCCACATGACCATTTATTTTTCCAACACTGATTTTCTAAAAAGTGGAACCGCTCTCTAGAGTTGATGTATTCTGATGACTTTTTGTACTTGGTACATGAATAACCCTTCTGGTGAATTAAGCTCGTTGTCTTCTGCGTTCACAGTTTTTGTTGCTCTGCATATTTGGAGACCTTTTTCCTAAAGTTACATCTTCTTCACAAAGCACTCTCTTTCTTAACACATTGTCTTTAATGCCACAAATGATTCTCTGCCAGCTCACCAAAGTAACAGGTTTTACTGAGTTTAAAATAAAATAATACTTTTTTACATTAGATTTTCATTATTTTTCAAAGCTTATGTTTGGTAAGTTTGGAATCAGGTCCATTTTCCTGGTTAATGAATAACTACCAAGTCTTTTGGGTTGCAGAAATCAAGTGTTAGATTTGGAGTTCCAACCAGAGGAAATATGAAGCACATATATGTGCAGTGTTCCCTCTAATATTTATATCCATGTGAAGAATGACTTTCATTATGTGCATTAGTATGAAGGTAACATATCACATAACAAAAATTATGACACACATTTGTGTTATGGGAGTTGGGCTGAGGGATTGGAGTGAAACCTCTAAATGGGGGCTTCAGACGTGGGAAGGGATTCTGGGTGGGGACAGGTAGTCAGGGTGTGAGTCAGGGTGAGGGATCTGGCTGCGGGTGTGTGCGCTGGAGATCAGGGTTTAGGAGATGTCAGGCTGGAAACGGGCTGAGGGATTCAGAATACAGGAGGGAGTGTGGATTGAATTGGGGTGCTGGATGGGGTGAGAGCTCTGGGGCGGGCCCAAAGATAAGAATTGGGATGCAAGAGGGGACAGGTTTGGAGAGGGGCTATATTTTTCATGAAGGACTAAGATGTCAAATATGACAACTTTGGGGGAAAAGACAGTATTTAAGCTTCTTCTACATGTTTTTAAAATAAGAACAAAATCCAAAACTTTATAGAATTAGAAAAGCATGAGAAATTGAATCCCAAAAATGTTTTACAGGGAAAGGTGCTTAGCTGTAAAGTGGGGTTAATAACACAAATACCTCCTCAGCTATAGCTCTTAGTATCACTATCAGTGATGCAATCATATGTTATATTAGCATATTCAGAAACGGTTAAAAATACAGCTGTGAAAGGAAAACTTGCCTGGTTTCATAATTCCAGAGAAAGGATATGACATTGTAGCTGGTCAGCTCACCATAATGGTGCTTTCTGCTGGTCACTCTGGCTGTGTCTGCACCGCAGAATTCTTTCAGAATATCTTCAGTATCCCAAAATATCAATTCTGTGTTTTAAGAGCAAGCCCATTATATCGAAATACAATAGACTTGCTATTTCAATGACCCTGTAAACCTCATTGCACGAGAATTAAGGGATGTTTTGGAATAGCACTTTATTTTGAAATTTGGCACTGTGTAGACAATGCCAAATTAGAAAATAAGTTATTTTCAAATAAGATCAAAAAAGATATGCAATTTGAATAGCTCAAATTGAGTATCTTATTTTGAGCTATGGGTGCAGTGGAGATTCACCCTCTGGGAATTAGCTCAGTCTAGTCTTGCAGCACCGTTTCCTGTGTGTCACTCGCCATTACGTACTTCCCATCAATCTTCAACCTGTATCAGGATCTGCATCCCTCCTAGACCATGCAAGTCTTCCCTATGGTCAGTGCCCATGTCTGAATTCCTTCTGTCCCAGGGGAACCTCATTACTCCTAAACCTACCTTGCCTCAGTGACCTATGACCTTCATGTAGCCCTTTCCTTTGGGGAAAACAGCAAGACTTGGCCACTCTCATCATTGGCAAGAGGGAGTAGACCTGCTGCCTATTCCTATCCTCGGCTACTCCTATGCAGCCCAAATACCTCCTTAGGCCCCTGTATCAGGCCTTTAAGAGTTGTTTACGCCAGATCTTACCTGGTTCTTTCAGACCTTCCCCAGCATTGCTGTTCATAGATTCATAGAATCATAGAACTGGAAGAGACCTCAGAAGGTCATCAAGTCCAGCCCCCTGCTCTAGGCAGGACCAATCAACCCGGCCAGGGCTTTGTCAAGCCGAGACTTAAACACCTCTAGGGATGGAGACTCCACTACTTTCCTAGGTAACCCATTCCAGTGCTTCACCACCCTCCTAATGAAATAGTTTTTCCTAATATCCAAACTGGACCTCTCCCACCACAACTTGATACCATTGCTCCTTGTTCTGCCATCTGTCACTACTGAGAACAGCCTCTCTCCATCCTCTTTGGAACCTCCCTTCAGGAAGTTGAAGGCTGCTATCAAATCCCCCCTCACTCTTCGCTTCTACAGACTAAACAGACCCAAGTCCCTCAGCCTCTCCTCATAAGTCATATGCTCCAGCCTCCTAATCATTTTGGTTGCCCTCCGCTGGACCCTCTCCAATGCGTCCACATCCTTTTTGTAGTGGGGGGCCCAGAACTGGACACAATACTCCAGATGCGGCCTCACCAAAGCCGAATAAAGGGGAATGATGACATCTCTGGATCTGCTGGCAATGCTCCTCTTAATGCAAACTAATATGCCATTAGCCTTCCTGGCTATAAGGACACACTGTTGACTCATATCTAGCTTCTCATCCACTGTAACCCCCAGGTCCTTTTCTGCAGAACTACTACTTAACCGGTTGGTCCCCAGCTTGTAACTATGCTTGGGATTCTTCCGTCCCAAGTGCAGGACTCTACACTTGTCCTTGTTGAACCTCATCAGATTTCTTGTGGCCCAATCCTCCAATTTGTCTAAGTCATTCTGTACCCTATCTCTGCCCTTAAGGGTATCTACCTCTCCCCCAGCTTAGTGTCATCCGCAAACTTGCTGAGGGTGCAATCCATCCCCTCATCCAGATCATTAATAAAGATATTGAACTGTTACCAAGATATCGCTCCCTCTGGTAGGCAACCAGTGATTTTCTCTCCGTAGCTGAAGAGATACTGACTGACCATTGCTCTGCAACCCTTTTTATAGGGCCTACTTCAGCCCTAATTGGCTAACTCATGCCCTCTCTTGATTGGCTTCCAGGATCAGCCCTCTCCCATGGTTGTTTTAAACTTTTCCACCAATGTGGGGCAACCTCCTCATCACAGACATCTAATCTTTTCCTGTGATTTTGTAAAGAAACTTGGAAGTTTTATATGTGTGTGTATACATGTATGTGCACACTGCATGCTTTTTAAAACCAGAGGCCCATAACTCTTGTTCCCCAGATACACATTTTGGTTGCATTTGTGGCCAATGGAAATTTTTCCATATATGTAATCTGCTTCATTGGGGACAACAAATTCTATAGTTTGGTGCACAACATTCATTGTGAAAACTGTGTAGTGATTTCCCTCATTGATTGTTAGTAGTGTAATCTAAATACAATACATTAAAAGAATAGATTGCATTACGAGCAGTTATTGAGAGAGCACATTCTTTGATGCTGCTTCACTGATTTAAATTTTTGGAGAGCAGAACTCTTGCCAGCCTACAAAAAGTGAGTTTTCAATATAAATTATAAGATTCTTTTGAACTTTTCACAGTAGGTGAACAAAATGGCTAATACAGTTATTTATCTATTGTGAAAAGATCGGAAGTATCTCATAGCTGCATTATGTAAGTATCACTCTCTTTGCTATCAAAAGTGATCAGAATTCACTGTGATGTACTCAGGAGTATTCCATTCTTCTCTAGGAATCCCAGCAGATTGAGCCCAGTAGCAGAGAATATCAAATACAGTAGCTGTGATAAGGCGTTACAAATGTCAGCACAGTCTCCTTGTAAGTTATCTCATCCCCAGAGAATGTGAGACAAGTTAATATATTGCTGGTTGCATCTGCAGCATTTATCATTTGATGAGACCTGCTTGAGGATAATCTTTATACTTTCTGTTGATGTTCTTTAACACAATGTCTATTTAGAATTTTATTTTCATACTATCTAGATGAGGACTATAAATTTACTTAATATTTTTTCAAGTATCCTAAAACAGTGAGATCTGAAACAGCTTCCATTTTATCTGAAATTTCTGATGCTGCGTCTTAAAGCCATGTCTTCAATCTGTCTTTAGGATTATGAAAAAAACCCCGATATTTGTTTTAATAAAAATAAGAGAATATGCATATATTTAAAACTATGTAAATATACATGAAGTATATGTAAATTAGGATTATTCACCATGTCTTCAAATTAGCTACAGTCCTTAAGCTACTGGGAAGTATATAATAAATTCAACTTTTATTGCTGCAAAGTTTGGGCCCATGTTCCAAAACATTCATTTTATTAGAGGAAAGGAAATGTTTTTCATTTTGTGTTTGTTTATAATGTTCTTTTTAAAAGGGAGATTTCTAGTGCATTTTTAAGGCAAAAAAAAACATTTGGTAGATATTTAAATTAATTTATTCACTGACATAAGAAGGACCATATTAAGTTAGATCGGTGCTCTGTTTAGCAGCTTCCTGTCTTCCTACAGTCACCAATAACAGATATTTCAGAACAGGGTAATTATCAAATGATAACCTGTTGTTCACTCCCAGCTTCTGACAGTTGGAAGTTTAGGGATACCCAGAGCATGTGGTTGTGTCCCTAACCATCTTGACTAATAGCCATTGATTAATCTCTTGTCCATGAATTTCTCAATTCAGTTATTCATTTGGCCTTCCCAACCTCCTATGGCAAGAAGTTCCATAGGTTGTTTGCTCATTTTGTGAAGAAATATTTCCTTTTGTTTGCTTTTATAAGTGCTGCCTATTAATTTCATAACTTTGGGTATGCATACACAAGCTTGTTAAACCATGAAAGGTTTCTTTCAGAGATTTTTTCCTCATTTAGGACTTGATTCAGGTGGATTTATAACCTGAAACCCATTGATTTGAACAGGACTAATCACATGCTTAAAATTAGGGATTTGCTAAGTATCTTAGGGTACGTCTACACTACAGCGCTAATTCGAACTAACTTAGTTCGAATTAGTTAATTCGAACTAAGCTAATTCGAACTAACGCGTCTAGAACTAAAAACTAGTTCGAATTAGCGTTTTGCTAATTCGAACTAGCATGTCCACATTGAGTGGACCCTGAACAGGGCTTAAGGATGGCCGGAAGCAGTGCCGGCAGGGCATCAGAGGAGGACTTAGAGCGTGGAGATGCTGTCTCAGGCTAGCCGAGGGCTGCGCTTAAAGGGACCCGACCCTCACCCCGGACAGACAGTTCTCAGGGGTGCCCTGCTTGAAAACAAGTCCTGGCTTGGAGTGCCCGGAGTGCCCACACTGGGCACATCACACCACTCGGCCATCAGACTGGCTGCACTTGCCGCAGGCTGCCATCTGGGGAGAGGGGGCAATTGGGGGGCTGCAGAAGAGCTTCCACCCCCAGTAGCCCGCAGAGCCAGCCCAGTCCTCCCCATCGGGGGCTCGTACCCCATTCCTCCCTCATCTCCTTCCACTTACCCTTCCCTAGCCCCCCTTCCTGATGTACAAAATAAAGATAACGTTTCTTCCAACATTGACTCTGTCTTTATTGAACAAAACTGGGGGAGACTGGGAAAAGGAGGTGGGAGAGGGGAAGAGAAAGGCTGGGAGAGGGGAGGGCAACTAACATGATCAGGGGTTGAGAACAGGTCCCAGATGAAGAAAGGCTACAGAGACTGGGACTGTTCAGCTTAGAAAAGAGGCGATGGAGCGGGGACAGGATAGAGGTCTCTAAAAGCAGGGGTTGGGTGGAGAGGGTGCATTCAGAAAAGTTCTTTGTGAGTTCCCATAAAGAAGGACTAGAGGACACCAAAGGAAAGGAATGGGTAGCAGGCTTGAAACTAGTAAGAGAAAGTTGTTCTTCTTGACAAAGCAAATAGTTAACCTGTGGAACTCCTTGCTGCAGGAGGCTGTGAAGACTACAACTAGAACAGAGTTTAAAGGGAAGTGAGATCAAGTCATGGAGGTTGGGTCCATGGAGTAGTCTTAGCCAGGGGGTAGGAGTGGTGTCCCTGCCCAAAGTTTGTGGAAGACTGGAGAGGGATGGCACGAGACAAATGGCTTGGTCACTGTCTTCGGTCCATCCCCTCCAGGGTCCCTAGGGTTGGCCGCTGTCGGGAGACAGGCTACTGGGCTAGATGGACCTTTGGTCTGACCCAGGACGGCCATTGTAAGCTCAGGGCTCAGGGTCGGGGGTCTCAGTGGACCCCCTTGATTTTCATGCACACCTGCTCCTGGGTGGCCAGGCTGGCAGCTCTCCTGCCCTAGACGGCCACTTTCCTGTGCCTAGTGCGGAGATCGTGGACGAGGTCCACAATGTCTGCACTAGCCCAGGAAGGTGCCCGCCTCTTGCAGTCCCGGGCAAGCTCCCGGGAGCCGCCAGCCTGGTCCCGGGAAGAGGGGGTGGGCTGGGGGACATCGGGTGGGTGGCTCTATGCCGTGTCAGGTGCAGGGTCTGCTGGCTGGGTGCTGGCAGGCTTGCACCTGGCACAGGCACCGTAGCCAGCCCGTGCCCCTTTAAGGGGTCTGGGGCCGGGAGGGGGGCAATAGAGTTTCCCTGGTGTTGGCCAGAGTGGCCACCAGGGAAACCTGGGGAGGGCTAGCCTCCCACTAGTTCGAATGAAGGGTCTACACACCCCTTAATTCGAACTAGTAAGTTCGAACTAGGCTTAATCCTCGTAAAATGAGGTTTTCCTAGTTCGAACTAAGCGCTCCGCTAGTTCGATTCAAATTCGAGCTAGCGTAGCACTAGTGTAGCGCCTATGAATGTTAGTTCGAACTAACGTCCGTTAGTTCGAACTAACATTGTAGTGTAGACATACCCTTACTGAATTGAGGCCTAAATTTCACAGCATGTAGTTTAATATAATTGTGACTGAACTGTATAAAAATATGGTTCTAAAAAGTTCCAAGTCCAGGTCTACAGTTATAAGTCTATTGGAGTTACTGCTTTAAGGAGACTGTCTTTTAAAAAGGAGGACAATTTAAGGGTGCATGTATACACATAACTTATTTGCACAGAGAATTAATGCAGCAACACATGCACATCAGATTTTTGCATGTTCACATAATTGTTTGCCTGCATATATGTGTGGCAATTATGTTTGCAAATTAGGCATGCAAGTATGTGGATACTATTGTATGAGGCTCTACGCTTCTTTTTATTTACATTTCAACCCTCAAATATTTAAAAAAATGCCCTACTATTCCAACTTAGTATACTGTAGGAATAGTTATTATTATTATCTGAAGAGAGATTGACTTTCTGACATAAGACAGGAGTGAGGAAACTCTAGCCTGTGACAGGCTGCACTAAGTCAGAACTAGCCACTGGTGGTCTGTCAGATGCTTTGTTTACTTGAGCATCCACAAGTCCAATGCCCAGAAGCTTTCAGGGCCATTGTTCAACATTCCCAGCCAATGGGAGCTGCGTGGAGCAGCACAGGCTGGCTTACTGATTCTTGCAGCTCCCATTGGCCCAAATGTCAATCCGTGGTCACTGGAAGCTATGGGGCTCCATGCCTGTAGACACTTAGGTGAACAAACCATCTGGCAACCAGCCAGCGGCTAACCCTGATGAAACACGTGTGGACGGCAGAGAATTCACCTCTACATTAAGAACTAAAAAAAATCTGGTTGTATTTAATCTTTCTTTCTAATACAAGTTTCTTCCTACTCTTTGCTATATTTTTCTCCTGACTGCCCTGTATACCATCAAGGTTTTCCCCCTATTACTGATACATAAATATTAAAATCTCAAAGGAAGAATAATTTTTAAAGCATGTCCACTAAACATTTTGAAATCACTTTTGTGGGGATATTATCAATGGAACTATAGGCTTAAATTCTACTCTAAGATACATATGTGTAAAATTCATTACAGCAGTGCTACCCAAATTTACACCTATGTCAATTGAAAGCAGTAATTGCACCATTATGCCTTCACCATCTATTGCTAAAGACTTCTAACACAAACATTTTTTATCTCAAATTTAACACCTTACTACATTTGTTGGAGTGATCTTGGCTTGGAATGATCATGGGTTTCACAATTACCCAAAGCCACCAATGAATAAAATATTGATTGCTAGCTCTTAGCAGGCATGGACTATGTTGGGTAAACTTCAGAAAATTCTGGCATTGTACAATTCTGAAACACTTTTGTTTTGCAGTAAGCTAATATAAATATATTAGGGATAACACAATGGGAACGGTGGAAAGGCTTTTGTTAACCTCTTGATGCTAGAGATCTTCATTAAATGTGTTAGGCAGATATAGAAGATCTGGAGTGGTCAATATCAAGGTATAAAATACCACAACTGTGAACACCGCTGTTTGGCACATGCTTAAATAAACAAAGGAGAAAAAAGTATGGCATATTTTTAAGTGCCACCCCTCCCACCCCCCCAAACACCATTCTCACATGTATGGATAACTCTCAGAGGGTTGAAGGAATATTATTCAAGTTTTTCTGGAAAAAAAGTGTAAGATAAAGCCAACTATGAGAGATTTTAGCACCAGAAATAAACTATTTGAGAAATTAATAAGAAGCAGATATTTAGAAAGTAAATGTCATTTCAATCTTAACTATAGCTTATTATATAACGTAACTCTCTCTCTCTCTCTCTCTCTCTCTCTGTGTCTCGCAATGATGTGGATTATTCCATCTACGTTAAATGGCTTAATGAAACTACTGCAGCATGCTGTTCTCTGGCCTCTGTTATTCAAATTCAACTTCCAATATCAATCAGTCCTTATTATCTATTTAAATTATTAGGATTGATCAAAACATCTGGTAATGCATCAGGCATGAGTTACTATTAGCCTTTTACATGGTTCATTAGAATACGTCTTAAATTGAGTTTAGCTTCCTACAAGAAACGATGCTGAAAATTCATAAGTCATCAATCAAATGACTTGGAAGATGGCTGTCATATTGCAACTGCAGTAGTGATGGGAGTAGAAATGCATCATTTCAGTCTTTTTTCTATGCGGAAAACTTGATGTATTGATTCATTTCAAATTGTTTGGGATCTGAGGTGTTTTGTGCTTGTAAAAGTTATGAATTAAAGGCCATAAAGTATAAGCTTTTAATATAAATGAAATTCGCATGCAATGTAGGAACTATTAGTCTGAAACAATAAATCTTGTCAAACTCAAGGTACTCTTGTGGTTGTAAAAAATGAAGGTCACACGATAATACTGTCTTGGGAAGTGTATAAGACATTTAAAAAGATTGATGGTTGTAAGTACTACACTTAAATATCTCTTCAGGAATCCACATGTTTTAGAGGTTTTCAGTTTTAACTCCATTTTGTCTTTATTTACAATAGATTATTTTTGCCATTTGATTAATTAATTAATCTATTTGGAAGTTTGTTTCCTAGGAATGCTATCATTTTTTTCTAAATATTGTTATATTTTTGGAAACTAATATTAATGGCTTTACTGAATAATTATATAGGATGTCACAGCTTCAAAGTATTATTAAAAAAAAACCTGGACCAAATTAAGTGTTAATGGTTGCTTTGCATCACAGGATCAGCACAAAGCAGCCACAGTGTACTGGCAAGTCTGTCTCAGAAATGAACAGAGGGGTTAATCTTACACACAGTGAAGTCATTAGGAGTTTTATCATTGAGTTTGTAGTCAGTGGGATCAACCCTTAATTAATGAGCTCAGATAAAGTTGTCTATGGCTGCATCTACCTAATCAGGACCTTGAAAGACAAACCAGATGTTTGGTTCTTGTAATGATCACTAGATTAACCTCCAGTGTCTTTCTATTTTCAATTTGCTCAACTAGTGCTGTTAGCTGCTAAATCGTGAGCTATTATAATCTACAAGCAAATGATTGTTTCTGAAATTATATCAAATCTCTCTTTGGCTGACTCTTTTCGTAATATACAGGAAGATTCTGAATGAGATTCATGTGGTCAGAGAAACATATAGCAATGATATAAAATTTAGCTATAAGATAAACTGAAACATTTTGTACCTAATTTGGAACAGCAAGAATGATTGTACTTTAAAATGTCAAGTTCCTCTCCAAATCTTTGGAAGAGTCTACTCTAGAGTCAGGCATCTAGATCATTTTGTACTAGATGTGAATATTTGACCTTTCAGAGAATGGACTATTCAGTCATCCTAGAATGAACACTAGAATTAGCCCCTTGTTCACACAGTCATCTAATCTGAGGTACTAATGGATGTAGTTGTTCACCATTTTAAACAGCAGCTTTTAGTTCACAATACTAATGCTATATTGTATTTTATGGTAGATATTTCTAGATTTCTTTAATCTTAGGATTTATGCTCTTCTTTAGAAAAAAAATGTGTTGTAACACTAACCATTAGATGCCATATTAAAGAGCCATTGTTTTTATGGTTCCAATCAATTAAAGAGGTTTGATGTTTTCTCTTTGTCTTTGTGGATAGCACTGCCTGGTCCCTCCCAAAGGCTCTCACCAAAGGTCCTTCATGAAAGGCTCTTAAGTAAAGTAAATTGTCAAGGGATAAGGGGGAAGGTCCTTTCATGGATTGATAAATGGTTAAAATACAGGAAACAAAGGGTAGGAATAAATGGTACGTTTTCAGAGTAGAAAGAGGTAACTAGCGGGATGCCCCAAGGATCTGTTCTGGTACCGATCCTATTCAACTTATTTATAAATGATCTAAAGAAAGAGGTAAACTGTGAGGTGGTGAAATTTGCAGCTGATACCAAACTGCTCAGACCAAAGCACACTGTGAAGAGCTTCAAAAAGTTCTCACCACTAAGTGATCAGGCAACAAAATGGCAAATGAGATTTAATGTTGATAAATGTAAAGTAATGCACTTTGGAAGAAAATAAACCCAACTATACATACAATAGGATGGGGATTAATTTGGCTACAACTACTCAACAGAAAGGTCTAGGAGTCATTGTGGATAGTTCTCTGAAAACATCCACTCAGTGTGCAGAGGCAATCAAAAAAGCAAATAGAATGTTTGGAATAATTAAAAAGGGGATAGAAAATAAGGCAGAGAATATCTTATTGCCTCTGTATAAACCATGGTATGCCCACATCTTGAATACTGCATACAGATGCGATTGCCTCTTCTGTATGAGGGCAGTAAGATATTCTGTGTCTTATTTTCTATCCCTTTCTTAATAATTCCTAGCATCCTATTTGCCCTTTTGACCACTGCTGCACACTGTGTGGAATTTGTCAGAGAACTGTCCATGATAACTCCAAGATCTCTTTCCTGATTTGTTATAGTCAAATTAGCCCCCATCATACTATATGTATAGTTGGGGTTATTTTTCCCGATGTGCATTACGTTACACGTATCCACATTAAATTTCATTTGCCATTTTGTTGCCCAATCACTCACTTTGGTCAGATCTTTTTGGAATCCCTCACAGTCTGCTTCTGTCTTGGCTATCCTAAACAGTTTGGTATCATCCGCAAACTTTACCACCTCACTGCTTACCCCTTTCTCCAGATCATTTATGAATAAGTTGAAAAGGATTGGTCCCAGGACTGACCCTTGGGGAACACCACTAGTTAACCCTCTCCATTCTGAAAATTTACCATTTATTCCTACTCTTTGTTTTCTGTTTTTTTAACCAGTTCTCAATCCAAGAAAGGACATTCCCTCTTATCCCATGGCCATGTAATTTACACAAGAGCCTTTGGTGACGGACCTTGTCAAAGGCTTTCTGAAAATCTAAGTATACTATATCTACTGGATCCCCCTTGTCTGCATGTTTGTTAACTCCTTCAAAGAACTCTAATAGATTAGAAAGACATGATTTCCCTTTATAGAAACCATGTTGACTTTTGTCCAACAAATTATGTTCTTCTACATGCCTCATAATTTTATTCTTTACTATTGTTTGGACTAATTTGCCTGGTACTGAAGTTAGACTTACCGGTCTGTAATTGCCAGGATCGCCTCTAGAGCCCTTTTTAAATATTGGTGTCACATTGGCTACCTTCCAGTCATTAGGTACAGAAGCCGATTTAAAGGATAAGTTACAAACCACAGTTAATAGGTCAGTAATTTCCCATTTGAGTTCATTTAGAACCCTTGGATGAATGCCATCCGGTCCCGGAGATTTGTTAACATTAAATTTTTCTATTTATTCCAAAACCTCCTCTAATGACACTTCAATCTGGGACTGTTCCTCAGATTCATCACCCACAAAGGACAGTGCAGATTTGGGAATGTCCCTAACATCCTCAGCCGTGAAGACCGAAGCAAATAAATCATTTAGTTTATCCGCAATGGCTTTATCATACTTGATTGCTCCTTTTATATCTCGATCCTCCAGGGAACCCACAGGTTTTTTAGCAGGCTTCCTGCTTCTAATGTACTTAAAAAAGTTTTGTTATTTCTTTTTGAGTTTTTGGCTAGCTGTTCCTCAAAATCCATTATTATAGAGGTGTTTATTTTGGTAGCCTCTCTAATCTCCCTCAGCATTTCAATGTCAGTATCGCTGTCCTGGTCAGGTGGTCGGTAATATATCCCTACTGCTAATTTCTTATTATTGGAGCATGGAATCACTATCCATAGCGATTCTATGGAACATGTTGATTAATTTAATATTTTTATTTCATTTGATTCTACATTATCTTTCACATACAGTGTCACTCCACCACCCACCCAGCCTGCTCTATCCTTTCAATATATTTTATATCCCGGTATGATTGTGTCCCACAGATTTTTCTCATTCCACCAGGTTTCAGTGATGCCTAGTATGTCAATGTCCTCCTTTAATACGAGGTACTCTAGTTCACCCATCTTATTAGTCAGACTCCTAGCATTTGTGTAGAAGAACTTTAAAAATTTGCCACTGCTTATTTGTCTGCCCTTCCCTGATGCATTGGATTCCTTTATATGCAGTTGTTTGTCTGCTCTGGCCCATGGTTTGTCCTCTCCCCTCCTCTCTTTCTGACTACAGCTTAGAGAATCTCTATCAATGGATTCTCCTCTAAGAGAAGTCTCCATCTGATCTCCGCATCAATCGGCTTTTCCCCATGTCTTAGTTTAAAAACTGCTGTACGGCCTTTTTAATGTTTAGTGTCAGCAGTCTGGTTCCACCCTGGTTTAGGTGGAGCCCATCCTTCCTGTATAGGCTCTCCCCCTCCCAAAAGTGTCCCTAGTTCCTAATAAAGCCAAACCCCTCTTGCCTTCACCATCGTCTCATCCACGCATTAAGACTCTGATGCTCTGCCTGCCTACTTGGCCCTGTACGTGGAACTGGAAGCATTTCCGAGTATGCCACCATAGAGGTCCTGGATTTCAGTCTCTTTCCTAGCAACCTAAATTTGGCCTCCAGGACATCTCTCCTACCCTTCCCTACGTCATTGGTACCTACATGTACCACAACCACCGGCTCCTCCCCAGCACTACACATAAGTCTATCTAGATGCCTCGAGAGATCCGCAACCTTCGCACCAGGCAGGCAAGTGACCATACAGTTCTCCCGGTCATCACAAACCCAACTATCTGTGTTTCTAACGATTGAATCAACCACTACTAACACCTGCCTCTTCCTAACATCTGGCATTCCCTCCTCCTCAGAAGTATCCTCAGTGCGAGACGATATCACAACATTCTCGGGTAGGTGGGTCCCAACTACGGGATGGTTTCCCTCTGCTCCCATTGAATGCTCTGTTCCCTTGAGACTTTCATCCTCCTTAAGAACACGGGGGCTCTCAGACTGGAGGTGGGACAGTACTACAGTGTCCCGGAAAGTCTTATCGACGTATCTCTCTACCTCCCTTAGTTCCTCCAGTTCAGCTACCCTGGCTCTCAAAGCCCGAACTCGGTCTCTGTGGGCCAGGAGCTCCTTGCAACGGGTGCACACATACGCCACCCGCCCACAGGGTACATGTTACACTCTACGCAATAAACAGGATAGCCCCCAATCTGCTGCTGTCTCCATTTTTTTATGAATAAGTTTAAATATAATCTGGACTTATTAAATCTCTGGAATATAGATTATTATAAAAGTAAGGTTTAAAGGAAGTCAGGAGTCACTAGCACCCTCTAACCTCCTTCTCCAAACTCCCTGTTCGCAAGATCCCTGGTCGCTGACTCACAGGCTTATCAAACCTTGGTAGCCCCTCCCCCTGACTGAGGCTAAGCCAATTAAAAGAGGCTTCTAGATTTCAAACCTTTTAGAAACTCCTTCAAACAAACAAACAAACCAAACCATACCAAACCAAACCAAACAGACAAACAAAAGCTCAGCACACAGCAAATAACCCCCCCCCCCCACACACAACATACACTACAGACAGCCACTTACGAAATGGTACTGCTCTTTGTTAAGAGTTGAGTGGTGAACCTTTTCAACATGATTTATTATTTCTGGTTATATGGTACAGCAGCATCTTTAGCTTTTCCCAGTAGCATTTCCCAATCTGAGTGTTTTCACCTTTATTTGAGGATATATCTTATAGTAATACAATTAGGTGTTAAAATCTATTTAAATGAGCGGATCTGTTTACAGATAATGACTACTACCCCAAGCAAACTAGGTTAGTGAAGCCATTAAATAAATAAATAAAAACCCGGACAAATAGTATGGGTGGTGACTTTGAGCAGCAGTGTATGTGTATACATATACATATACATATACATATACATATACATATACATATACATATACATATACATATACATGTTTGTTTTCACGGCTGTGTTAGCTTGATGTATAATTCAACCTGACTTGCCTCCACATGTAAAAGTGTCTTGTTTGAATTCGGCAACGTTTTAAATTGTCATTAGCTGACCTAACTGGGGATATATGTTTGAAACACAAGTACTAGGAGTACATTGGGGATGCGAGTATGGCTACAGCTCAAGTTAGAACAACTCATCAACTTCTAATCCAGTCACTTTACTAATACAGTAATTCTGTTCTGCTACTCAAATTGCTTTCCTCAGCTACTGAGAAGACTGTATCCTGTCCAGAAGAATAATCTTTCATTTCAATTTGATTTACTTCACTTCTTGAATCCTCTTCCCTGTTTACATGGGTGTGAGGTAACCATGATTCTTTGTCACTTCTTTTGATCAGTGGTATGAATTTTTAGGTCTTGGAGTTTCCATCTTTTTCTCTTCAAACATATTTTGATTGAACCTCTTCATCATCCACATCCTTTCTTGCTGTCCTCTTCCTTCCATGCTTCCTTTTCCATTACAAGCCCAGCCTACCTCAAATGTACGCTTTCTAAACTGTTAATCTCAAATTTCTTGAGTGCACACTCTGTCTACCTTCGGCTTGTCTGCCTTTCTCATCAGTATATTATTTTCTACCAGTTGTAGCTTCTATCTCTATAAGACCTATCCTTTCCAAACCATAGATTAGACAGGAACAAATTCATGCGGCTTACACTTTTTCTTTCTCTTTGCCCCTTTTTTTGTCCCCAGTTCTTCTTTCACACTTTTCACTGATGTTCAGGAGCATCGGGTTCTTCTTTTCAGTATCCAAATATATCACTGGTGGCAGTTCCAAAGTAGTAGTTCCCAAGTCTGCATATTCTTTATTCTGATTCAGTTTCTGTCCTTAATTGTCAATCTGCACTTCTTCTTTCAACTTCCCTACTTGCATATCTTCAGTTTCATACCAGCCTCTGGTGAGTAGATGGCTGATAAATTTGAAGTACCACTCTTTTCTAACTACTGGAGAGGAAATTTTTTTTGTTTATTTCTCTCCCCTTCATCGCCTCCTTTCTTTTGTAGATGAAGATGTCCATTAATCTGCAATTCCCCTAGTCTTCTGCTGCTGTGAGGAATGGAGAAAGAAAAGGGTTTCACTACTTGTCCTTCTACCATACTTATTGGATCCAGTGCCTGCCTGCCTTTGCTGCCATATTATAACCTCTCATACTATTTTAGTGCAGCTATTTGTAGCAACAGAATTACTGGATCTGTGTCTGCAATACTGCATTATATAGTCAGACCCTAATCCTACAAACACATGTAATTAACTCAACCTTTCGGGGGAGCTATGCAGATGCTTGAGTTGAAGCACAAACATGCATACCTTTTTTTTCCTTATGAATGAAGCCCTAATTCACATTTACATTTGAAAAGTAATCTTTGCCGTGACTTTGGCTAGAAATGTACATTTTTTTTAAATACAGGCAGTCCCCGGGTTACGTACAAGATAGGGACTGTAGGTTTGTTCTTAAGTTGAATCTGTATGTAAGTCGGAACTGGCGTCAGCCGCTGCTGAAACTGATCAGTTTCAACAGCGGCTGAATCTGGACGCCAGTTCTGACTTACATATGGATTCAACTTAAGAAACCCAGGCGTCCCAAAGTCAGCTGCTGCTGAAACTGATCAGCGGCTGATTCCAGGAAGCCCGGGGCAGAGCAACTCTGCCTCGGGCTTTCTGTAGTCAGCCCCTGATCAGTTTCAGCAGCGGCTGACTTGGGGACGCCTGGGGCAGAGCAGCTGGGGTGCTGCTGGGTTGCTCCAGTAGCGCCGCTCCTTGGCGCTACTGGAGCAACTCAGCAGCACCCCAGCTGCTCTGCCCCAGGCGTCCTGATTCAGCCACTGCTGAAACTGACCAGCAGCGGCTGAATCAGGACGCCTGGGACACAGCAGCTGGGGTGCTGCCGGGTTGGTACAGTAGAGCCGAGGAGTGGCGCTGCGGGACCAACCCGGCAGCGCCCCAGCTGCTCTACCCCAGGCGTAGGCAAGAAAAGCCTGGTCTGCTGAGTAGGGGAGGGGAGGGGGGGCACTAGCTGCGCCCCCCTCCCCCAGCAGACCAGGGAGACGCGGGTGGCAGGACCGCCCGCGTCCTCCACGGCTTTGCTCCGTCTCCCTGGTCTGCTGACCAGGGAGATGGGGAGCAAAGCCACGGAGCACGCCCGCAGCGGGACAGCCTGGGCACGCCTGGGCTGTCCTACTGCAGGCATGCTCCAAGGCTTTGCTCCCCGTCTCCCTGCAGACCAGGGAGACGCAGAGCAAAGCCGCGGAGCACGCCCGCAGCAGGACTGCCCGGGCGTGCCAGGCAGACCAGGGAGACGTGGAGCAGCTTTTCTCGCCCCGGAGGACGGGGGCGGCGGGACTGCAGCGCATCTGGGCGTCCCGCCGCTCCAGTCCTCCGGGGCGAGAAAAGCCCCGTTCGTAACTGCGGATCCGATATAAGTCGGATCCGCGTAACTCGGGGACTGCCTGTAAGTGCTTAACATGTGCAGAAATTGATGGGTTAGTCTTCCAAACTCACCAGGAAAAACTTTCCACTAAATGTTGTTGAATGGGTGGATTTTTCAAGTCTTGTGTAAAGGATTTACAAAACAGCTTTATTTTTACTAATAAAACACAAACATATAAATGTTGTATTTTTGTACCTTCTTTGTTATTTCCTTAAGATAAATACAGCCAGTAATATTGTATCTCTTTTACTTTTTTTGTAGTTCATTATCTGCTGAAATAACATAGCTATGATTTGTTCAGGAAAACATGAAAATATTGGCTTCGTTTCTTCAGGGGAAATGCTTACAATTTTCTGAATAATGGTCATTTTAAAAAGTTATTTACTCTTTCCCCCTTGCTACATGATATGACTGCTTATATTGATTATTTTTATTTTTATTCCAGTTGATTGCACAAAACCCTTGCTTTTATTATAATGGAATATTTGCAAATCAATGGAAGTTGTTAAATTAAAATGGCTTACCCTCAGAGGACATTCAACGACTAAGGAAAATATTATTTTGAAAGGGAAAAAAATCCTTGTTCTTTGCCTTATTGCCATCATAGTGCTGATATCATGTATTATGACAGTACAAGGGTTATAGTAAAAGCTACTTTGCTCTGGGAATACGTCAAACTGAAATTAGAAGTCACAAAATAAATAATAATAACAATAATAATAATCTACAAAATAATATTTGTTCTATGTAATAGTTAAGAGCATGATTTTGAGGGAATCCACCTATTGACAACTCCTATTGAAACTTGTGAAATCAATGGCTGTGCAGTGTCTCTGAAGATGTGTCATAATTGTCAATCTTAGCCTCTTGCCTGAGCAAGTGGAATGACGAAAAAGGAACAAGTGAGCTTTGGAGAATAAATACTTCCTTCCATGGCTGTAGTAGCCCTCACAGCTACTGTGTGTCTCCTGTATGTAGGACAGGGGTTCTCAAAAACTTAATTTTACTATGACCTTCTTCTTTGGACAATTAAAGTTACTTGACCTCCCAGAACGGGGAGAAGAGGAGATGAAACTGAGCCAGCATAAGCCCCCAGGGAAAGGGGTGGCAAAGTTGAAAACCAAGGGCTGCAGCCCTAAGCAGGGGGCCTGTAACCTGAGTCCCAGTTTCCAGGGCTGAAGTCCTAGGAATTTGGTACCAGGCTGCAGCTAGTCTAAGCCTGCCCAGGGGTTGCAACTCACTGAGGGTATGTCTACACCACAGCACTAATTTGAACTAACTTAATTCGAATTAGTTAATTCGAACTAAGCTAATTCGAACTAGTGCATCTAGACCTAAAAACTAGTTCGAATTAGCATTTTGCTAATTCGAACTAGCATGTCTACATTGAGTGGACCCTGAACCGAGGTTAAGGATGGCCGGAAGCAGTGCCGGCAGGGCATCAGATTAGGACTTAGAGCATGGAGCTGCTGTCTCAGGCTAGCCGAGGGCTGTGCTTAAAGGGACCCGACCCCCATCCCGGACAGACAGTTCTCAGGGGTTCCCTGCTCGCTTGTCTAACTTGATGAGGGACAGCAAAGCAGTCCTGACTTGGAGTGACCTGAATGCTCACACTCGGCACATCACAGCACTTGGCCATCAGCCTGGCTGCACTTGCCGCAGGCTGCATCCGCGGAGGAGGTCAGTCGGGGGGCTGCAGGAGAGCTTCCACCCCGAGGAGCCCGCAGAGCCACCCCAGTCTTCCCCATCGGGGACTCATACCCCATTCCTCACTCACCTCCTTCCACTTACCCCTCTCTAGCCCCCATTCCTGATGTACAAAATAAAGGACACATGTGTTCAAAAATAGAAACTCTCTTTATTGAACAAAACTCGGGGAGACTGGGAACAGGAGGTGGGAGAGGGGAAGAGAGAGAGTGGGAAACGGGAGGGCAACTAAAATGATCAGGGGTTTGGAACAGGTCCCATATGAAGAAAGGCTAAAGAGACTGGGACTTCTCAGCTTAGACAAGAGGAGACTGAGGGGGGGATATGATAGAGGTTTATAAAAGCACGAATGGTGTGGAGAGGGTGCAAAAAAAAAAGTTCCTCATTAGTTCCCATAATAGAAGGACTAGAGGACACCAAATGAAATGAATGGGTAGCAGGCTTCAAACTAATAACAGACAGTTCTTCTTCACAAAGAACAACCTGTGGAACTCCTTGCTGCAGGAGGCTGTGAAGGCTAGAATTATAACAGAGTTTAAAGAGAAGTTAGATATATTCATGGAGGCTGTGTACATGGAGTGGTATTAGCCAGGGGATAGAAATGGTGTCCCTGGCCTCTGTTTTGGAAGGCTGGAGATGGGTGGCACGAGACAAATGGCTTGGTCATTGTCTCCGGGCCATCCCCTCTGGGGTAGCTGGTGTTGGCCGCTGTCGGCAGACAGGCTACTGGGCTAGATGGACCTTTGGTCTGACCCAGTACGGCCGTTCTAAGCTCAGGGCTCAGGGTCGGGGGTCTCACTGGACCACCTTGATTTTCATGCAAACCTGCTCCTGGGTGGCCAGGCTGGCAGCTGTCCTGCCCTAGACGGCCACTTTCCTGTGCCTAGTGTGGAGGTCGTGGATGAGGTCCACGATCTCCCCACTAGACCAGGCGGGCGCCTGCCTCTTGCGGCCCTGGGCAGGCTCCTGGGAGCCGCCAGCCTGGTCTTGGGAAGAGGCGGAGGGCTGGGTGGCAGTGGGTGGCTGGTTCGTGCCGTGCCAGGGGCAGGGTCTGCTGGCTGGGTGGTGGCAGGCTTGCACCTTGCACGGGCACCATAGCCAGACTGTGCCCCTTTAATGGCTCCGGAGCCGGGAGGGGGGCAGAAGAGTTTCCCTGGTGGTGCCCAGAGTGGCCACCAGGGCAAGCTGGGGAGGGCTAGCCTCCCACTAGTTCGAATTAAGTGGCTACAAAGCCCTTAATTCAAACTACTTAATTCGAACTAGGCGTTAGTCCTCGTAGAATGAGGTTTACCTAGTTCAAATTAAGCGCTCCACTAGTTCGAATTAAGTTCAAATTAGCGGTTAGTATGTGTAGCGCCTATGATTGTTAATTCGAACTAATGGCTGTTAGTGCGAATTAACTTTGTAGTGTAGACGTACCCTTAGGCGTCATGACCCACAGTATGAGAACACTGGGAAGTTTGAGCAGAAGATCTGCTCAGGCATAAAGTTTGCTTGAGGAAGGTAGTTCAAAGGGCTATGTGGGATAATTTGTTATAACAATCTAAGGAGAAGAAGGGATGAAATGCTAGAATTATTCCATACTCATTAGATTTCAAGATCCATTTCATGTTAATCCTGGGATGCCCAAATCCCTCCTTTCTATGGGTTGAAGAAGGAGATCAGTATGCTGGAAGTGCTTCTTATTTTGCCAGTGCTATTGCTTGGGGAAGAGAAGAAGGTGAGCACAGATTCCTGGCCACAGCCCAGCTGTCTGGCAAAGTTTCAGAGTATGTTCCTTTTCATTGCTGTTTGCTCTCTTCACACTTGTCAGTTCATTTTCACAAAATCACAAAACAAGCAATGGTAAGATCCTGGGATCTGGAGATTTAAATATAGTTGGGGAGTTTTGTCTGGCATTCGTTAGTTGGAAATGAATGATTCAGCATTTGTAATGGCACACTTCTTGAAGGTTTTTTTTAATTTACACAGCAAAAGCTGTTTTTCTTCCAACACTGCAGTTTACCATATAAAAGTAGCAAAATGCTCCAAAATGACTGTTATGTTGATAAATTTTTCATATAAAATAAAAGCTTGAAAAGAAAGCAAGATACACATTATGGTTGAAAATCAAAACACAGTGCCTGGCCTTAATAACCAAATAAGCAGAATAACTTCTATGGGTGTCTAGCCATCCCCATTCCCTACATGAGTGATGGTGGTGATGAATAGTCTTCAAAGAAATAGCTCCTCTGATCCTCCCTTTGCCTTTTCTCTGGCCAAGGCTCTCTGCTCACTACCAGCTTCTCAGGGTAGTCCCACAGAACTGAGTTCCATGCCTGATGGAAGATGCACACACTTTGCATGGTCTCCTTACATACTTACTAGCTGCAGATGGAGGAGACTGCATTTGTCCATGTTTGAATAAGCACAATAAGTCAAATCCAATGGTCTATACTTAAGTTTCTTCAGACTAAACTGGAATTTGGGCCACTGGATTTGATTCAGTGCTAGCTCTGAAGCAATGATGGATGGACTATGGAACATTGGATGGAAGTGAATCAGGACCACCCCTTTCTCCCAATACCTTCCTACTCAAAACATTGGCAACATTCTATAATTTGTCATCTGCATTTCAACACTTTTTAAATTAGTTAATGCACCTTTAAGATCTGATCTGATCTGATAACATATAGGAGAAAATAGTGTTATTCGTCTGGCTAGAGTGCAAATGTGAGTGAAGGTGTAAATGAAAAGGGGTTTAGTCTACCTTAGGTAAGAAGACTTGATGTAAGCATATTTTTAATTCCAAGGATTATGAGGTGTACATGATCCAGTCCATACATTTTATTTTTTCAGGCAGTCATTTTCTTGTACTTTTGGAACTTGTAGAACCAAATTCAAATGTGACTTATGAACTCTAAACCGAAGGAAAACTAAACTAGCATATTATGGAGCTTCTTCCTCTGAATAGTCACTTTTAGATGTCACAATCACTTCTGAATTTGAGTGAGTGAGTCAGTGTAAGGGAGTGGAAGTTGGTGTGAGACATATTGCAGATTGGAAGAAAAGAGCAAATTAGGAACTACAATTAGGTATATGATAATGTAAGTGAAGATAGGCCAGCTCTTAACTAAATTTACTTATTCCTTTTGTTGGCTTTTTCGTATGTAAATCCCCCTTTAGTTTAATTACCATAAAAGTACTATCACCAAGTTACTAATTTGTAACATACATCATCTTGAATTCAATCTTTAATATTTCTATTTCATTCAGATCATAAAAATCCAAAGTAATCTGACTGTGTCTAGTTCTAGTTATATCTGTTTGGCCAGATGTAGTTTTAAATTCATGTTGCTCTACAACCCAAAATGTTATTTTTAAATTTATCTTCATCTGGAATTTTTAAGGGTGTTTTTATATCCTCAAATTATTTTATGCTCTCCAAAGTCTTTAGTCTTTTAAAATCCACGAGTCTTTCCCTAAATAAATGAGGGTTTTATAAAAATTCTTAATGCTTACATAGCAGAGGCCTTGTTGAAGAGTTCAAAGAATCTCATGGGTATTTAAAGGAATTATCCTTTTACAATCTTCAGTCTGTTTAATTAGAACTTCTTTGTTCATGTTTTGTGAGAAACGCTGTCTGTCTGCTTAGGGTTAAACCATTAATGAAAAGCGTGTGTTAATTAAACAACTTGTATATTTCTAATTGGCAAAAAATATCCTAACTCTCCTGAGACTTTAAACTGAGCAGAGCGACGTCTGCTAAGAGACGCCAGTGGATTGGAAAGAGACGTCATAGAAAATATTGGAGTGTCTTGGGGAAACAGCAATAATGAAAATCTTGTGTACTGAATGTTGCAAAGCGGGTAAAGGATGTGGATATCCACATTCCCAAGAGCATCATATTACAGTATTTACACAAAGCAAGAGTGATATCAGAGTTACAATTAAAGTCCAGTATTTGGAAAGTATGACGCAAACAGTAAGACATTGGATGTGAGTCATGAAATTTTAAGTTTGCATTGCAGCATGTGGAAATAATACCTATCCCTCTTCCTCTTTTCCTTCCTTCTTGTTTGCTGTAGAGAAAAATTGATTGAAAAAAAAAAAAAACAGACCTGGACTATGGGAAAAACCTTCTGAGATGTGATGCATTGATTCACACAGTAAAGTGATAACATTACATCTGTTGTACCAGTTTTCTTCATTGACATCTTCTCTAAAGTATTAATAAAAGGCCTGCTGATTATCCACTCAATTTAGATAATGATACATGAGAGTAAAGTTGAAGTTTCATTATGATACTGTTTTGCAAGAATTACTAGCATTCAAAATTCTGCTATGTTAATGAAATTTTGTGATACCCAGTTCTCATACATCTTAGTATAGAAGGAGTCTAAAGGAAAGAAAAATAATTACAAAATTCTGTGTGTGTCCCTTAAGGCTATATTAAAATATAATATAAAAAGACAGATAATGTTAACATAAAAACATGCTTTTTATTTTTCAGTGATTATCATTAAATATCAACATTAAACTGTTTCTTTATTGAGATACTGAAGAGACAATTTAGGAATACCCTTTTAAAAATACTTAAAATTATGCTATAGAGTCAGCTTCCCTCTGTTCTGTATAATCTGAGGAACATTGCCCATGTGAATTGGTGGGACAAAATTCCTAACATGGAGTTTCTTAAGCTGTGTGGAGTCATGAGCAGGGAAGCAATGCTTATGAACAAATAGTTTTGCTGAACTGGTCATGTTATGAGGATAGATGATACAGGAATACCAAAGATGGTCTTCTATGGCCAGCTTGCTCATGGAAAGTGCTTTATCAGTTGTCAATACAAGCACTATAAAGACAACTCAAAGGCCAATGAGAAGTCATGCGGCATATCTCCCAATGATCTGGAAACTCTAGTTCAGGACAGATTGTCCTGGCAGCAAACCACTGCACAGGCTCTTAACTGCTTTGAGAGTCAATGTATCCAGGCATTACAGGAAAAGCGTAGGATCCAAAAAGAACGTACTATGCCTACAGTTGGCGGTTTTCTATGTGACATCTGTAATCGGCTCTGCCCATCAAGGGTTGGTTTAGTCGCTCATCAACAGCGTCACAGAAGATGTGATCCATCGATCAACAGCTCAGGCCAAGAAGATAATTTTGGAATTTATTACCAGATACCATAGTAAGCTAATACAGATTGACATTCTTAGAAGCCTAGTTTTGATGTTCAGGTTGGTTATCTTCTTTATAATTGGTAGTTCACATTTCCACTGGTATATAACATACAATATAATTTCACATACTTTTTTTTTACAGATGCTCAGTACGTTTTGGCAAATAGCCACTCCGCATTTATTTCTCTTGCCATGTCATATGATAAATGGCATTTTTTTAGCACATCTAGCTAGACACTTTGCTATATTTTGCTAGATTGCTAAAGATATAATTTTTATTATTAGCTGAAAACAAGTTAAACTCATCTAACATGCATCTGACGAAGTGGGTCTTTGCCCATGAAAGCTTATGCTCCTATACAGCTGTTAGTCTATAAGGTGTACAGATAGTTCAGTGTACAGATAGTCCATGCCGCGTGAAGCCGCGCGGCACGGGGTTTGCACTAGCCGGCTTTTAAAAATGGTGGCGCCGGCTTTATGCTAATGAAGCCCGGGAAATTCAAATCCCGGGCTTCATTAGCAAGTTCGGTATGCTTACATTACCCCCCTAGTTCGAACTAGGGGGGTAGTGTAGACATACCCTAAGGGTACATCTACACTAGCTTGTTAGTTCGAGCTAGGTAGGGTAATTAGGGCAAGCGGAGTTGCAAATGAAGCCTGGGATTTAAATATGACCTTGAATTAGGATCTTTAATTCGAACTACCTACTCCGTGCCACATGTAGCCACAGGCACGGAGTTTGGACTAACGGGGATTAAAAAATGGCGGCGCCCGGGAACTTACAAATGAAGCCCAGGATATTTAAATCCCAGGCTTCATTTGCAACTCCGCTTGCCATAATTACGCCACCTAGCTCGAACTAACGAGCTAGTGTAGACGTAACCGAAGGTGCTACAGGACTCCTTGTCACTTTTGCAGATCCCAGCTAACATGGCTACCCCTCTGATACTTGATCTAGGATAATAGCATTTAAATGTGATCTTTTACATAATTAGACTCCTTCGGTTTGGTATTTTAGGTTTTGTGTCCCAGACCTTCCATTAAGATGTTAGGTGGTACATTTTGATAATAATTTGGGATATCTTTAGTTTATATACTTCTTGCCCAGTTTCATTACAATCTGAGTCTTTAAATGTGTGCTTACTTGCATGTAATTTAGCTATTAGTAATTCCCAAAGTACTGGATTCCCAAACCTGCTTATAAGAGTCTGCAGCAAG
This sequence comes from Pelodiscus sinensis, assembly GCF_049634645.1. Lineage (NCBI taxonomy): Eukaryota > Metazoa > Chordata > Testudines > Trionychidae > Pelodiscus > Pelodiscus sinensis. The sequence goes on along the minus strand of NC_134715.1, from coordinate 98,646,930 downwards.
TATCTGAACAACATTGCTTAACTTTAGGGGTTATACTAAGGACCTAATCTTGCTCTTTTTGATAAAATGAGTCGCAGTGACTTTAGTGTCACTAATTGTGTGAATAAGGTAAACAGTATTTTGACAAATTACTAAGAAGATGTAAAAGGGAAATAAAAGGATCTAAAAATACACATTTGTACAGTATTACCAGAAAATGCAGCAAAACAGGGATAATTTAAATCTCTTACAAAAGCAAGCTGGGCTGTGGAGAGAGAAGGACAAATAACACTTCCTGGAAATGTCAGAGTGGGGAGTGTGTTTGACTTGTGGACTTGCTACACTTTAGAAAAGAGATAGAGTCCCTATGCCAGCATTCAAGAAGTGTGCTTAATCCAACATTATTGCAGTTCCCTATGTGTGTTTCAATATCATTGACAATCTCAGGAATGAGGTTGGTTCATTAATATCCAGACATTGGTGATTGGCTAGTTCTGTGGCAAGAGAACGCAAACTATTGTGAAAGTCTATCAACTGAACAATGTGAAAGACACTAGACACTTTGAGGGAAAAAAATGGAAGAAATCAGTTTTGTTTCTCATAGTAGGTTTCTCTGCTCTTGATTTGATTTCTGATATTTTGATGAAGTGGATCATTTGGATGCAGTACTATGTACAATGAAAGGATGCTTAAAAGGCTTTTGACAAAACAATAGAAGAAAAATTGTCTGATTTAAATGAACACCTATATTTTTCTTGAACATGCAATCACAGCTGAAAGATGTCTGGTCTAGAAAAATGTGCAGATGTTCATGTCTGAAAAAACACTGGGTTTTCTGACTTTCTTTGAAGAGGTAATAGATCAGGGAAAGGTGAGCTTGGGGAACATAAAGAAGAAAAGAAACCTCAGGCCTGAGATTGAAGATGAAATGTTCCACTGTCTGACTGCAGGTCTTACCAGGGTAACTGCCTTAAATTACAGAGAAATATGAGAATGCAAAAATTGATTCATCTTTGAAGCCTTAGATGAGGGATGGGCAATGAGGAATGGTGGATGGGCTCCATGAGTGTCCCTCTTTTACCTCAGTGGACCTCCGCAGCCCGTGACCCACTGGGCTTCCACCAGCAGCCCCATGGCCCTTTTATCTGCCACTCTCCCTTCATCTGCTTTATCTGCCACTCTCCTTTCACCTGGACACAAGAGTCTTGTGCTTACCTGATCCTCCCCCGTCCTCCCACCTGATTTGTGCTCCTTCCCCACTTGTCCCCCTCCCAGAGCTGGAACACTGCAAACAGCTGATTTCCAGCATTCCAGCTCTGGGAGGGCAGGGGAGGAGTGGGGATAGAGTGTGAATCAGGTGATTTGTGGCCTGTCCAAAAGTGCTGGGAGGGAGATGGGAAGAGCAGGAAGAGTGGGCCTCTGGTGCAGCAAGAGTGGTCCATGGGCCACAGGTGGAACCCAAGTGGGCCACATGCTGCCAGCAAGCTGCAGGTTCCCTATTTCTGCCTTAGATGTTGCACCTTTGAGGTATGAAGGCTGAGGGCTGAACTTTCAGGAAATTAAGATTTAAATCTTAATGACAAGCATCTAATAAGAGCAGGTCCACTGACAGGGGTGACACAAGGGGTAACTTCCCCCAGGCCTGGTGGTTCAGCAGGGGCCGGGGTCGGGGCTCTCAGCCATTGCCACTGTTACTGTGTCAGCGGCAGCAGCCGAAGTCCCAGGCCCTTTAAATTGCTGGTGGAGAGCCAGACTGGGTGCTCCGCGCAGCTCTGCGAGCTAGGGAGGGAGCCAAGTGTTATATTCTGGGAGGTGCTGAGGTCTGGCTGCTTCTGGCTCTACCTCTTCTGCTCAAGGTCCCACTCCTTCTGGGAGCACTGTACTGCCCTCTCTCTCCCCCTCCCCCTACACACCTTGCCTGAGGGTCAAGGAAGCTGTCACCACCCCGTATAACAATTACAGGATATGGGGATACAGTCTGGTGACAGCACTGAGAAAATCAAGTTTTCCAAATATATTTTATATGAACAAGTAGTCAATACTCTTTTTGGTTTCAGGAGATACTTTACTAAATCATGAAAATACTCAAGGCAAGGTAGATTTGTCCTCTCTGATTCCAAGTTTTTATGTCTACACCATCAGCTTATTTCAATATAAAAACTCCTAAGTAACTATTTTGAAATAAGCTTATTCCTCTTCACAAGCAGGAGTTATTTCAAAATAACAAGCCCATTATTTCGAAACAACAGGCATAATAGTGTTGACGCTTGCTTTGTTATTTCAAAATAAAGGGAGTTATTTTGAAATAACTCCTCAGTGTAGACATGCTCTAAGGTGCCACAGAACTACTTGTTTTTTAAAGTTACAGACTAAAACGGCTACCCCTCTGAGACTTGTAGTGAAGAATGTTTTTGATCAGAGGAACTATTTGTAGATTGAAACTTTACACCTGAATAAATCTGGGAAACCAGAGCCTCAAAGGGCAAGTAAGAAAGATCAGTTTGACTTGTCTTGATTTATTGTTTGGACACCTTGATTGTCAATGGGAACCCAAAAAAGGTATGTCATCTCAGGGCAGGCCTGCAAAAATGAGAAAATATCTACTTTTGCCTTTTCACTTGTGAATGTGAAGAGTAAAAATATTACACTTTCTTGCTGATGTATATAACAATCATGTCCACGTAAGATTGGAATCATATCCTGTAGATTGTTCAGAGATGCTCATTTTTGGTACAATTATCCTAGTCTATGTCAAACAATTTAGGGTCTGTGTTTAAGATTCATCACATGTTCTCTTGGCAAAAAAAGAAGAATTCTGAATACTATCCTGTGACACGGTTGGGTGGAAACCCCATCTGGTGCGGGGCTAAGGTGCCCATCAGTCTTTGGAAATAGGGGTGGGTGTACGTATCTTACATCTATATTCCTCCCAATCCAAGGCTATACGCATGATCTTAGCTACAGGATAGTCTGGTCTAGTAGACAGAGTCTGTTGGTTCACTCTTGTCAGCCAAACCACAATGTGTACGGCCCAGTGTCAGGCAATCTATATATCCGGGCAAAGCAGTGAGGCCCAATGGCCAGAGTCCAGAAATCTGTTCCTGTTCACAGGGCAATTAAGCCAATGGCTAGAGTCAGGAAGTGCTGGGGGTAGGGGGAGTTGCACCCCCGGGGATCTAGGCTCTCTCACTCCACTGGACCCCAGACCAGGGTCCTCTTGGTGGCCGCAACTTGGGCCACTAAGTCAACAGGAAAAATTTCCTTCCAAAACATGCTGACTCAAAACTTTGAGTCACACAGCAGTTTGCCATTGCATTCCCCATGGCTATTTCCTGCTGCTGTGGCCTGGGCTTTGTGTTACCTCTAGGTTCTCTTGTCTGTCCCATTCCTGGTGCCATCAAACCCAATCAGGGTTCTGTGGTTACCTTGGCCTCTGTTTGGATTGCATCATTTCTGGTTCCAGAGGTCCTGGGCTTCCGCTGAGCCTTGGCTATCAAGGATTCATTGTCTTTATGAGAATCCCAAAGAGCAAGGGCTGGGGCAAGTATTCTGTCATTCTGACTTATGTTCAGCAAATATTTCCAAGCACCTCTACACTAAAATAGATCAAAGACCAATGATTTTGTTTATTTTTGTAGAAGATTATGATATTGAACTCAATATCTACCCTCTAAAACTTTTAGAATATGTTGTCAGATTTTTCCATTGAGATAGGGATGTAAACAGGTACCTGGGGGTTGTGAGCTGGCCCCTCATACGTGGGAGGGCCAAAAGCAGAAATTGACCACCCTGCACGTGAGGGGGCTGGGAGCAGGAGCCCACCAACACACGTATGGGGTGGGGGGCAAGGTAGGGACCCTGCTTAATGGTTAATTGGTTACCAGTTAACTGATTAACAGGATTTTATATCCTTAGTGTGAGGCAGGGATGGATTTCTAATTAGGCACAGAAAGCATGTGCCTAGTGGCTTACATTTTTTATGGAAAACATGAAGGTCAGCTGTAGGCAGAGGAGGTGCTGAAAATGCTCTGCTTAGGGGCATGTAGGTTGTAAATCCAACCCAGGGCTGAATAATATTTCAGAGTTTTTTCTTGACATTCCTAAATAGGTAACTGATATCACAAGTTGCCTGGCTATTCCAAGAGAGGTTACTGTTGGAAGAGCTATTAATGTTCAAGTTTTGGGATAGTAGGTTGCTGTGCCAGAGCAGTGGTGGGCAACCTATGGCCTGTGGGCTACATGCAGCCCATCAGCGTAATCTACTGGTGAGCCCCTAGACCAGGGCTACTCAACTTTGGAAGCCCCAGGGGCCACATTGATACACAAAGCACATGCTGAGGTCTTCAACTTAAGTGGGGTTGCATATACATGCAAATATATATGCAAATATATGCAAATAGATTTTTTCACACTGATGGGCATGAATACAAAGATTAAGCCTTAAGCTGTGGTGCTGGACCCAAACATGGCCAGTGTAAGCCAGTCAGTACCTCTCAGGCTCTGTCCACAAGGCTAAGCAGCCAGCACTTCCCACAATGCCCCAGCACTGCAGGCACCTTCTCTGTGGGAGCTAGAAATGTAGACACCCTGTACCCATCAGTCCTAGCCAGCCCATCCAGTTACATCTTTCAGTACTCACCCCACGTGGGAGAGGCCTCACCAATGTGGAGCGTGTTCCCAGTGGAGGACATTTTCAAAGGATCCTACCTGTGGGCTGCGTGTTGAGCCTTGCGTAAAAGCAAATCACACCACGGGCTGTAAACAAATAGGCTGCGGGCTGCATGCAGCCCGTGGGCTGCGTTTTGAGTAGCTCTGCGGTAGACAGTGTGTAAGTTAATCATCTGCAGGCATGGTTCCCCACATCTCCCAGTGGCTGTGATTCGCTGTTCCCACTGTGAGTTGTGGGGGTCCATGCCTGTGGATGCTCAACATAAACAAAATGTATCACAGCTCACCATTGGCTTATTCTTACATCTGCCTGTGGCTCATGGGTCTCAGGTTGCCCACCATGGTAATTTGTTTGCTTGTTTGTGTAGTTTAATTTTGTATTTATGAATTTTTGTGGTGGAAGAAATGGATTTTTTTAGGTTCTTTTGTGATGGATATCTGGGCTGGGGTGTATGTGAATTCTGAGAGTATTCTGTGCTGGGTAGCCTAGAGGTCATGAGTGTGCAGCTACATGTGGTAAGTAATGGACTGAGTGGTTACTATGTAGAACCTCTGATGACACATGCTTTATAAATAACCAAGATATACAGTGTTGGAAATCAGTATGAATACTTCTTGGGTGCCCTTCTTGCTGTCCTAGTGTTCAAATGTCTGAACAAGTTTGACATTTATTTTGGTTCCTATGCTTCATTGAATGTTACTTGAATGAAATCTTTTGTCTAAGGCTATTTCTTGCTTAGTAAGGAACTTGAAATTGATTTTAACTTGACACTTTTCTTCTCTGAAGTAATATAAAATCTTTGTCTAATAAATGTGTACAAAGGCTTTGTGGGCCATCAGAGTGCCATGACATTCCAGTGTATTGATTTTGGAGTGTTAAAGGGTGACAGATTTAGAGTTAACGGGCCATCAGAGAATTGGGATTCAAATTGTACCCTATAAGCTACATTGAGTTTCCTGTAACATGACAGGCTTTCTAAAGCAGTGGAAGTAATTGTGTTCTTATGTAATTTCATGTGTGTAAACTTGAAAGATTAATTTAAAGATGTTTCTCTCCAATCATGCACAAAAAAAAGTAAAATGGTTAGAAAAGTATTAAGAAATTTAAGAAAAAAATTATATTGACCCAAAATAATTACTTTTGAAAAATTACTTAAAAATTGTTGGTTTTGCATACTATCAATGTATTTTCTTCTTAAATATTATACATCTTTTTTATTATCTATTAAAAGCTGGGATAAGATGCATTTATTTTATCTATAAAATATACCTAGTGTTATGGTACGAGCTCCCAACTACATTTTTAACATACAGGGATTTTTTTTATATTTTGCATAATTTTTGCTTCTTTTTATTTTTACTGTATTTTTTGAGTTATGATACATGCAACAAAGCATGGCCAAAGGTCTAATGCAGTTACCCTACAGAGCATCAAATGTTGACAAGTAAAGTATTATAACATTCAAAGATGTGGACTAGAGAGAAGTAATAATAGTCATCTTTCATTGTACTCTTCTTCCATTGAAATGTTCTTTTTCAGTTTAATGACCTTCTGGTGGATGCACTGAAAACAACATTTTGATTATATTATTATTGTGTAGAAAAATTCATGGAGCTAAGTCCAACTGTATCTTTGGAAACTAATCATAGGTGTACTAGATTTATGGACTTAAAACCAATCTATCACAGTCAGCTTTTAATTTATTTTTGGATGTTCTTGCTATTTTGTGTTCTTGAATAAGAGTCTGACCTGTAAAGGAGTATAGAAAGCATTTTATAATATATGTTTACTCTGTTTTTTAACAACATAAGTATTTTGCTTAAGCAGATTTGCTCGGAAGTGACAGCTTTGAAAAATTGGACACAGTGGTTGCTGGAAGCATTTCAGTTCTAGGCAATCTAAATAGTGCAGAAGGGGAAAATGAAATATCACTGTATTTTAAAGATGACAGTTTTGTCAAAGATTTCTTTCCACTCTTCGGCTTAAAACAAATGGAGTAAATCATGTATATCTATTTAAAATGTGTGTGCACTCATTGGGGAAAGCACCACCTTTTAGATACTTTGCTGCAGAGAACACCAATGATAAAGTTGACTTAATAAATGTAAAACAGAGGGTGAAGAATATAATTCTCCCAGCTTAATTACTAGTTCAAAATAGTTTCAGATCATAACAAGATTTCATAGAACATAGTTATATTTTGGGGGCCTAAGTAAAGTCTGGAGAAAGTAGACTATAGCTCATTATAGTAATTTTTGCGCACACATATTTAACTGCTCAGATGTTAGGGTTTTTTGTCTAATACATTTTCAGTTATATTTCACTAATCTAGAAATAACTATGTGATATTAATGAATTAAAACAGGGACATATTTCACTTTTTTATGCTGGGAGTTCTATGCCAGGATCAAGCCAGCCCACACTTCCATTTAGCGATGTGAAAAGGTCAGGATAGTTATGACTTCATAACACCTGTTCACGATACTTCAGTGGTCTGAAAACCTCTTAATTAGATCTGCAGATTTTTTGAGAGTATAGTGAGTATGCCACTTTTGTGTCTAGATCATTTTTATTCTGTGATTTGGCCTGCTTTTCACAGGCTGTGGTTTTCTACTCACTGATAGTATTAGGCAGAGAAGGCAGCCAGCCAAATTGAAACAACTCCATATGTTTCAGTGTCTCTTCACTCTTTCTCAGCTCCATAGTTTGACTCCTGCCTCACAGTGGTATAGAATCATAGAATACTAGGACTGGAAGGGACCTTGAGAGGTCATCGAGTCCAGTCCCCTGCTCTCATGGGGGAAGTGGGAAGGCTCACTTGTATCCATCATCCCTGAATTGTACCATGGCAGCATGGATTCAGGCTCAATGGCCTTAGAACAGCCTAATCTTAAAGAGAGGGAAAAAAACCAAACCACACACATTATTCATCCTCTAACATCTGTCTTCCCTCTTTTTTACTGCAGGTAATTTTTGCTCACACTGAAATTCTTGCCACTCTTACCATCGACAAGGGCAGCAACGGCCTTAGATGCTCTTGAAATAACGTCTATTATTCCTGCTGCACATCCCGCCAAACTAGACGCACTTTTCCAAAAATGCTTTTAACGGAAAACTTTTCCGTTAAAAGCATTTCCGGAAAATCATGCCAGGCTAGACGTAGCCCTAGTCTTTCAAATTTGTCTTCAGAAGATGGAGAGTCTGAGTTTGTGATCTGTCCCATGGATCCAGCTCGGAGTGGGCCTCAGGAAAATTGGAATGTATTTGTTCAGAAATATTTTTCTGATATGTTACTTGCAGACTCTTGGAAAAAGAGTGAATACAAAGGTTCTCCTCAGTTTGTAGGATTAGGGAACTAAGAGAGATGCTGCTGTAGAGTGTGTCTATCATGTAGTGCTCGCTGCTGAGCCAACAGACGTTCCTGTCCCAGGTTCCTTTCTCTAGTGCCCTTCAATAATTCCACACAATGTGTACAGCTGTTGATAGAATTCCCATGCTGGTTTCTAATTTATTAAATACAAATAATTGGAACATAACTCTGTCCTTGAGTTCAGGGTTACACAGATCTATCCTTTGGGGTCTGTGGTTCTCAATTCTAGTCTCTCAGGCCTATAATTTCTCCATTTTGACTGTACAATTTCACAGTCCTCCTCCTTAGGGCTTATGTTCTCAATTCTGGAAGTTCCTCTCCCTTAGGAACTTCTGTATATAAGCACCTGCTTCAATTGACACATGATGACCTTTTATGAAGCCCTGGTGCTTGTTATCCAAATAACTGACTAGTTGAACTGCTAGGTGGCCATGGATAGCCTAGGCTCAGATTCATCTTAAATGAGCCAGCAGCCTGATGACAGAAGCCATCCTGTCCATCCTACATTGTAGAAAATAATGAAACAGCCTGTGCTTTGCATGATGCCAAACTGGCTTCCCCAACTGTGCTCAGATGCTATACAAGTTTTCAGAGGATTATTATGAGGAATGGCTTAATTGCTCTAAAGAGGATTCTGTTATGTCTGACTGAAAAAATGGACCTGGAACTCCATTCTAAAAACAGCCAGTGGTCACATCCCACATGGGAAGAGTGGGAGCTACACTGAAAACTGGATGATCCTTGTTGCATGTCTTTGCCAAATTTATAGAATTTGAATTTCCATGTCAGTTTGTGCTACCTGTAGATAAAGGGTTGTTTAGGGCAGCAGCAGCTCCTTTTATGCGGAAGGTTCTCAATTCATTTTATTTAACTGAGGAATATCTACTATAGTTCAAACTGAAAATGATGCGCTGATCATGAAGGAATGGAAATTTTTACATGCTATTTCTTTTTAAGTGTTCCAGTTTGTGATGACCCACTCTTGGAAAGCTAAATCAAGAATGATTAGTTCAGATTTTCAGTAAATTTCCTCCAGTTGGTTAGAGAGTATATTTGGAAGAGAGAGTATATTTATTTGTTTGTTCCTTTTGCCACTTGATGTACTAGTCTACAAAAACGAGGAGTCCTGTAACACCTTAAAGAATTGGGGCTCATCTAGAATATTCTGGAGGGTTGTAAGAGGATCTCACTTCTGATCTCACATTTGAAAGCTCCGTTTTCGAAAGTGAAAGTAGTTTAGATGTAACTTTTTTGACGAACCCCCTCCCTTTGTCGAAAAGCCGCTGTTCCTCAAAAAATGAGGTTTATGCAGCTTTTCAACAAAGGGGGGGGATTTGCCGAAAAAGCCGCATCTAAACTACTTTCGAAAGTGAGATCGGAAGAAGATATGCAAATTCCACGGGAATTCCTCTTTTAATGCTCCAGAATATTCTAGATGAGCCTTAACAGATTTATTCAGGCATAAGCTTTCATGGATAAAAATCACTTTGTTAGATGCATGCCCATCTCGGTTTTTACCCACAAAAGCTTATGACTGAATAATTCTGTTAGTTTTTAAGGTGCTTCATTGTTTTTGAAGGCATAGACTAACACAGCTATTCCTCTGAGACTAATCTGCAAAGTTAAACTTCTAAAACTGGCATGTTGGTGTTTCTTGAATAAGTACAAGATAAGCATCAATTCTGGGAAATCAACCAGGAAGAAGTTGCAGCTGAAGAAAGGTTAGGAAAAGGGTTCTAAAAATCTTATTATTACTACTATAGCAGCTGCATATCCAATAGTGTGTGTCTACATTGCACAGTTATATTGAAATAACTGATATTATTTCAACATAACTGCGAGCGTCTACACAGCAATTCCGTTATTTTGAAATAATATCAAAATAACTGATGGCTTATTTTGAAATCTGTAAGCCTCATTCCATGAGGAATAACAATGATTCTGAAATGGCTATTTTGGAATAGCAGTAGTGGGGACGGGACGTTCCACTCCTGCTGTTTTGAAATAACTCTTTCCAAGGGCCATTCAAAGTAATTACTCCCCAGTGCCTCCTGAAGCTCTAATTCAGGGTAGCACATCCACATTTGGGATACCTGTCTAATACTAATTTTGAGGCTTCCCTGTAGTGTAGATGTGCTATTTCGAAATAAGCTATTTTGGAAAAAAATATTCCAAAATAGCTTATTTTGAAATAAGCATGCTGTGTAGATGTACCCTTAGTGAATAAAGAAGGAAAATCTATGAAAACCAGTTAAAGGGCTGAAGTGCCTACATTGTGTACCCATGATTTTTTTTTCTTTGGCATTTTGCAGTTGGAAAAGAAAAAGCTAGCAAAATATTTATAATTAAGTCACCTAACATACTTGGTTATTCACTCAACATGCCCAGTCAGTATACAGCATAATTTTCTCAGTGTGCATATGTTTCTGTGGAGGTTTTCCTGTTACCCTGAAAGTAAGCAATAAAAACACATTTTAATTATTATATTTTATTCATCAAAATATCTAGCAAAATATTATTACACTAGTGTAATACCAGTGAGCATCGCTGGTTATAAGTATACTGAATATGTCTACACTGTCTACACTGGCTGCTTGAATTTGCGCAAGAACACTGACGATCTCATGTAAGATTGTCAGTGTTCTTGTGCAAATACTATGCTGCTCTCATTTGGGCAAAAGCATTTGCGCAAGATGGCCAGTGTAGACAACGCGGTATTGTTTTGCGCAAAAAAGCCCCGATCGGGAAAATGGCGATCGGGGCTTTCTTGCGCAAAACTGCGTCTAGATTGGCACGGACGCTTTTCTGTAAAAAGTGCTTTTACACAAAAGCATCCGTGCCAATCTAGACGCTCTTTTCCGCAAATGCTTTTAATAGAAAAACTTTTCCCTTAAAAGCATTTGCGGAAAATTATGCCAGTCTAGACGTAGCCTGAGAATCTGCCATTATCAGTGTATACATATAGCTGTTAATTCTTGCACATCCTTTAAAAACTGGCATTTCTATTAGGCTATGTCTAGACTGCAGGCTTCTTTCGAAAGAGGCTCTTTCAAAAGCATCTTTCGAAAGAGCCTCTTTCGAAAGAGAGCGTCTAGACTGCACGGAGAAATTTCGAAAAAGCGGCTTGCTTTTTCGAAAGAAAGCATCCAGTGAGTCTGGATGCTCTCTTTCGAAGACACCCTATTTACATTGAAGAACACCTTCTTTCAAAAGAGGAACTTTCGAAAGAAGGCGTTCTTCCTTGTAAATTGAGGTTTACCGCCATCGAAAGAAAAGCCGCATTCTTTCGAATTAATTTCGAAAGAACGCGGCTTGAGTCTGGACGCAGGGGAAGTATTTTCGAAAAAAGGCTACTTTTTTCGAAAAAACCCCTGAGTCTGGACACAGCCTTAGTGAGGCAGATAGCTTTTCAGTGCATTGCTGTACCCTCTATGCCCATTAAATAAGAGGTAACATTTTAACATATATGGGAAACAACAGCTATTTCACCCATCATCTGGCATCTCACATATCTGGAAATGAGTCTAAAGAGCATTTAGCATTACATGAATAACTCCTTTCTTGCAAAATCGCTTCTCTAGCAGTTTTGGTGACTGTGAGTGTGTAGATGAAGACTATAGTGAGCAATACATTTAACTGACAGACAAAAATTCCTTGGAGTTTTAAGATAGCAATAATTCATGTGAAAAAATGACAGAAAACATAGTTTGACAGTTCCAATGCCTTTTAAAAATATAGTTGCAGTCCTAAATATACACGTTTAGGTTTCATCATAGTTTTTGCACGTCTTCGATTTGGAAATTTTGTCTTGTTTCAGGGTTTTTTTTGTTTTGTTTCAGGGTTTGTTTTGTTTTATTTCAGTCTCACTTAGGGATAGACAATAAACCATATTAGTGGGATGGTAGGTGTGGCATAGAAAAATTGCCATTGCCTCCAGAGAATACCGAAAGGCAGGATGTGGGGGAGTATACTCCTTTCAACAGCTTACAGTGAATACTCACACAGCAGTGACCCTGGTTTGCTTATGTGGTAAGGTCAGGTGGCTATGGTCACGTCATATCCTTGCGTGGAACTGTAATTCCCCCCATTGTGCTCCCTGAGGCAGGATTTTGAATTCCCTAGAATCTGACAAAAGTATGACAAGGGGGAATGGCTCCTTTTGCCATTCTCTTGTTCATTCACACAAGAGAAGCCAAAATATGGTTTCACTGTCTTAGATCACTCTCTTATTTCTTGTGACATTGGCTTTCCTCACTTTCAGGTAATCAGGCACCCTAGCTGCACCTACACGCATCTTGGTTGTGATTCTACATGTTGTTTACAGAGAAACATAAACCTCTCAGTGTAGATTACAGTTTCAGAGGCATATGAGGCCATTGGTTCTTTTTGTTCACTTCCCTTTTTTCTTCTTGGGCATTTTACTTCTCTTCTCTGGGGCATGAATGCTGACCAGTATTGTTACAGCTTCCATAGACCATACGATTAGATTCTAAGAAATATAAGAGAGATTTGTTAAATTTGTAGCATTTTCCATTCTTCTTATATTCTTTATGAGACTGGATTAATGTTTGTGCTGTTTTCTCTTACTATATTTGTTATGAGGGAGGGGTGACAGAATTTTAATGTACATATTATGTAAGCATATATATATAACAGTGAGTATTAGCGTCACTTTTCCAAAAGATTCTAGTTTAGTTAGAGAATATTATTCAGCTCAGACTTGCCTTGGAAAAATTATGACAAGATTAATTGTTTACAATAAATCAGTGTATGTAAAATGAAAACAGTGCTAATATAATTCTCTTTTACTATACAGATAGTTCTTATAGGTGATTCTTAATACATTTTAAAGTTTGTGTTGTTTACATACTTAATAAATGTTACAGTTTACCTTCTGGTTTTTTTTTTAATTATAGATTCTGTTTCTACTACCCATTCCCATATCCCATGCTGGAGACAACTTTCTAAGTGGGAGTGCTTTTTAAAGTTGTTAATTACAACGTCAAGCTAATCATAGAATCATAGAATACTAGGACTGGAAGGGACCTCGAGAGGTCATTGAGTCCAGTCCCCTGCCCTCATGGCAGGACCAAATACTGTCTAGACCATCCCTGATAGACATTTATCTACCCTAGTCTTAAATATCTCCACAGATGGAGATTCCACAACCTCCCTGGGCAATTTATTCCAGTGTTTGACTACCCTGACAGTTAGGAACTTTTTCCTAATGTCCAACCTAAATCTCCCTTGCTGCAGTTTAAGCCCATTGCTTCTTGTTCTATCCTCAGAGGCCAAGATGAACAAGTTTTCTCCCTCCTTCTTATGACACCCTTTTAGATACCTGAAAACTGCTATCATGTCTCCCCTCAATCTTCTCTTTTCTAAACTAAACAAACCTAATTCCTTCAGCCTTCCCTCATAGGTCATGTTCTCTAGACCTTTAATCATTCTCGTTGCTCTTCTCTGGACCCTCTCCAACTTCTCCACATCTTTCTTGAAATGCGGTGCCCAGAACTGAACACAATACTCCAATTGAAGCCTAACCAGTGCAGAGTAGAATGAAAGAATGACCTCTCGTGTCTTGCTCACAACACACCTGTTAATGCATCCCAGAATCATGTTTGCTTTGTTTGCAACAGCATCACACTGCTGACTCATATTCAACTTGTGGTCCACTATAACCTCTAGATTCCTTTCTGTTGTACTCCTTCCCAGACAGTTGCTTCCCATTCTGTATGTATGAAACTGATTGTTTCTTCCTAAGTGGAATACTTTGCATTTGTCTTTATTAAACTTCATCCTGTTGACCTCAGACCATTTCTCCAATTTTTCAAGGTCATTTTGAATTATGACCCTATCCTCCAGATTAGTCGCAACCGTCCCAGCTTGGTATCATCTGCAAACTTAATAAGCGTACTTTTTATACCAATATCTAAATCGTTGATGAAGATATTGAACAGAGTCAGTCCCAAAACAGACCTCTTTGGAACCCCACTTGTTATGCCTTCCCAGCAGGATTGTGAACCATTAATAACTACTCTCTGAGTACGGTTATCCAGCCAGTTATGCACCTACCTTATAGTAGCCCCATCTAAATGCATATGTGCTGGGACTAGGAGTATTGGGGGTGCTGCCACACTCCCTGGCTTAAAGTGGTTTCAATTATATACAGCAGGACTGGACCATGAGCAACCTTCAGGCTGGACATGGTTCAATAGAGTTCACTGCTGACAGGACACCATATATTTTATTTGCCTGTGCTCCCTCAGATACAGCTGCTCATTAGCCACAGTTTGTTATTATTGGTGAAAGAGAGCTGTGGAAAGTGGCTTGGGCCAAGTCACTGCTTCCCATAGCTCCCACTGGCCAGAAACGGTGAACTATGGATGGTGTGAGTGGCAAGTGGCCATACCTATGGATACACAAGTAAACAATGCATCTGATGGACTACAAGTGGAAAAGCACTATGAACTGTGTGCAGCCCCTTGCATCACTTGTTGTTCACCCATATATATAATATATAGGGGTTACAGTTTGGTTCAGTGGCTCTCAGCAGCCCCACTACAAACATTGTTCCAGCACAACTGTGTTATTTCCCCCTTAATTTGTAATGTTCTTGTAGGGAATGTCTACACAACGCACCTTTCAGCAATGGGGCTTTGTTGACACAACCCTGTTGCTAAAAGTCAGTAAGTGTAAATTCTATTTGCTGACACTTTTGCAGACAATATTTCTAGCCCCAACAAGTGGCTTTCCCTTTGTCAGCAGGAGAATCTCCTGCGAACAAAGCAATGTTTACATTTGCCGTGGCAAAACTTTTTAAATTCGGGGAGTGGAAAAGGGTAAGCACCAATGTTTTGTCATTCAATTGCAAATGTAGACTAAACCTTAGTCAACTAACAACTTTAATGTCCAAGCTTAAGTAATCGGTTACTGACTTTTGTGGAGAGAAATTAGAGATTCTATTGGTTTGTTGGTTTATTCCTTTGTTGGGTATTTTTTATTTTGTTTTGTTTATATCTTTGTTTTTTAAACATTATTTCCTATAGGCATGCTTAATTTTGTGATTACATAATGTTGAGCTGCAATGTTAGGATGCCTAGGTGCCAGGTTTTCCATTGGAAAGTTTGGTTGAAAAGAGGACCTGACAGGATCTAGTCAAAGCTACCAAATGGACAGCCAAAATCCAGTTGCTAGGAGAGAGGTAGATGGGGATATGCCAGGTCATCAGCTATGTCACTCCTACTCAGCCAGGGCCACCTGTACCAGGCCACTGCACCTCGCAGTCCACCTTTACATGTGAGAAGCAAGGAGTGAGGGGATGAGGATTGAATAGGGGTGAGGCCTTTGAGAAAGGGGTGGAACCTTGAGGGCAGGGCCATGGGAAAGAATTGGGGAGCATCCAGCTCTTCTACAAGTTTTAAATATGAAATTGGGAAACTTACATTAAATAAATTGGGATTATTTAATTTAGTCCATGAGGAAGATAAAGTTCACTTGATATCAATGCCACTTAGATTCTAGTCACTCTCTTTGAAATCTATCTATATATTTTACAATGCATGTCTGTCCGTCTGTCCATCAATGAGTCCATTTGTTCAAGAACTCCTCCTAAATGATAAGATCTAGGACAACCAAATTTGGTATGCAGCTTTCTCTTATCCTAACTTAAAGCAAGGTCAGAGTGTGTTTGTGCCAGGGTGATACTATATGCCTGGCATTGGACTGTTTCTCACAAAATGTAAAGGGAGGGGCCTGGTACGAGGAAAAGTTATTTACTGTGGAATGACCACAAGGACCCCAGCCAGAAGCCACTGGCTGCCCCAGGAAGTAGCTGTCAGCTGCTGTACAGCCACTGCCTTCCTGGGCCAGATCTGGGGAGTGCTAACGGGCAGCCTGAACAGCCCTCTCAACCCTCTGGACAGTGCTGGGGCGAAGCTTCCTCTAGCTGGCACCGCAAAGAAGCTGGCAGCCAGGGTGTGCAGCCTCACTCGTGCCCAGGATGGACCCAGGCAATGCTGGGTAGTCTTCTAGTATATGCATACTACTGGGCTACGTCTACACTGGCCACAATTTCCGGAAAAGCCATGCAAATCAGGTAAGTCAGGATAGGGAAATCCGCGGGGGATTTAAATATCCCCCGCGGATTTAAATAAACATGTCCACCGCTTTTTTTCCGGCTTGGGGAAAAGCCGGAAAAAAAGTGTCTAGACTGGTGCGATCCTCCGGAATAAAGCCCTTTTCCGGAGGATCTCTTATCCTTCGAAGTAGGAATAAGAGATCCTCCGGAAAAGGGCTTTATTCCGGAGGATCACGCCAGTCTAGACGCTTTTTTTCCGGCTTTTCCCCAAGCTGGAAAAAAAGCGGCGGACATGTTTATTTAAATCCGCGGGGGATATTTAAATCCCCCGCGGATTTCCCTATCCTGACACCTGATTTGTATGGCTTTTCCAGAAATTGTGGCCAGTGTAGACGTAGCCTTATTGTTTCACTCCACATTATTTCAAAATATGTCTCAGAGATGAATGGTAGGAGTCAGTGAACCTGATCTTGTGAGGTGTTATGTGCTACCTCAGAGTTGCTAAGCATCCTCAACTCCTGTAGAGTTCATAGGGTGATTACAGTGCTAATCTTTTATTGTACACTTGGAATTGGATGTAGTGTGACCACAGGTGAGTAATAAAGGAGAGTATGAATGGGATGTAAATGATATTGAAATATTCATTTCAAGTAATGTTAACCTTTACATTTCTTTGCTTTCATTTTAAGTTGGAATCTTTAGAGATAATTAACTTGATTACCTTTCACTTAACTAATGTAAAGCAGGAATGAATACATTGAAGTCAGTGGTCTGGATACTCATTGGTATAAATCAGCATTAATTATAAAATGCTGATTGAAACCTTCTGGGAATACTGTCCATTGGATGTAAACAATGAGACAACAATGAAATGCAACCAGTGTTCAAGCTCAAGTACAGTATCTCTTTTTTTTATTATTCTTACAAAAGCCTCAAATATATATATTCATTTGTTAATGTAAGATGTTTTAACAAGTTTCTTAACAAGATTTTTATAAATAAGTAGTTCAACTATGTCTATTAAATAGTAATATTAACAGTCATTAGTTTTTAAAACTTGTTAACATGGTCAGTAAGATTATTAATATATTTCATTATATAAAATGGGAGGGAGAGTGTCCAACAGCTGGAGCCCTTCTGCCTAGGGCTTCTTTATGCCTCGTGAAACGAGGTTTACAGGAGCGGTCGACAAAGGCTTCCCTGGTCGACCGATCCGCGTCTAGACTGCCGCGCTGTGCCGGATCAGCTGATTGTCAACTCAGCGTGGCGGCCATTTTTATTTTAATGTAGCAGGGATTATTTAAATCCCCGCTTCATTGACTATGTCGGGTAAACTACTTTACATGGCTCCGTCGATAGAGCCGTGTAGTCTAGACACACCCTTAGTGTGATACTTGTTTTAGTGATCGGCAGTGAGTGTGCCATGCCTTCAGCTTCACTTAGAGCTACCAGGCTGCATATTACAAAATTCTATAGTTCTTCCTTATATTTTAGCTCATATTTATTATTAATAATATTTTGATAGTACTTAAGCACCCCAATCAGGGGTCAGAACCACTTTTTACTAGGTGCTGAGCAAGCAAATTACAGAAATGCAAACTGTCCTGAATTACACAATGGTAAAGATATAGATAATATGTGCCTAGTGAATAAAGTAACACTGCAACGTAGGTAGGCAAAGAAGAGAAGGTAATAGTAAAGGGATTTGTGCTTGCATAAATTAATAGTTCCATAGTTTGAGTAGTCATGTGTGGTTGCTAACAATCTACAATCTATTTTTGCTAAATTGTATTCTGTTACATATTCTGTTATAAAACAATTACATGACCATAGACCTATACTTCTAACATTCAAGGCTTTAGAAATGCTCACATGTCAGTGGCAATCTATATTCCCGACAGAGTGAGTCCAACCTTGCAAAAAGCTGAAAGCATCTTTCTCTCACACTGAGCTATCACTGTAATGGTTGCTTTGCATGCTTATCTCTGGTTGTAGACAGAGCTGATTGGAACATTGGGCACTCTTTGCTGTTCACTTAACCATGACAGAAGGAAATTCCCTATGATAATGTGAGCAGAGGAGAGAGGAAGTATACTGCTGTCCCCACTTCCATGAAGGAGAAGAGAGAGAGAGGGAGTATGGCATTTCCTAAACTTTCCTAGCAGTTATTAGAGGGGAGGGATTGAGCTCCCCACAAAGGATTTGTGCCTGGAAACTTTTGGAGGATCCATCTTTACTTTCATTATTTGTTTCATAGATTTGGCTAGTGTATATACAGTTAAAAAATAAATCCTACTTTTATTTTTATCTTGTACTGAATTATAGTTCGATGATTTTTTTAATTGAAGTACATAGTTAACATAAAACACATCTGTCACAGATGAAAAACACTCTGCATGTGCAAAGAGTATAATCAGTTCATTTTTATGGATCTCCCGTTCTCCAGAGAATCTTACAAATGCACGATATTCCATTTTGTGTTTGTATCTTGGAGTAAACTGAAAGATGCTTAAAATCACAATTAGGAAGAGAGATCCCTGCTGACTACTTGTTAAAAAGGACCATAATGCTTTGCCCATTGCAGAAGATCCATGAAATATTGAATGCTCAATAATGTAACACAACTACATTTATTCCATGCGTGTTTATAAATAACTGATGGACAGGATGAAGCTTACAGTTTTGGGGGGAAACCATGTCCTCTCGATTCCACTGTTTTGGCAAGTCCTATATTTTTGTCAGTGGATGACTCCTCTGACCTGGAGGAACTAGAATAGAGAAATTTGGTAACTGGACTGATGGCAGTGAAGAGACTTACTGAGACATTGTTAATATATTGCTTCTGAAACCAAAGCAGAATGTTTTGCATACTTGTCCCATATGGCTTCCTGTGAGAAGATCACATTTAGATTGGGGAACAGACGTTACTTATTTGAGGACATTTGGAAACTTTTTATGTTTTATCTTCATGAAGCAAATGTTGCTTTTTAGACATACTGGATATTGTCTTAAGCTTGTGTAAATTTGGACTAACTGTGTATTATGTGATGGATCCAGAAGATTTACACAATCCATCAAAATGATGGAGAATAAAGAAGTTGTGATGGCTATAAATGAGCAAATAATGGCAATTAATTAAACATTCAGAAAAAATACCTTATAAAGCCTAACTGCCTTTTTTGTGTACCCATCTTGAATATGGCAGGATTACAAAGTTAGTATTTCCATGAAGATACATTGTTCTTGAATACATTTTTTAAAACTGTTCTTGAACAATGTCTTGGGAATCTGCTTTCTTTCAGCATTCAGCATGAATGTCTTTATATTGCATCATTTATCTCATCAACATATTGATCACAGCACTTCAAGGAAACCATTAGTGCTTCATTTTCTTTATGTCTAACCTGTAGTATAATAGTGATACTTAAGAGCCAGCACTTTCACAGTGCTTTGCATGTTCACAGTATTGTACAAACAGTATCCCAGGATATTGCTACTTTTCAGAATTTTTGTTCTATAAAATCTGGTTTTTTGGTGAGAATCCCATCTAGATCTTGTTAATCTAAGACAATTGATATTATTAGTGACCCCACTGCATCATTTAATTCATCATTTTGGGGACAGAAAGCTGTGTTTGTCGCTGATACTTGGAAGAGTCATATTGTTTCATGTTCCATGAGGAATTATTTGTAATGAAAACAACTAAGGATATGTAGGACACAGATTTTAGCATATTTGTCCTTTCATTTGCCATAAAATCAACCTTATACTGGACTTTGTGCACTTGATTTAAATTGTCCTTATGCTGGTAAATAGTATGCAAATTGTTATAACTGTGTTCATAATATAGTTAACTTATGAAATAATGCTTGGAGAGAAGAGGATTCTCTCTGCTCAGGTGCAAAATCCATGCTATAGGATTAGGTTAGCTAAACCCTGCTCACATCCCGGTAAGCAGACATATATTTTTGTATTTTTTGTAGGTGGATTCAGTGCAGACTACGCAGCCCCCTGGCCACACTGAGGAATCGTGTAAAATGAATGTATGTGCTCGTAAGTGAAACATTTATAAATAAAGCTCCAACTTTAATGTATGTTGGATCATAAAAGATGTAAATCCTGCTTACTGTCATATTAAGAAATCGATTCCCAGGGGGCAGGGTGACTGCAGAACTAAGAAGATGTTCAAAACAAAGCTCTTTTAAAAAAATAAAAATAAAAATCAAGAAAACTTCAGAATCATTCTAAACAAATTAACATTGTGCAAACAAGAATTTCAAATTACCTCTTGGATGTATTTGGGAAGGCACTGAGCTGATTCAAGTTTCCAAAACAGAACAAAAGAAGGGATGTGAGAAAGGTTTTGTAAGCAGAAATCATCATCCATGGAAGAACAGGATCAAATACCTTCTTTCATAGGAGGACAAGACCTATTCCCCTTCAATCTATGTTTGACAGGACTGAAATTTTGAAACTGAATTTGATCAGATTATTGCTTTGGTTAATAACTAGGAGAGGAGTGTGGATGGGATTGAATTTTCAGTGCTTGAAGTTTAATTAATCAATTATGATATGTAGAGAAAAAAAACCTTGAGCATGTGCTAGATCAACAAAGAACATGGAAACTATACCTCAAAATTGAATTCCTGGAAAACTAGACACAGTCCCATCATTTAGAAATCTTGGGCTACTTGAGGAGGTGAGAAGACCCAGACTCTGGATTTTATTGAAAAAATGACTTAATGAGGCGTTCAAAGTAAATATGCAGAAGAAACCAAAATGTGTTAAATGGTCCTATCACAGAACTCAGAAATCAGCCATTAATATATGTATATACGTTTTGTACGTTAATTGATAAACATAGGTTAATCCAAATGGATAAGAAAGTCTAAAGTATTGAATATGAAAGACCTCTCCTTGATTTCAATAACTGCACAAAGAAAGGCTTTTCATTTTGATTAAATGGAAACTGCATGATAGGGCAATCCCTTTTGGATTTCTATTCCCTATTAAGATAAATATATCATATACAAACAAAGACTATATTTTTGCGTAGCCAAGAGATTTTAAAAAATATTGGGATACCACCAAGTTAGCACATTGGTTTTAGAGGATAAAGAGGCTGAATACTCTGGTCCTAAATAATATGAAATAATATGTCATTCATATACCTCATCTTCATCATAAATAACAGAAAACAGAGACGTATGAAGTATTAATGAATGTTTCAAAATGTTTCTCTGCTTAATTCTAACAATAAATGCTACATATGGTCTATTTCTTGCTTTCAGAATATGCCTTTTTATATTGAATTGCAATATAACACTTTTCCTTTTGATTGTTATGCATTTGCCTCCAAATTATGTCATCCTTTGTGTTTGTCTTTTAGGAACTGGTGGTCTGCCTCTTTCTCCTCTTATGGTAGTCAATTTCAAATGGTAGAACTTATGATTTGGTAGAGGTTTTGACCTCTTTATTGTATTAAAAACATATTATCAAACTTCAAAGTCTGTACACTTCTACTGTATTGATTTTTTTTCTGTGAGCAAAATCAATAGGCAAAATAAAAAATCAATTTGTTCATTTTTGAATTGATTCATATTTTTATAAACATATTTTGTTTATTTAACCTTGCAGAGATTATTTTTTTGGTGAACTTATTGGTTCGGAAACACATCAAGAGCTTCAAGTAATGCTGAATAAAACATGCTGATGCAAATAAGTGAATTACAAAGGGAAATACATGGTTCTTTTAGCTGGAGACAGGAAAGATACATGCTGAGGACCTGCGACTAGTTCTGATTCCTGATAAAGCACCGTAAATCAGGAATAACTCTGACGATCCCAATGGAATTATGCTTGATTTACACCACCTTACCTGAGATCAGAATTTGATCTGGGGTGTTTATTGCGGTTCTATTTTTCTAGTCTTAATTTTCTGCTCAGGAGCAATTACCAGCAGAGGAGTTTTGAAGAAATATTGTACAACTACTGTAATTTTCAGATTCACAGTGCTTAGCAGCCAAGTGCCTCACAAGGCATAAAACCATTTTTATTGTTGCCTCCTGCTACCACTCCAATGGGGAAAGGTCAGCAAAACAGTGGGAGGCCAAATGAAGGAAGATTTTTTTCCCTGTAAGACATCAACTTGCAAGACACTGTGAATTTCAGAATTACAAGTGATATAGCTTTTTTACAACTGCTCCTTTCCTTCTTGCCTCCTACTGCTGTTTCATTGTTGGATAATGTCTTTTTTCTGTCAGAATGAGCAAGCAAGAGCTTATTTGTGACAAGCGAAGTTCCACTTTCTACCTTGTATTGTTGCAGATGGAAGAAAAAGGAGACTGGTTCATACCTATCTCATTTTCTAGCTTTTGAAGGTTTCGGTTAGGGCTTTAAAACTAAATCCAACATGCTTTGTATACATGAGTAAATCAGTTGATGCCAATGGGAACAGGATGTGGCTATATATGCCATTTTATTTGTAAATCTGTTTTCCCTCAGTCCATCCCATTAAGAAAAAATAAGTGTTACTAAGCAGGTTGTCAGAGAAGGTGTGATACACCATTGCTACAGACATTTAAAAACAGGTTAGATAAGCCATGAGTGGGAATGATATTAGTTATGTTTGGTGGGGAAGTCAGGTTGGATAGCACAAGATTTCTTTCTTAACCTTCTAGCTATGATTCTATGGACCGTATACATGCCCTCATTCCACAGAGAGAATACCATTCATGTAACTGGCAACTCTGTGCATGAATCAAGAAAAGAATATGGCCTTAAGTCTAATAGTCACTTTGCCTAGTCATCCATCAAATCTAAACTAAGGGGTTAAATGAGACATTCTAACGTAGGAATGAACAATGTAATTTAATTCAAATATATTATTTGTGTGAAAGTTAATTAGGATCTGAAATTCTCCCATTGATTGTTATCTGGTGTTTTAAAAAGTCTCTGTTCCAAAATTTATTGAAAACTACATTGTAGTACGGAGGAATGCACATATGCATGAAGATTTGGTTCAGCCACTCATCACTTTCTACATTTAATGATAATCCATGTTTCAATTCAGCACTTATTATACTGTGGAAATCATAAGGTGTACTATGTTTTGCTGATTTAGTAAAGAATAGCTTTTCAATCTCTCATGCAGGAGCTACATTTATGCGGAATATACGGATATATATACTTGATATTATATACTTGACACTGATATTATATTTGTCTTTTGTCATTGTACTAGGGAACATTTTCATTACATGAATAACAATTTACAGTTTCTACACAATTCTAAATCATAGAGGGTAACTTGAAAATATGAAAAGTCCCTAAAAATTTACCACATTAATAGTACAGTACTGTACTTGATGAATACCTCAAATTACTCTGTGCCAATCTACCAACATGCCTACCACATTTTTGTGTTTAAAATTAAGCCATTTATTTCAGTTAGAACAGATCAGAAACTACCTGAAATCACAATCAAATTTCTGTTCTCCATCATACATTGGTTTATGATTCCAGCATTGGGCTTTCCTTTGATCTGCAATTCCCAGAGACAGAACCTGACCTATCAATCTCAGGAAATGCATTTTGCTACATTCGGTTCAGGAAATTTCAACTCATATTTTGGACCTTCTGTAGTCTTGAGCTTCAGAACACAAGGAAACAAGTTTTTAGGTTTGGCTCAAAATTTCTTTTCTTTAAGCATTTTTTCCTGCAACAGATTACTTTTCTGTTTAAAACACCCTCAATTTAACTTAACACCCACCATAAGGAATGCCAAATTTTAGCTACCTGAAAGGATGAAAAAAAAGTTTTATGAAACTTATGCCATTAGTTGTTTACCTTTAACCTCAAAAAATAAAAATATATGATGCTAGGAAATATAACTTGTTTTATATTCTAATAATATAAATAATAACCAGTTACCATATCACTTTTCATTTCAAAGTGCTTGAAAATGTTGACTGCTTAATCTTCAGAACAATTATATGATGCAGAGAAGTATTTCATATGGGGAAAATGAGTCAGTGGTGTTCAGTATTTTCTCTAAAGTCAGACAGGAAATCAATGTCAGAGCTGAAATTAGTAGTATCTGGGCACTCTTGTACACAAACCATGCCTCTGATAAAGCTGATAAAGCACAACATACTGGTAGTTACTAAAGGCCAAGAACACAACTGTTAATGAAACATAGACTTCAAATTGAAAAATTGCCACACATCAATATAAACTATGTTTATGATAAAACTGGATAGAACCCACCCTGTAGCTCTTTTGTGAACTGAAACTGCATCTCTCACCTCCACCCCCAAAACCATATTTATTGTGGAACATGTTTTCTTGAAAGACGTTCTGTTCCTGTGTACAATAGTAAGTTCCACTAGCATAGGATGTCTCCCACCACTATTCTTATCTCATGTGTTCCCAAACGTGTGCAAATGTTCAGGGGAAGAAGGTCAAAAGAAACAGTTTCCACTGCAAGGAGCTATGTTCTATCTCATTGAAATCTAAAGAACAAATACCTTAGACTTTGTACTCCATGTACATAGAAGGAACATATTCTGAACTGGGCAGTAAGGAAGGAACTTGTTTTATATTCTGGGCAGTAAGGAAGGGTGTCATTTCAAGAGGGTAGGGAGGCAGCAGCTGTGCGCTCTGGGATGCAGCTAGCTTTTCATCCCATTCTCTGAATACAAAGGGAGTGAGGGGAAAGTGCTTGCATTCTGTACATGCCCCTCACACCTTTCTGGTGAAGGAAGCTCACCAGCCAGCTGTGAGAGGCATGCATGAAATGCAAGCACTTTCCCCTCACTCCTTTATCATCTGGGGAAAGGGATGTCCCGTGTCCCGGAGCTCATGGCTGCTGCCTCCTTCACCTCCCAAAATGGTGCCCTTGGGCAGTAGCCCTTTAAAAACTTTTACAAGAATAATGTTCCCTGTCACTTACCCTTCAGATAAACAAAGTAAAAAAATGAGAAGAGATCAATAAGAATAATATCTTGATCATGAATTCTGGTAACATAGAAATAAAGTTCATTTTCAAGTCACTCTGAGTGCGTGAATTGGGAACAAATCATGGTGTCAACAAGGAAACAGTAGTAGCCACAGGTTGCATTGGTGGCCCTTTTTAAGGCCTACCAACATGACCATATGTGTACATGGCATTGCTGCCATCCTGTTATTGCTAGTCCATTCAGGGCAGATGGAAAGGCTGTTTGGTCGCCATGGTCAGCTTTCCATTCAAGGAGATATTGCAGAAGCAGGCAAAGAGACAAGGATGGGCCAGGTACAAACAATCTTTTTAAACTTCCTGGCAGTGTTCTGTAGGTTACAGCAACATCAATCACTGTAGAGGGAAGATTTTCATTTTACTGCATGAACTATGTACTTTAAGCAGCAGATGAAGAGGAACTATAAAAATGCCGCTGAAATAAAGTAATTCATGTTTGAATATATGTTTCACCCAACCAAGCTGGTTTTAAAGGACCACTTGATCAACTCACAAAATAATTGACTTTTTCAAATGATTTGTATAACAAATAACATTGCATGATCTATTTTACACAAAGGATTATTATAAAAGCATGCAGAAATGAAAGAAAAGAAAAACAGTAGCTAAACTATTAGAGAGCTTTACCTCTTGAGCTTTAGTGCTATAGAAGAATCTATTCATAACACAAGTAATATTTCTCACTTAACAAGAAAGTCCAGCATTTTACTGGGAGCATTCTAATGGGTTAATATATTGTCTTTGAGAAAGCCTAACATTTGAAAGATATATGTGAGAAGATGTTTTATATGTCATATATCATTACAATTCAATAAAATTTATTGTGTCATATAATCCATTTTTTTTGTTTAATCATTCATTTGCATTATCATGTATATGTTCAGGAAGGTGGCAAGATCTAAAATTGTCTTATGGAACAAAATAAGCCTTTATTTAATGTGAAAGTGTACACGGACAAAAATTGGCAGCAAATAATCCTATGTCATGGATGTTTAATGGACAAAGTAAAGCTAGTTCTTTTAGTTTAGGCCCAGCTGTGAGCAAGGGGTGTTGTATAAGTTACACTGCCATTGGAGTAGCCCAGCTGACTTTATGAGTCAGAGACACAGCTTTGCATCATGATTTCTCACATGCTTTTTCTTCTTGTCCCACAGGGCTAGTAATTTAGTGTTGCATATACTGAGTGGTGAGAAGTGGTACAGGCCAAAGAAAAGAAGAAGTGGCTCCAACCCTATCTATCTACTCCTTAGCCATCTGCTCTGGAGAATGAATAAAATGGGCCAGTAACCACGCTTAGTCATGCATGCATTCAGACACAAGACCTAGGTAGCTCGCATAAAGAGTTATGTCATTGTGCAGTCATGTCATCTGAGACATAGTCTAGTCATTTATTTTATTAGTGATTGAACCTAAAATACAGAAAAAAAGTTCCTGTTCAGAGTTTAATATCACTTAACACTGGTAATGTTCAACCTGAAATATCTCACTTCATTCACTTGGAGCCACTGATGAATATTAAACGATAAAATATGTTCTCATTTTACTAGCCTCACAATGCAATTTTAATGAAAGGGGTAAAGTATAGTATTGTGTTTCAAGACACAAGACTGGGAATCAGGAGATCTGGATTCTATTCCTGGCGCTGTCACCAATACCCCCTGTAATCTTGTACAAGCCTTCTCCTTGTGCTACAGTCTTCCCATCTGTGAAATGGGAAATAACAGCCCTTCCTGCCCTCCTAAGGTATTGTGAGTGTCAATCCATTACTGTTTGTGAGATGCTATGGTAACCATAGCCACAGAAATGCCTATAAGTAAATAAATAATAATACTGATATTTTATATCCATTTCAATGACTTTATTTAAACTGAGAGAGATATTCAGTTGAGTCTCACTAGCTTTTAGAGCAGCTCCTAGTTTGATTACTATCTGTAAATTTCCTCCTGTCTAATTAAGTGCAAGAGTAATATCTGCAATTATTTTTGCCAGAATGTAGATTGCACAAGGATGTATGTATCGTTCATCCAAGGCAAAACATTCTATAAAGACAAAGTTATAGATTACCTACTTTTCCCCAACAATTTATTATTAGAAAAGAATGTAAAAGTTATACATTTTGGCTAGTCTCAAAGATGGTAGGTAAATTTATTTATAACTGAGGGTATGTCTACCCAGCAGTTATTTTGGAATAACTGACATTACTCTGAAATAACAAAGAGCAAGCCATTATCTCAAAATAATGGTGAGCGGTAGGACTTCTTACTCCGACTCCTGTAAACCTCATTTTATGAGGAGTAAGGGAAATCGAAGGAAGAATGTTCCTCTTTCGACTTCCTGCTGTGTAGAAAGAGCCAAAAAGCCAAGTTAATCTACTTTGACTTCAGCTACACAATTAACGTAACTGAAGTTGCATATCTTAATTCAACTTTGTCCTGTAGTGTAGACATACCCAAATAGCATAGTGAAGTATAATACTCATCACCATAGAAGCTCAGGCTACAACTACACTACCTTTTTTTTGAAAGAAGATATACAAATCGCGCTCACATTTGCATATCTGCTTCCAATTCTTTTTGCAGAAGAGGTTTTGCCAATTTTTGGCCTCATGTAGATGGGGCCAAATGTTGGAAAAATCCCCTCTTTCGCAAGACCCTATAAAGCTCGATTTACGAGGAATAAGGGGTCTTACGAAAAAGGGTTTTTTTCTGACATTTGGCCCCATCTATATGGGGCCAAATATTGGCAAAACCTCTTCTGCAAAAAGAATCAGAAGATGATATGCAAATGCGAGAGCAATTTGCACATCTTCTTCTGAAAAAAAAAACGGCCGTGTAGCCATAGCCTCATTGCTTTGCTGAGAATCAAATCAGAAATAACAGTTGTTAGTTTCTCAAAAGATGGGGATTGCATAATGAGATCTAAGGTAAGGAACTTGGTAGTTAGATTCAGTTAATTGATCACACTTTTCTGTGTTTATTTAGATTTACGTGTTAATACAGCTGATTCAGGTACTGGTTTTGCAAAAAATTGTACCTGTGATTATCTGTACACATTAGAATTATACTATTGTAGCCATAGTTCAGCAGATGTATCTGTCTTTCCAGGATTGGGGCTTGTTGGGATTGTAAACTTATTGGGATGCAGAATGTGGTTTCTTCTGTTTTTATAATATCATGCACATTGATAGCTGTCATTAAATAATGAATAATACATACATACATAATAAAAAATCAAGGTTCAATATCAATAACAGCTACATTATTAAAGCAGCCAGTTTTTACTTAAGGAACATAGCATGGTTTCAGAATATAGTATTAGTTTTTAACTCTACTGAATTTTAAAATCATGATGTTTTATGTCATATGTAAAGTACTGCAATGCAGTCTTCCTTTGTTTGAATCATTCTCACTGATAACCATGCAGATTTTGACTCCATTGAAAATGTGTGATCATAGGATGATGATTTTTGTCAAATTTGCATTGTTGGCTATAATTATAACATAAGGATAAAGGATTGTATCCAAACATAGAGCTTAGAACTGCAGGAGGTCAGGCATTAATGTCAAGGCCACTATTTGATGCAAATCTGTGTCATCAAAAATATGATAAATTAGCAAGATTTAAAAATGACTGATTTTTTAAAAATGCATTGAGTCTAATAAACGTCTGAAGCTCCTTTAGTTATTTCTGACCTGTGCTATACAAGTATTGATAGTTAGATGTCAATGTTACTACTTACCACAATAAAATAAATTTTATACTCTTGGAATCTTCAGATAACCTATGTTCTTTTTAAATATGTAAAGTGAACTATTGTGGTTTAGTATATATAGCAGAAAAATGGGAATCTGGAATCCTATATTACATTTCTATGATAATAATGAATTGCTGTAATATTGGGCAAGTCACCTGAGCTTTTTGTATCTCAATTAATCGTCTATAAAATGGATCTAAATATTTTTTACCTTCCAAGGTGTTGTGGGGATTAATAAATGGGAACAATTCATGCTACTTCTGAGGTAAGTAGAAGTTTAACCATTCACAAGTAGGCCCTTAATATGTGCAAAGCTCTTAGACATTATTCAAAAAATAGGGAAAGCTTTTGCATTTCAGAGTTTGGTAAAGCTACAGAACAATAAATTAAGCTCTGTATTTTTCCAACTAATAAATGCTGATTTTTCATTTATCAGGAAGAAGGGAAAATGGCACAGCATGGCTGAAAAAATGGTAACTACTTCAGTTTTGTCTAGGTCATCAGAAACATAGTAAATCCCACCTCCATTCACATACTGACTTCAATCCAATTAAATCTCCAACAAATGAGACTGAACTGGACCATGTAAAAAAGTGATTAAAATAGCAACTGCAATGTATGTAGGCTATATGTTTAGTGTGGGATTTAAAAAAAAATGCTAAGCATTGGCCTAACTCTGAGTTAGGCCAATGCTAAACACTTTTGAAAAAAACAGCCTTAAGTGACAGTACTAGGCAGCTGACAGACAGGTGGCCATCCATGTCTTCTGATAGGCAGCAGGCGGTGAGGTTCCGGACATTGTATCATCTCTCTTGCTTGTGTTTCTGTCCCTCAGAGACAGTAAAGCTGCCATGGCTGCATCCCTGAATGGCATATCCAGGCAAGAAATGGCAATTGGCAACTGATAATGAATTCCCCACTCACTGGATATACTTTACAGTATTCTTTGCATATCAGCAGACTTTTAAATATGTGCGTACTTAAGAATGCCACACATAGTTTCAAAATGTCATTGCATTTGTATGTAAGATTGTATTTTATTTTAGGCTTAAGGGGAGAGTAAACCTTATTCCAAATTTGAGGCTA
Source organism: Pelodiscus sinensis (assembly GCF_049634645.1). NCBI lineage: Eukaryota > Metazoa > Chordata > Testudines > Trionychidae > Pelodiscus > Pelodiscus sinensis. The sequence continues at coordinate 98,616,976 of NC_134715.1, read as the reverse complement.
TCAGAAAAATGTATTAGATAATGATTTTTAAAAGAAAAACAACAGAAAACTCAATTTATCACTGGATTTTTCATAAGAAATCTTTTCACATTCAATTTTAAAACCCATTATATTCTGTTGAAGAAAGTTGGAATTTGTATAACTCAGATGGCTGCCATCAACTTTCCTTAATCTATGATTTTATTCACATTAGTACTACCTGTAGTGATATCAGATACCTGCAAGTAGTTCTTTCATAATCTCCTCTTAATAGAAGAAAAACATTTGTGCATATGGCACCTTGAAGAGCAGTCTTGAATGATTTCTAGGATCAGATTGATTATATACATGAGGCTAAACTATAGCCTCATGAATTGTTTTAATGTAAAATAATATCTGTTTAAAAACACATTTTCTGAGGCCATCCACTGACTTCATGAATCCCAGAACTGCAGTTCCTTCTGCTGGGCCAACCAGCCATTCATCAGTGTACTCCTCAACCTATTATGGAGTTTAGAACATTTGAAACTTGTAAATATGAGGCAATGCTTTGGAGCATTATAGGTTAGTATAGGAAGTAATATGGATTAGGGCCTGATCCAAAGCTCATGAAGTAAATAGAATGATTCCCTATTGATTTCTATGTGCTTTGGATCATGTCCTTAGTCTGGTAAACTATTTAGTAACATAGCTGCCTTACTGTAAATATTTGACAGGGACATAACTAAAAAGAGGGTAACCACTGTGCTACAGATTCATTCTTTCATGTATTAGGAGATAATTATAGTATCTGCATTTTTTATGGAATTTCAGGTTTTCACTAATTAAAAGTGTAGTTAATTTCTCAGAGACATGAAAAGTGTTATACATATTTAAAGGAAAGTTCACATATCTTTTGAGAGATTAAATCAATGTCTGAAGCAGTCAGTGTGATTAAAAAAAAACAACAACCCACAATCAAATCTGCTGCTGTTCCTGAACGAGCCATAAGGGGTAATATGCATTAGGGTCCTCCTAATTTTGAATCCATTTTGTGGATAAGTTGCTATATTATGATGTCAAGGGACTACTGTAGCTGCTGAGGAAGGAATGTACTTTTTGTTGCAACAAAAAAGGAAGTCACTCAGTAGATCTAATAACAGAAATGCAGATCTTACTGTGAGGGACAACTGATAGTGTCCTCTGTAAATCAGAATTCCAATCAGACTGTGTGCAAAGAGAGCATGACATTGCTTGTCAGAAACTGCTATCTGCCAGCATGTTGACTGTACTTTTCAATAGCTGTATTAAAAAGTAATGACAATATTCATAAAATTTTGGACTATAAAATATATAAAGCCACTTCATATTACATTTCTTCTGTGTAGCAGTTGAAAACACATGAAGAAGAGTAATGGTTTAAACTATTTTTTTTAATATCAGTGGATTTCCCAAAGATATCTCTGTATCTCACTTGAAATGATTTGACTTTTTTATTATTGTATACCAATTGCATTACTTTTCTTAGAGCTATATATTTGGTTTGGATAATAGAATGGACTTCCAAAGGACTTTCAGAAACACGATTATTTTTTGCTCATTTTGTATTAAATAAGTACCAGCCTGTATGTGGAGATTAATATATGCATGCCATTTGGAACTTACTTAGTGTCATTATGTAATTCACAGATGTTTTAGTATTCATACTACTGTGCATTCATAGATTTCTGTAGTCACTGTTTTGCAAAAGCTAATGAGGGAGAGTCTGTGTAAGTCATTTGCTGGTCTTTTACCCTGGTCAAATTCTTATTCAGTCAAGTCAAGCTGCAAACAATGGGGTATGGTACACTTTATTGGATATCGTACTGTTTGATAGATGGAGTAGAAAGAAAATAAATATAAATATAAATATTCCTATATTTTTAATTATATATGTTTCATAGTTATAAATTACCCTTTTGTAGAATGAACAATTAAGAGACAGACTTTCCACTTCATTCCACCTTGTGTAATAATTTGCTCTTGTGTGAAGTGGGTGTATAACATTATCAGATCAAAATGGTAATTTTTTACACCCACTTTGCACAGGTTGAAATGACGGTAGTGGAAAATCAAGTTCCAAGAATAAGAACTTAACTGAGGTATAGCGAGAAAGTTCCTTATATATCCTTTTTTAATTTTTCATTTAGACACATGAGATTTTCTGCATCAGGTTTACTGAATATGGCCATATTAATTACAGCTACTGATCAGTACTGGAAAATCATTCTGGAAGAAAGAGGAAAATAACATTTGAGGTTGTGAATAAATTTATAATTTTCTATAACCCTGAGATGGAATTGCAGACATATATACTTATAGCTATATATAGCTATAGGTATACACAAACAAGCAGAAACTACAGTTGCAAAGAAAGAAAGAAAGAAAGAAAGAAAGAAAGAAAGAAAGAAAGAAAGAAAGAAAGAAAGAAAGAAAGAAAGAAAGAAAAACTGTGTTAAAACTCTTTCTCTCTTTATACTTTACTTTCTTGCCTTTTTGAATCTTCTCTTCCCCCAATTTCATTGATCATCTCCTGTTTCTGGTTCAAATTGTCACCTCACTGCCACTTTGTCTTTGTCTTTTGAAATCATTCACATTTCAATATTTAATTTTTATTATTTTCTTATGTGCTGCCATTTTCTTATATACTATTTTATATCACTTTGTCATTATGGCATCAAGTATTGTACTATAAAAAGATATCAACACTCAGTTTTAAAATAAAAATATGAACTTTAATGTTCAACACTTTAGAGCTTTTGTATTGGCTACGGACCCTGGATAGTGAGTTCAGTGAATCACAGTTCAGTCTTTGGTCCCCCTTTTGCTTCAGGAGAAGTAATTTGCGCCAGACCTAAGCCTAGTGCACATTCTCTCTATATATACTTGGCCATCTGTACTGGGGTAACCTACACACTTTCTGGGTGTGGTATACTGTCCCACGTTGTGGCAAGTTACAGAGAGAGGGAATGACTGGGTTGAACAGCCTTAGATGAGTATCATTTGGCTTTTAGTTCAAGTGGTAGAGATTCATGGTCTAAGCTTCCAGATTTGGTTCCACCTGTTCGTGATACACTGGTTCACATCTTGCAGGCTCCTGGATTGAAGATTTGTCCACTCATGATCCCTGTCCTGCAAGAGAAGGTGAGTCAGATTCCACAGAGGCTGCTGTCCCACATCAGGCTGACACTATTGGGGAAGTAGCCCATGCACAGGACTGTTTTGTGCCCCTTAATTAATCTGGTTCAAACATGAAAAAATATGCCCACAACAGTGTATTAAATATAATAGTTTTTCGATCGAAGTTTGTGATATATGTTTTTCAGATAATCATTTTCGTATTCCCATTTGTTAACTGATATGTTGTTTTAGCAACTGTGCAAATAACTTTAAATTGAATCATAATCTTTCTTTGAAATACCTGTGGAGGAGTGACAGAAAGCCTAGGAAAGACTGACACTAGTGTGGATTGTGTGACATTTCTGGAAACTCAGATTTCCATCAAATTGAAGAGGCGGAAGAGTTAGCAGTCTATGGACCAGGTAGTGGTGCAGACTTCCAGTTCTGGTGGATTGTCAGGAAAAGGAGCTTCTGGTTTCAGGGAAGAGCTTTTCTTCCACTTAGGTCTTCTCATTATACTAGCTAAAGCTGAATAATTATAGACCCAGGAATAGACTAGTCTTTATGAAGAAATATCCATGAGGATTACCATGAAGGGACGACCCTGCAGTATTCCATTGGGAGGGTAGAGTGTGAGTTGACAGTGCTCCATCAACTGCAGCTGTAGGGTGGAACCAGAAAAAGTTAACACATATGACAAGCAACATTAAACTCTGCTTGAAAATCAGCAGGATCAGCTGGAGATGAAAGAGTATTATGGGCAACTCCCCCCTCCTTTCCAAACTCATGGCACTTCAGCAGGGTCCCAAACACTAGGGAATGATACCCCTTTTGAAGGTACAGAGCTCTTTGCCAGAGCAGGGTTAACTCCACTCATAGAACAGGGGCTGCTTTCTAATGATGATCTGTGCATTTATATAGGTATAAAATCCCAAGCACTGAGTGACTTACAATCCGTAGTAAGATTAGGGAATCACAGTTTGGTTTCTACTTTGCTCCTGACCTTCATCTGGTGCAGATTAATTCCCTGTCTGCACTCGGTCATCTGTGTTCACTGGTGTGCTGGGGTTTTCTACAACAAAGTCTTGCCCATTTGCCATCCCCGATAAGTGTATCCCACACATATATTTGTCATGTGTGCTCATACTCTAGGCCAGAGTTGTGTCTCAGGGTGGAGCAAGATTCCCAAAAAGCAAACAGGTGGGCTACCTGGGGCCAAAGCCTGTGTGGGACACAACACTTCTTCACAGATGGCCCTTGCTTGTCTAGGGTCCCAGGAAATCTGCAAAGTGTAAAGTTGGACTTTCTAGCCTTATCTGTGCAACTCACACCCTACCCTCCCAATGGAATACTGCAGAGTAGTCCCTTCATGGTAATCCTCATGGATATTTCTTCATAAAAACTACTTTCTCCACCCTTTCCCCAGGTATATTATGTTTTGTTAGTCTATAAGGTGCTACCAGACCATTTGTTGTTTTTAAGTTTATCCTGGTCAGACTAACTCAGCTACCCCATGAAGTTTCTGAACATTGAGGGTATTGTGATTTAGCCCATGATTTTTACTTGCTTTGGGATGACAGGGCTTTTTCATTTTTTTTAATTGTATCCTTTGGTATATATGGTTGTGACTATTTTCTTCCACTATTTGATCTGAGGAAGTGGGTCTGGCCCATGAAAGCTCATCATCTAATAAACCATCTTGTTAGTCTTTAAAGTGCTATATAGTCCTGTATTTTGTTTCAGGGCTTTTTTCATTTGTGTAGTCAAGATTAACTGTGAGGGAGACTGATAGTTTAGAATTCCTTTTAGGTTTTGGAGGGTTCCAAGTCAAGATCAACAATGTATGTCAGCTACCTTCCCATCTGCCTTACTATGTACAATCAATGATATTTTGGTGATATCCTTGCTTGAACGTTATGCGTTTGGTGGGTGGGATTTAGGTACAAACGCACAATATCCTATGACTGTACAAGTATGACTTTACTACTTTAATGAGAAAAGTTGCTTTAATCTGTTGGCTGCATTTTGCCTGACAAGAGAGATTGAAGGGGTAGGCAAGTCATAAATATGTATTCTTGGATATGGAACCACAAAAATCCTGGTAAGAAAATGCCCTTATGCCCTCTCCTCCGTATAACAAGATGTGGGGGGCTGCAATTAAACACCCTATACAAGCCCTTCTTCATTACAAATCTTTTTCTAAAATAGTAAAATCATCATATGCTATCAATCAAACGTCACATGAATTATTGGCTAAATATGTCAAGCCACCTTTGTGCTTAGAAATCATCTTCATTCCATGGTGGCAATTTATGAAAAATTTTACATCAGTAATATATTCAATTAAGATAACTCCTTGGAATATATTCTCTGTGTGTTTTAAATATACTGAAAATCTCAGAGCAGCCTTGATTATCCAAATGTCATGGGGACATTGAATGAGTGTAGATAATCAAGCTTTTGCATAGTCAAGGGTATTTCCAGTGTAATGAATAGCTATGGGGGCAATGCTCCAGTTCCTGTAACAGGGAGATTCGGTATAATTGCAATTTTGCTATGTTCAACATGTAGTTTAGATGGATCCGGGGGGGTCACAATGTCTTGTATATGAAAAATGGTGATGTTTAACAGTCCTATATCTAGATTTAAGGAGCAATTCATCATATTTGTTTGATTTTTATTACAAATTAAGAGTAAAGAAGAGGCTGAGAGTTTTATAGGATGGGAGCATATCCAGCATTACATAGATGCAGTCAGGTAGCTAGAAGTCTAAATGACATTAGTAATAGCCCAAAATATTTGTTACAGTTAAACCACATAAATGCTAACTAGGTTTGGTTGAGATTAAACTGGAAATGAAGCTTGTAAAGTCAAGACTCCATCTACATTTCAGTTCCAGAAAGAGAATTGGAAAGTCCCTTTTTTCTGGTCTAAAAGAAAAAAAAAACCCAGCAAAATGCAAACTGCTTAGCAGCTAAACTTCTCAAAGCACAAAAGATCTTTTGAAATTTGTGCTTTACCTACAAAGCGTGTCACTATTTTGCTTTTGTGTAACACTATTTTTAATATGTGTTAAATTAAAAATAAAGGATAATAGAGGCTCTGAAAGGAATACAAGACTATAAGTCACTTGAGCTCTCCTGATGTTATACGCTGAAACAGCATATTAAATTGTGTTTTTTAAATGACTGGAGTCATTTACAAGCAGTCCCCAACTTACAAATGGGTTATGTTCCAAACATCTGGTTGTAAATCAATTTGGTCGTAAGTTGGAAATACCCTTAAACGTGCTGCCTGCACTGTTCGAAAAACTTGACGTACATGGTTCTCAACTTGAAAATATTATAATGGGGTTAATGGGAGGTTGATCATAAGTACAGATGGTCATCAGTCAGTGTGTTCGTAAGTCGGGGAGTGGCTGTATTGTAGTTTTAAAACATTAACAGCTGCTTCTGATTCTTGAGAGGAATAATTAAAAGGTGCTGGCATTCAAGTATCATTTATTTACTAGAATATTAATTTGGCATTGTTCGTGTCCTTAACTCAATTATTTTGTTTGTTTGTTTTTCTTCATTTAAATTATTGCTCTGGGGTGGGGTAAGGGACAAAGGGTTCACTATGCAGGTAGTCCCAGGGAGAGAGGACTATCCCAGCACTCTCTTACCACAGCAGCTTGGGGTCAGGTGAGAAGCACCTCTCCATGGGTGTGTCTAGACTACATGGCTCCATCAACGGAGCCATGTAGATGAGTGTACTCGGCAAAGGGAAATGAAGCGGCGATTTAAATAATTGCTGCTTCATTTACATCAAAATGGCCGCCGCACTGTGCTGATCAGCTGATTGTCGGTACAGCGCAGTAGTCTAGATGGGAATCAGCAAACCCTAGATCCCTTTGTCATCAGATCCTTTATGGCTCGTGAAAGGATCCCTTTGTCGTCAGATCCTTTATGCCTTCATTTTGACGTAAATGAAGCGGTGATTATTTAAATCGCCGCTTCATTTCCCTTTGCCGAGTACACTCATCTACATGGCTCCATCGACGGAGCCATATAGTCTAGACACACCCATGGCTGCTGCAGCTCCAGTGGGCACAGCAGAGGGAGGAGTGCATGTGCCAGGAGTGCTGGCACAGGTCTAGGTTTGGATGCCATGTGCGCTTCCCAGCCACAGTGAGGAATGCAGCAAACTGCACTTTCCACTTACTCCCTGATAAAGGGGAACAGCCAGCAATGTTCCCCTATGATTTGGGGAGGAGGGAAGCTTTAACTGTGTTTCCTCTACATCTTATATATAATACAGGGAATTCTCTTTAGTAATAATGTGGATTATTGTCCTGTGAAACCATATAAAATAACCTTTCTAAGTATGTTTGCCAAGCCACCTGCCTCTGCTTATTTAAGTCCCTTCTGAAAGATCAGTTCTCCTACAGTCCTTACTAGGAAGTAAGTTCTAACTCCTCCAAGATGACTCAGTTATAATGTAACTGTCTTGTCCTTCTTCCACTTTTAAAAAATACAAATCACTCAGTGTGGCTGAGTTTTTTTCTTTTGAACATTGCCTGGTATGGTGCTGGATGAGTAACATTGCAAATTGAGACCAAGGGCTTACAACACTATCCTTATGATCAGGGCTCGACGATCGCAGTGAAAACCACTCACCAGCTCAACACTGTGCATGTGCAAGACCCACACAGCGCATGTGCGAACTGCCAGTGAACGGGGCGAGCGGCTGAAATCTACTCGCCACTGGCGAGTAGATAAGCGGATTTGTTGAGCCCTGCTTATGATGATAAGTTTTAGAGGGGTAGCCATATTAATCTGTTTCAAGCATCCTGTGGCACATTAATGACTTATGTCCAAATGTCTTTAAGGTGTTACAGGAATTGCCAATATGTTTATAATTATGATGGAGACAGTATTTGTCTAAAATCAGAGATGTGATAGGCATATATATTTACTACTAAAATTATTAAATTATCACTGTGGTAACTAAAGTAATGGATTTAGTTATTTACAGTTTTACTTTGGGACACACACTGACCCTTTTGTTTTTCATTTCTTTTGGCAATCTTTGGTATAGGGGATAGAGTTCAAGCCCCTATTCTATCTAGTTTGGATTTGACTCTGAGGCACATCCCACTGAATATCCTTACAACTCTACTGTAGAGCTAGTTTCATGTTCTTTCTTGGTCTCTCATGATAGAACTGTTTTGCCTTGTACATAAAATTAAAAATGTATTGGGCCAGGAGGAAGGTGACTCTTCTGCCCTATGGTTTGGGCACTCCTTGGGGACACAGGAAATTCAGGGTCTAGTCTGAATCAAGAGGAGCAGGAATTTTCCTCTGAGGTTGCCTCATCTCTAAAAAGATATATTGGCATTGAAAAAGGTTCAGGGAAGGGCAGTAAAAATGATTAGGGGTTTGGAACAGGTCTCATATGAAGAGAGATTAAAAGGACTAGGATTTTTCAGCCTAGAAAAGAGGAGACTAAGAGGGGGGGATATGATAGAGGTCTAGAGAATCATGACTGGTGTGGAAAAAGTGAATAAGGAAAAGTTATTTACTTCTTCCCATAACATAAGAACTAGGGGTCAGCAGATGAAATTAATAGGTAGCAGGTTTAAAACAAATAAAAGGAAGTTTTTCTGCACAAAGCACACGGTCGGCCTTTGGAACTCCTTGCTAGAGGACGTTGTGAAGACCAGGACTTTTTCAGGGTTCAAGAAAGAACTAGATAAATACATGGAGGCTAGGTCCCTCAATGGCTATTAGCCAGGATGGGTAGTAATGGTGTCCCTAGCCTCTGTTTGTCAGAGGCTGGGAATAGATAACAGGAGAGGGATCACGTGATGATTCCCTGTTCTGTTCACTCCCTCTGGGGCATCTGGGATTGGCCACTGTTGAAATACAGGATACTGGGCTAGATGGACCTTTGGTCTGACCCAGTGTGGCTGTTCTTATGTTCTTCTGCCTTGACCAAGGCTATTGGTTATTTTGGGATGGTTTCTCATGAACATTTTGATAAGGTCTCCATTTGGTTCAGAGGCAGAGCAAAAATGAACCTTGATTTTTTTGTTACAAAATGTAAGTATTGCTTTCTAGCCAGCTCCCCCAGCAGTTCTGAAGAGATTCTGCCCATTCCATAGTGAATGAAAGGAGAGGAGATGGTGTCCCTTCAGCATGTCCCATTTCATGGAATGTGGGAGGGCAGTGGGAACAGACTAAAATGAATTTGTTCCCCATATAAGTTAAATATAAGAAGAGAAATGTAGCAAAACTCTTGGAGGACTCACAAATGTTGACCTCACCTTCCTTTTGTCAATACTGACTTAATTAAAATGTGATATTTTTTCACCCCCAAAATTTGCTGTGACAAATTAACTGCCCTAAGTATTATGAATCATTTATGTTTTGAGTTTCAAAGAATTTATATTTGTAGTTTGGTTTAAAAAATTGATGTACACTTTAAAAGAAATGGTAAATAGAACATCCTCACAGTTCTTACGATGAAACATTCCTTGTTCACTACCTACATGACAGCTCTGGCAATGTTATAAATCTTTCCTACCTTCTCATCCCAATTTAGCTATACTTGTGAGGATATTTGTTAAGGTATCTTAAGCATAATAGAAAACAACGATGCTAAGCAATAAAACAAATATGACAAGCGCCAATATTTAACTACATGGATTTGGAAAGGATTTATACTGTATGTCAAAAGGCACCATTTCTGTGCCTGTTTTCTGTTCAAGACAGTCACCTCTGACTTCCTTAGGATGCCAGAATTGCTCAGATTTGCTTACCAGCTCTTAGATCCTAGAAATATAAACAGTACCATTCTGGATTAGTTAGCAAATGCAGAAGATTTTCCCTGTTGATATCTATAAGTGCTCAAAATGTTCGGCAATTGGATCAGTGCCAGAGTCTAGGATACAGAGGAGTATTAAACTCCTGGAGTGGCAGGGAATGCTGTGGCGAGGACGTAAAGTTTCTGGAAGTGGGGGTGGACAGTGCCTGCTGTAGTTCTTTAATGACCCATATAGGGGGTACATAAAGGCAGTGGTTCTGATTCATCTGGAGAGACCTCTTAATTAGCCTCTCCCCTCATTGCCCTGATGTTAGGCTTTTAAAAAAAAGGAGATTGTGTGGGTTTTTATTTATTTGTTTGTTTGTTTTATTGTTAAAGAAATATGGGGATAGTGAAGGGAATTGAGCATTTGATGGGGAAAAAGCCCTACTGCTCCATTGAGGAAAAATATGAAGTTTAGCAATGGAAGTATGTTACTGTGAAAATGAGGCAGTGGTTTCTGATTTCTTACACAGTCATAATGTGCTTATGTAAAAGAAAGAAAAATCTCATTAACAGCTAAAGTCATGGTGAAATGGAGTGAACACGGCCCCATTGTTTTTTCACAGTTAGTCCACTTGCAGGTTTTGGTTTATTGCTTTACTATTGAAGCCTTGTTTACTTTGAATTTTAAAATCCATCCATCTTCAAAGGAAAGAATAAGAATTTAAACAGGCATTTATAAAAGCTTGGGCTAGTCTCCCCTCCATTGTTGGTTGGCATGGTGTGGGGCAAAGAAGCAGAAAACTAGTTCAAAGGGCCAGTAACTTGTGGGCCAGAGGAAGTGGAGCATTTGCAGCATGCTCCCCCTAAGTCTACAGAAGCCCCTCTGTGTGAACACCTCATAATTGAGGCTCCATGTGCCTGAGGGGAAGGTACACTGCCAGGGAGCAGCCTTTCTACACAGCATGCTACCCTAGCAACCTGACAGAGTTCCAGCAGAAATCTGTGTGGGAGTCAATGCTGATCTTTGCAGCATTAACTCTTTTTAAAGAGGAGATTGTCTGCAGCTACTGCAGGGCAGCCAATGCAGCATGGCTCCTGAGTGAAATATGTAGGAAAGGTAACTGATTTCACCATATTTTCTTATATCCAATATTTTTCAAGGCCATGCTCCTGTTCCAGCTATACCCCTTTCTCTTTAGGAAGAATGTGGCAGCAGCTCCACAAGTTTATATTAATTGATTCTTTGGCCTGTCAGTCATCTGTTACCTCAGTAGTTTGTAGAATCTGAGTATGTGTTTTTTCCCTGGTGCACAGGATATATCATGCAGGGGAGAGTGTGCAAGGAGAGTCTCCTAGTGTGGCCTGCAGAAAGGCCTGGCATGGTTGAATCAATGTGTCCCAGTGAAATGCGTAGGGGTGATGAGGTGCAGAACCATGGCCCTATTCCATCAATAGCCTTGTTACACTACGTGGCTAGGGAAGAGAAGGGGGTAGGCTGCCCCATTCTAAAGGAGGGTAGCTACAGCCTGTGCAATGTTTCAGCACGCTGAGCCACCCGGGGAGGGATTTGCTGCACAATCTCTGTGCCACTGTCTTCCTGAGATCCCTAAAGAGTGGCATGTCTCCGTGCACTCCACAATTTGGCCCTTTGTTTGTTGTAAATTACTAGTTAATTAGAACATTTTCAGGAAGGACACAAAGACAAAGATATCTTAGAAATAAATAATATATTGTCCTGATACTATTTCATTATATCAAAATCCATACTCTGATAACCTTATTAATGAATAGAGAAAAGGCAGCTGGTATATGGTACATACAATGTTTGTACACAATCCTAATACAAATAAATCTGGAAATTCCTGATATTCATAATCAATGCTTTAATAGAATAAACAAAATTTAAATGAAATTCTAAACTCACATAATTTTTAGAGAAATACCTTTCACAAATCCTAAATGTCAGGAAGAAATTGCATTCAGTTAAGATTCTGGCTTTTGTACCTATTTAACATGGACTTGGTGGGAGAAAAGTTGAGGACATCTCAGTAAAAGATGATATTTTCCCATCTATTGGCATGTAAAGGCTGAAAAATTTATCAATGGATTTCAATCAGAACACTTCTGAATTCTTTCCTTAGCTTTACCAAGAGCTAATTCTTAAAGGAAAATATTTAGCTACTTTATATTTGGCTCCTGCCCTCTGTTATTTTCATTGAAAAGTGTAGAATCAGTTTTCTAGACTATTTCTGCATAAATTAAGCTTGTTTACAGTTCAACACCCTTCCTCCTTTTTTCTTCATTGTGTATAGAGTAATTATCTACCACTACATAGCAAATGGAAGTTCAACAGTGAAAAGGGATCACATCAGCTTAATAAGGGGCTAACACTGGGGATGCAATCAGAATTTTCCAGAGGAACAATGTGACAGTTAAGCAATTTCCTTTAGTGTCTTTGGAAGATCTTACTGTATTAAATCTATGTATCCTTGCGGGCCATGTAATTCCATGGGGGAGAAATTAACAATGAGGGGGGTGATTAGAAAAATTCACTGAGCTTATAACACCTCTAAAGAGCTACCTTGAGAAATGGCTATTTTGGTTTATACTGGATTCTTTAAAGACCAACAGACAAATAAAGGAATATTGCTGGCTTTAAAATAATAATAAATAAAATAATAATAATAATAAAGCTGGCTCGGGCTCTTCTTTCTGATCTAACAAATGGACTGGACTTTTTGTCCAAGTTGGGAGGAAGAATACTCTCTAGGGGAGAGTTGAAAGGACTGACATTTCTCATAGTTAAAGGTTGGAATTTCAGTATGCTGCCAAGGTTCTTTTATTGATTACAATAATGCTTTCACCTTAAAAATAAACTTGATTGCTTAGAAAGGGCTGTATGTTAACTCATAATGACAGTGTTTGTAGCTTCTGGAGACAAAGTAAAGTGTGGAACTCTGGCTGTTTAGGCTGTATGTCTTGCTGGGGATATCACAGAGTAGGCAAGGAACCACAAAGTCTAGAAGAATCATGGAGAGGAGAGAGAGACCCTCAATTGGTCCCCACCTCAGTGCAATGATGGTTAAGAAGCCAGGTGGGTGAATTTCCTTCAATTGTTATTGAAGACCCAGAGCTCTCTCTCCCCTACCCACTGCAAAGTTCTCTTCTCCTGCACCCAGACTTCCACACTCTTCCCCCACTGCCTATGCACTCTGTCCATGGTGGTCCCCGTGCATTGCAGGCAGGGACTCCTATGGGTGTCCAGAGCAGTCCCAATCTGCAGCGGCTCAGGCACATCACAAGCAGGGGCTGATATGGTGGGGCCATGGTGGGGACTGGGCAGGGGATGGCTCCAGTTAGGCTATGGCAGGGGGAGCCAGAAGATGTCAGAACTGGACTCAGCCCCAGAACCGGGAGTGGAAGCACCATGGGCTAGGGGGATGGAGTGGTGATATCCCATTAGTCAGTTAACCAGTTAAAGGGTTTACAGATTAACTGGGATTTTACATTCCTAATCCAGACCATGGGAGATCAGAGGCACAGGACTCCTTCCTATCTTATGCACCTACACAACCCCCTTTCTTCTCCCAAATAACATTTCTTGTGCTCCCTTTACTGTGGATGTAGGGGCTGCTTATTCTGGTTGTCATAGGTTTGGGAAGAGAAGATGTTCATATTTTAAATATCACTTATGGTTGAATGGCTTTCTTGAAGCAGTCTTTGCAACATTTCCTAAAGATTTGACTGATCTGCTCTGGAAGATAATTAATATTCATATATAAACAATATATTTTCAAATAACTATAAATACATTAACTAATGAACGCTCAAATCATCCTTGCGTTATAGATAAATATTATTGTTCGTGTTTTACTCATAGATAAGTTTAGTCACTTGTCCAATATCACAACAGTCATAGGCAGAGTTAGATTTCCCACTGTTGGAAATCAGTAATTCTTGGCATCTCATCCCTAGGTTATTCAACAAGACCACACAATGGGCTTCATTATGAATATAGCATAATTACGTAAATTTATAGCAATCCATGTAATAAACTGTCTCAGGGCCGGCCCACATCATTTTGGCACCTGAGGCTCAAATGATGCCCCCATGATCCCTCACTTGGGCCAAAACTTTGAAAGGTCTCAATTCTGCCTTCTTCCTATTCTGCTCTAGAGCAGAAAGAATACATATGCACCAGAAGCAGACACAATTTTCTACACTCTGGGTCCTAGTGGTGCCCCTCCACATTCTGGGACCTGAGGCAGCCGCCTCAGTTCATCTCATGTAAGGCCAGCTCTGAACTGTCATCACAACTAACTGTTTATTTTCACTGTTTGGATATGTAAAATTATCTACAACTTTTCCTCACTCAAATTTAACATTTTTTGGATGATGTCCAAAAGAAATTTATACTAATCTGGTATCATGAAATGACTTTTGAGTCTACGGCATGCATTAGCAATTAATTGCAATTATTGTTCACCTCACTTAAAAGAATCTACACAGTAAAATAGTTAAAACATCACTAATGTTGCTTAAAATGGTTATTGGTCCTCACAAAAAAAGATAAAACGAAGGTATTATTCATGTCACTCCTTAACATGGAAGATATCATTTATCTCTTTTCCCTTCTTTCCTCCCTTTAGCCATACCATATGACTAGACTCATCAACTTGCCTTTTGTGTCAATAGATGTTCATTTTCCTGCCTTCAAAATTAATACATCTATTCAATATGAAGGGTGTATTCTGTCTGGCTTTTGAATGGATAGCCATTTTATCATTCACGATGGGCTCTTGCCCTTAACCACAGGAACATATTTTTTCTTTGTTGTCTGAAATTAGATTTATTTCTTGAACCATGCATTGCCACTTTTATGTTTTGATACTCAAGGGAGTATAATTTTTTACACTCTTCTCTAATCACTTTTTGTAGACTGAGTGAATGGTTGTTTTTTTCTGCTTCCTTCAGCTCAATATCTCAAAGAAATAAGTGCTTCTCTTTGTCATCATCTGCATGATTTGCATGATCATCTGTAAACAAATTCCATTTCCCTTTTCAATTCAGACCTTGCATGTGCAGTTACATACTAGAACAGTGGTTTTCATCCTGTGTCTGCACTTCCATTAAAAATGTTTTAGCAGTCTGCGATTGGAAACGGTTCCTTTCCGTCTTCTCTACCACATGCTCCGGCCCCATCTTCAATGTCATGACATTGGGTGAAGCTGCCTTTGTGTTTTAGGGGAAACACCACATCTCTTTTGTTAAACTTAATCATAAAAGCATATTCTTTTGTGCATGCCTTTTAATAGCTCCCCCTCTTCCCCCCATGGAATTTGTTTGCTGTAATTTTAAACTATATACAGGACAGGCTGCAATTTTATATTATTCTTTTTATGTGGTTGAAGGTGAAGTTTTATGAAAAGTACACATTTTTACCATAGTTCCCAGTGCAAAGCAGATTTAAATGGGACATTTGTGTGTGTTTCCACAAATGTTATCATTTGGCAGGAAGACCATACACTGTGACAGGGTTGCTACATGCAGTTTTATATTTGTTCATGTCTGCTCACACCTATGTTTCAGAGCAGAAAAGTGAAACAGGGAAAGAGATAAGAGACAGAGTTGACCACTTTCTGTATCAAAGAGTACTAGAACAACTTATCAGGAATATATGATTATCACATTATGGTGTGGTATGCTCACAGCACTTTTACAAAGGCAAGCCAATGGCAAAAAAAACTTGAAATGGATTCAAGGTGAGTGAACCAAAACACAAATTATATATGTGTCCTGAGGAATTAGTAAATAGGCTGGTAGCTGGTAACCTTGACTCTTTTACTGGGTGCAGGCTTTTTGCAGGGTGCAAAAGAAAAAAAATAGGATAGCAAATATAGATTTAGAATACCCTTATTTTATCTGTAGCAGGATTGTTTGAAACACAGGACAAAAGTAAGAGCCCATAAGAGACCCAGTTTGCAATTACAGTCACAACAGACAAGAACTAACACAAGTTTGACAATGCATATCTGACCATCACAAGACACTGAGAAATGTGTTTTTGGCAGATTCTTGACAGGCATTTACAGCAAACCTGTCACTTTTCCTGTAAGACTATACTGGTGTTTATGACTCAATATCTGAGACTGTCTTTGACATTTGACATCTCTGTTCTCTTCTTTCATACTTATTTCAGGCCAACTCATACTATCCATGTGGCCCAGCTTATACATACTGAAAAGTAGAGAAGCAAAAGCCTTGTAGCAAGGCATTTTGGATTTTGCAGGCGGCATTGTAATATATTGTAAGCTATAAAGATTACACGGGTATGTCTACACTACAGCACTAATTCGAACTAACTTAATTCGAATTAGTTAATTCGAACTAGTGCATCTAGACCTAAAAACTAGTTCAAATTAGCATTTTGCTAATTCTAACTAGCATGTCCACATTGAGTGGACCCTGAAACGAGTTTAAGGATGGCTGGAAGCAGTGCCGGCAGGGCGTCAGATTAGGACTTAGAGCGTGGAGCTGCTGTCTCAGGCTAGCCGAGGGCTGTGCTTAAAGGGACCCGACACCCATCCCGGACAGACAGTTCTCAGGGGTTCCCCGCTTGCAAAGCAGTCCTGACTTGGAGTGCCCTGAATGCCCACACTCGGCACATCACAGCACTCAGCCATCAGCCCGGCTGAACTTGCCGCAGGCTGCCATCGGGGAGGGGAGGTCAATCGGGGAGCTGCAGGAGAGCTTCCACCCCGAGGAGCCCGCAGAGCTACCCCAGTCCTCCCCATCGGGGGCTCGTACCCCATTCCTCCCTCACCTCCTTCCACTTACCCTTCCCTAGCCCCCCTTCCTGATGTACAAAATAAAGAACAATTGTGTTCAAAAATAGAAACTCTCTTTATTGAACAAAACTCGGGGAGACTGGGAAAAGGAGGTGGGAGAGGGGAAGAGAGAAGGTGGGAGAGGGGAGGGCAACTAAAATGATCAGGGGTTTGGAACAGGTCCCATATGAAGAGAGGCTAAGGAGACTGGAACTTCTCAGCTTAGAAAAGAGGAGACTGGGGGGGATATGATAGAGGTCTATAAAAGCACGAGTGGTGTGGAGAGGGTGCATAAAGAAAAGTTCTTCATTACTTCCCATAATAGAAGGACTAGAGGGCACCAAATGAAATGAATAGGTAGCAGGCTTCAAACTAATAACAGAAAGTTCTTCTTCACAAAGCAAATAGTCAACCTGTGGAACTCCTTGCTGCAGGAGACTGTGAAGGCTAGAACTATAATAGAGTTTAAAGAGAAGTTAGATAAATTCATGGAGGCTGGGTCCATGGAGTGCTATTAGCCAGGGGATAGAAATGGTGTCCCTGGCCTCTGTTTTGGAAGGCTGGAGATGGGTGGCACGAGACAAATGGCTTGGTCATTGTCTTCAGGCCATCCCCTCCGGGGTATCTGGTGTTGGCCACTGTCAGCAGACAGGCTACTGGGCTAGATGGACCTTTGGTCTGACCCAGTACGGCCGTTCTAAGCTCAGGGTCAGGGGTCTCACTGGACCACCTTGAGTTTCATGCACACCCTCTCCTGGGTGGCCAGGCTGGCAGCTATCCTGCCTTAGACAGCCACTTTCCTGTGCCTAGTGTGGAGGTCGTGGATGAGGTCCACGATCTCCGCACTAGACCAGGCGGTCACCCACCTCTTGCGGCCCCAGGCAGGCTCCTAGGAGCCGCCAGCCTGGTCCCGGGAAGAGGCGGAGGGCTGGGTGGCAGTGGGTGGCTGGCTTGTGCCGTGCCAGGTGCAGGGTCTGCTGGCTGGGTGGTGGCAGGCTTGCACCTGGCACGGGCACCGTAGCCATACCGTGCCCCTTTAAGGGCTCCAGAGCCGGGAGGGGGGCAGAAGAGTTTCCCTGGTGGTGCCCAGAGTGGCCACCAGGGCAAGCTGGGGAGGGCTAGCCTCCCACTAGTTCGAATTAAGTGGCTACACAGCCCTTAATTCGAGCTACTTAATTCGAACTAGGCATTAGTCCTCGTAGAATGAGGTTTATCTAGTTCAAATTAAGTGCTCCGCTAGTTCGAATTAAGTTCGAACTAGCGGTTTGCCTGTGTAGCGCCTATCAAAGTTAATTCGAACTAACGTCTGTTAGTTCGAATTAACTTTGTAGTGTAGACATACCCCACCAGAGTAGTAGTGGTTTGGAAGATCAAATAATTTTTTCATTTTTTCTTCTCTGTGGTTTGGAAAATCAATTCATTTTTTTCATACCAGTACTCAGTTGCCTACTTACAACACAGTAGCAAAAAGCTTTAGTTGCGTTGTTCCTCGAGAAGTACAGCAGTGACTTGTTACACAAAGTCATGGTGACCTGGTACACAGAGAACCCTTTTAGTTTATCCTGGTTTAAGTGAAAGTCAAGGGACCTGTATCACCTTTCAGAAATTTTTATGATTAATCCTGATGACTTAATCCCTTTCCTAAAAGACATACTGGTGCCCAAAGCTAGCCATTGTTGAGACCCTTAATTGAGTGTCATATATAATTTTGCCACCCACTGTGTTACAGGTAGTTAAGTCATTGCTTTGCACTATAGCTTAGGATTTTTTGAGGAGCTATTTTAAACAATTTTGTATTATACAAGTTGAATCGCTGTAAACCGGGACTTTCTGGCTATGTCTAGACTACAAGCGTCTTTCGGAAGAAGCTTTTCCAGAAGAGATCTTCCAGAAAGATTTCTTTTGAAAGAGCACGTCCACACAGACAAAGCACATAGAAAAAGCGATCTGCTTTTTTTAATAGATAGCGTCCACATTGATTGGATGCTATCTCACATTTAATTTGTGATTACTACAGACAGAGTGGCCACCAGGGCACCTGTGCTTTTTCCTGGAGGCCTCTTCTTCGAAAATAACCCCTCTTCCCTGTCCACACATGCCTTTTTCTGAAAGAGATCTTTCGGAAAAAGGCTTCTTCCTCATAGAAAGAGGTTTACCTCTGTCTGAAGCCCCTCTGCATTCTTTTGACTTTTTGTCAAAAGAACACAATTGCAGTTTGGATATAAGTGCAGTTTTTCCAGAAAAATGGCCATTTCTCCAGAAAAACTCTGCAGTGTAGACATACCCTCTCTGTTTCTGAACCAGAGAGCCCCAGCAACTGGGAGTCCAGCAATATGAGAGCCAGTGGATGGGAGACCTGCAGTGGCTGGGAGTCCAGCCTTGCTGACAGTAGGGGGCCAGCAGCCAGGAGCCCTTCCAGGGTCAGCAGCTCTGCTGGGCCAGTGGCAGCAGGAACAGGAGCCCTGCTAGGCCTGGGAGTCCAGTGGGGATGGCAGCACTGCCAGAGCCAGGAGGCCTGCCGGGCCATTGGCAATGAGGCCAGGAGTCCTGCTTGGGCAGCGATAGTGGGCTGGGACTGGGAACTCAGCTGGACTGAGGACAGTCGAGCCAGCTTTGACCTACCCTGATCCGGCAAACTCCCTCATTTGCCATGGGTCAGGTCCCAGTAGTGCCAGATCAGAGATATCCAGTCTGTGCTATATTCTACTTTTCAATTGTTACTAGTTAATTTGGATTGGGGTGGGGGAAGGTAGACTAAAGGTCCAATTACATCCACTAGAGATGGATAATATTTCTACTCGAATCAAAAGTAACCCACAGTTCCTCTCTGAAGCTACATTTAGACTGCCACTTTTTATCGGAAAAAGGTACGCAAATTGCACTGTGCAATTTGTGAACCTTTTTCTGATAGTTTTGTAGGAAGAGGCTTTTTCAAAATTTGGCCCGTCTACACTGGGCCAAATTTTGGAAAAATCTCCTCGTATGGAAGAACCTTTCTTCCTTGTGGAACGAGGAAGACAGGGCTTCCGAAAGAGCATGTCTGCTCTTCTGCAAAAAATGTCAGAAGAGCAGACACGTTCCTTAGCCATGGTGGAGTTTTTTTGGTAGTCTAGACATCTAGGCTAGCACACAGAGAGCATGCACACACTGCACCATCTATGTGGGCAGTGCAGCCTTCTTTGGTGAGTTTGACCAGATACAAAGGCCATTGCTAAGGAGAGGGAAGCCCATAATCCACTTGTGCTCCAAGAGACATGTGGAGGAGTGATCATTGTGGATATTACAGAGAGGGAAGTTTATTGAGATCTCTAATTAACTCTATACATACCCTATGAAAGGACCAGTTCCCTCCCTTGTTACTGTGTGATGGTAAACGGGAACCAGTTTCCAGGGCAAGAACTTGGTTAAATATATGGCTTGACTCGAAGCTGAGTTGATCTAAAAGTTTTCAGAAAAAAGGCCCGAATAATTAAATTATACAATTAACAAATAGAATTTACTTTTATTTTGTTCATAATAATAGATATTACATACAAGTAGGCAGATATTTCCCATTTAACTTAAGGACTGATTTGAAGCCAATGTCTTCAAAGGGCTTGGATTCAGGCTCTGGATGCTCAAGAATAACATTAAAGCTTGTGCTCTTTGGTTTTGATCCAGAAACATACTTAATCCTGAAATTTTAAGCATGGTGTAATTCCATTGATTTCAGTGCAATTGTTCACTTCCATAAATTCAGCACATCCTTAAGTACAGGTGCCTTCTTACTTATTTCTATAAACTGTTGAATTACAGAAAAATAAGTGATCTTATTTTTTTAAACTGAGTAAACACGTACATATTACATTCTCTAATTGTCATAAATTTAATCAATACTTTAATTAGAAAATAAACATGTAATGAAATAGCAAGGGTAATAAATGCATCATGAATGGTGAAGACTAAATGTAATATTGCAAAAACAAAATGCTATTTTGCATTGATAATTCTTTCCTCTACTGTAAATAACTTAAATAAACCTGGGGATAGGTGTGGAATGATTATTTTTTGTTTATCTTTTGGGTTTAATATATATTAAAATGTAAATTCTTTAAGTCTGTAAAAAGAAGCAGATTTTTGCAGTAAGTTGTAGAACAAATCATAAATGAAGAGTGTAAAAGGCTTCCTGTTTAAGTAAGGATATAAATTTGAATATGATTTTGAGGATTTGGAATTGTAACAACAGATATGTAGATGTTACTAAAGAGCCATAAACTACAATGTTAATGGGGTAGTTAGCCAGATCTCAGTTTCAAGGAAAACGTGAACCACTGAAATTCGCAAGAAAATTCAGCAAGAAGAATTAATACTTAATTTTACATGTACTGAAAAGCTCCTTGCTTCATCAAGTCTACATTAATTTTCCTACAGCTTTGCTTTTTCTGCATATCCTGAGAACATATCTTCCAACCGCACTGATTCCTACCACCTCCTCATTTAATCAGTCTCCTTTAGTTCATTTTACCCTTCATTGCATTTCTGTGTGTGTGAAATACAGTAGTAGCTTCATCTACTTTGCTCCTTTTGCTCTGAAAATAATGGTGCTTCTGCTTTTTCGCACCTCTGATATCTTCTGCCTGATCGAGAAACTCTCCTTTCCTATGTTAGATTTTCACTTGAAATCAGACAGTTTGCAACTGTTTATGGTCATCAGAGTACGGTTGGTTTCTCTTTTAATTTTATTAACTTAGAAACCACTGGGTAAAATGGGTCTTAGCTATTTCCATAGTTCAGAGGGGACTCTGTTTTGTTTTTTTGTTTTTGTTTTAAGTATATATAAATCAAGTATATATAAGAAATGTAGCATTTACACTTCCACTCACACACATTGTTGAGCATTGTGCATTGAGCATTGTGCATTGTGTATACATTAGTAACCATTATAATTAAGATTGCAAAATATTTCAAATTATGATGACACATTCTCCTGCCTTTCCATTCTTAGTTTCTGTCCAAAAGATTATTTTTTCAAGTTTGAGAAAAAATTCCTTCAACTGGTTTTATGTTTTGTGACAGTGAGGGGGAAAAAAGTGGTATATAGGGGTTTAGCTGAAATTTTGAATGAAAAAACTATATAACTCACTTGATTTTTAAGGAAAGCACCATTTTTCATATTTATTTTTAGAAACAATTTTACTTGATTTGCATGTAAATAGGAAGCTTTATTTTCATCATCAAGTTCACTCAGAAGCAAACCTGAGATACATGACCCTTAGTGAAGCCTGGTTAATTTTAGATCTTAGATTCTGAATAGGAGCGAATTGCATGTTCTTCTTTGGATTATAAGGAGTTCATGTGTCATTAAGAGCAAAGTTCATGCCTGTGCAGAGGGCTCATCATAAGGGCTATATTTAGTTTGAGTTCAATTTAAGACCTTAAAATAGGAATTATTTCCGATTTACAGTCAATTTCACCATAATGAAGTGTTTTATGTAATATCCGGA
This sequence comes from Pelodiscus sinensis, assembly GCF_049634645.1. Lineage (NCBI taxonomy): Eukaryota > Metazoa > Chordata > Testudines > Trionychidae > Pelodiscus > Pelodiscus sinensis. Next base: position 98,594,757 of record NC_134715.1, on the reverse strand, counting down.
AACACAGAAAAATGTTTTATTAGTGTATAAGAACCAGTAATAAATTGACTCAGTGCCATGTATAGGGGAGAACCATATTAGAATGTTATATTTATGCTGAAGCTGCGATTTTACCACCTCTAACTCCCTTAAGACTCTTTCTACATATTCTCAGCTTTTGACGCCATTGCACTTTCTTATGTAATAAGACTTTCACACACCTTTATAAATAAAAAAATCTACCAATTATTTGTGACTGTGTGTCGGGGGAGGCAGGAGTGGGAACGTCACTTTTCAAATAAGGCTTTTTGTTTAATAAAGGAAAGTTAAATTTAGATTAATCAACTAATCGAATAGTCGATGGAATTTGTATGGACTATTCTATTAATTGATAAGGGTGCCACAGAAAGGCAGAGTGCCATAGGGAGCACAAGGCCAGTGGGGAACTGCTTGAACCCCCCCTCCTCCCCTCCACTGGCCCCGGGCTCCCCGCACACTTTGCTTTTGAATTGAAGCAAGAGCACTGCTATGAACCGGGTGCTGCTCCCTCTCTTGCTGCCTCTCGCTGATCGAGTCAGCAAGGGGGAGTGATAGTGACTAGTTGAGTCCACTAATCAACTCTCCGATAAGTATATGCTGAATCTGAATGCAATTAACGTGAAGGGTAAGTCGAAATTTTGACAAAATGTTCTGGTTTTTCGTAATTATTCCTTTTCATGTTAGAGTTCATCATACATCACCATTCTTCTATCATTTCTTTTTTACATTTTGGTCTTCTTGTATGGCAATATTAATTTATGTGGTCTTGTTTGTCTTCTTTTCTACAATAACTGCATCAGGCCTGTTTGCCTGCACCATTTGATCTATGACAATAGCCAAACTCCCTACAATCTTGATCTCTTCATTCATTTGTGTACTTTCAGTTAATTGATCACAATACTGCATCCAAGTCAAGATCTATATTTCAGATTTGAGTTGAGACTGTTACCAAATATCATTTGTTATTAGTGCTGTTATAAAAAATGTTAAAGTAAGTGTATTAATTGAAGGATTAACTCAGCATCATATTTTTGTAATTCTGTTGGGATTCTGATGATGTTGGGGTGGAATATATGATTAATTAAGTGCAGTTGATTTTGTGGTGGTATGATAGCTTCACAATGTTAGAGGAAATTGAAAGAGACAAATTGAAAAAAGGATTTTGACATTTTAAAACTAAGTACTAGTGAAATGATTAATCTTTAAATTGTATGCCCCTGCCATAAAGTGGATGAGGGTGTCATGTTGTGATTGTTCTATGTATAATTAGGTTAATGTTGGTTATAAACTCTCTTATTTTGGTTAACACTGATCATTTAATTTTCAATACACAATAATTCCTTCTGACTAGTTACATAACTAGAAAAGTCAGCTATACAAAGGTACAGTTTATAAAATTATGTACTATTAAATAGCTTCTTAAACCTCATATAAATGTATTATATGGCATAAAAAAGCAGTTGCAAAACTATTCTTAACTTTTAACTATGACCTATGTACTTATTTAATCATATGCTATTCTGAAAAAAATCCCATGTGTATTAGATCTTACAGTCCTTGCTCAAAAGCATTTTTGTTCTTTCATATATATATTGAGGTAAGCAGCTCTTGTCTGCAGCTCTTCTGCAACTGTGACTGAAACATGGTTTTACAGGAAAGCAGGCGAGAGTCTCTTCTTATGAAATCAAAAGTGAAGTTTTTACATTTTAGCTGTCTTAAATGGCTGTTTCTAGTTCTCTCTCATCCTTCTGATTGTACCAACCATTTAATATAGTTGTGCTGATAATATATAGTTTGACAATGATATATATTTGTACCACAGGCTTTAATGTGCCCAGCCATATTTGGATGTGCTACAGTGCAATGGAGCTAAGAATGTGAGGACACTTTCCCCTTATTGTAACTGGAGTCTGGTGCCTGCTTAATATATAGATTTTGTACTGATATAACTGTTTTGATTGGGGTTTTTAATTTTTTTTTTACCGATATAGTTATACTATATCAGACCCTAGTGCATCTGCAATTATACTGGTATAAAGGGAGCCTTATATCAATAATTTAATCCCATGCCATATGGGAATGTGTTGTACTGTTATAGCCTTTGAATAACAGTCTAAATGGATCGCCACTATGAGAGTAGTATGGCTTTAATTGTCCTGGCATAGTGAAAGAGATATAACTTTTCAGGATAGATAAACCCGAGAGTTCATGCTCAAGGAGTGGGAAAGTCTTAATCTATAGCTTTAGAACCCTGCTTCCACTCCACAACAGCCAGCCAGGGCAGCCATGAGCAAGGGCCAAAATGGGTGCTGCACCCTTAAAAGGTTGGCTTTGCAGACGCATTTCCCCAAGAAAACCAGGACCAATCCCACTGAAACAATGGACATTTTCACCACTCCCAAGAGTGGTGAAGAGACACAACTGAACCCAGGACATTCAGTTTCTCAGAGATGAATTTAAAAGTATTCTAAATGATTTTAGCCAGGTTCACTTCACTACAGGTTTAGTACCATTGTAGCTGTTCTCTTAATTACAATCTGCCAATTTGTATTTCTTTTATGGAGCGTGTTGAAAATGTAAAATTAAAAAGTGAGGAACATTTATTTTGGTAAAAATTAACAAGAATGAGTGAAAAGTGGAGTCTCCATTGTGAGCCATTCAGGTCGGCTGCATCATGGGACATGCACACTTGTGTGTTTATAGAACAGCTTTCCTTCTGAAGGAACACAGAGAGCTTCATGGATTATGGTTAAATGATCCTAGGGCTAGCACAATGATCCAAGTACAAAATTATGGGTGCAAACCTGTGCTGAGTTTTCACTAAGGATGTGAAAGGTTCACCAGTTAATGATTAACCAATGAGCATCACACTTAACAGGTGATGCTTACCAGTTCTGTTTAACTCATGGGTGCTGGAGCAGCTCCTGGCCTGCCTTGGGCAGGGAGCTGTTTCTGCTTTGCAGGGCACACCATGGACAACAGCACTCCAGCCCAGCCAGAAGTTGGCAGCCCTGTGCAGGGGTCTGGCAGTACTGGAGCAGCCCTCCAGCCACAGCAGGACATGGGCAGGAGTTTGCTCCCTGGGTACCTGTTAACCATTACCCGTTAAGGGTAATGCTTACCAGGTAACCGGTTATCTGGTTACCCATTAACTTCCCTATTCTTCATCTGGGACATGCACAAGCCACATGCCACATCACCAATTCAGAAGCATATCTTTATGCTGTACATTTTATACAGATGTATTCAATAGTATTTGTATATTGTAATGCTTTCAATTAGCAGAAAATGTGGCGGACACATTAAGTCTTTGTAAAGTGTGAGGTGCTAATAAGCGTGATTCATATATTCACTGATTCCAAATCCAGAAGGGACTATTGGGATAATCTAGTAATACAGATCCTGCAAATTCCCTGTAATAATTAATGGAACATGTCTTTTAGAAGAACTTGACTTAAAAAGGATAGTCTGTCACAACCACTAGCATATTGTTCCAATGGTTAATTACCCTCACACCCATCAATTTATGCTCTATTTTTTCTGTTTGAATTTATCTAGTTTGAACTTCTAACCATTAAATTGCACCTTTCTCTGCTAGGTTAAAAAGCCGATTATTAAATATTTATTATGTATATAGATGCTTGTAGTCTGTTATTAAGTCACCCCCTTCATCTTCTCTTTGGTAAGCTAAATAGATAGAGCTCTTTCACTGTATACCAAATAAGAAATGCATTCTAATCCTTTCATTACTTTTGTGGCTCTTCTTTGAACTCTCTCTAGTTAATCAACATCTTTCTTGACTTGTGTGAACCAGAACTGGACACAGTATTGCACCAGCAGTGGAAGTAACTGTAGAGAGTTGGTTTGCAGGTAGGCTCAGCAGGGAGCATCAGCATTTCGTCCTGCAGAATTCCTGACCTCTGTTAGGCTACTGTTCTCTGGCATCTCCATTTTCTGCTTAGCAGACCAGCTTTGGGGGTCCTGTAAGATCATTTCACCCCCTTTTTCACTGTCCCTGCGGGATCAGAAACAACACTTGTAAATTCCTGGGGTAGATAAGTTACTCTAAACATGGGGTAATTAATGAATAATTGGTAGTACTGATTAACAGGAGTTAAGTAAATTCAGGTGGCTTGCAATCCTTCAGTAACATATGTCATTGTACAAAATTATATGCAAAGCATATCTGTTGATCATAGGAGAAATGCAGCCACTTCTGGTGTGAAAGGTGACATCTCTAAAACCTTGCACAGTAAGATTACATAACAAAAAAGTGAATATCTCATCAATTGGACCATGGTTGAAGCAACAAGGGGGATTTGGGCACACAGAATGTAATCACCACCTATTGAATTATACTGAAATACATCTGTATATATTTCACATAACCCAGCACAGACATACATAATCCCTTGTTTATCTTCCTACATGATCTAACATATAATATGAGAGCCTGATCCTGCAAGCTTTGTGGAGAGTGGTCGTTATTCACTCCACTATCTCCCTTGACTTCAATAAGTCTATTTACATGAAAAAAAATTTTCATGTGAGTAAGATTTGCAGGATTGGACCCCAAATTCTAAACGATTACTTTATAGTTCTACCAAATGCTACTTAAAGAAAATATGTGTTGCCTTTTTTCAGGATGACTCAATTATCCAAGCCATGTTATAGCTAATTACTTGTCATTAAGGCTAAAATAAAAAAGCTATAAAAGGTAAGGAGGGTAAAGAGAAAGGCTCATGGATATGCATGACCCTGCTCTTTGAAATATGCTAACTCTTGCTGCTTTTTATGAATGTGGCTCACATACAGAACAGTTTTTTCTTTATATCATGAAACTTTCATGACAAATAATCCTCACTAATGGACATAGTGCAATCTGCGGTTGACTCACATGTTGTAATGATGCTGAACTTCTGGCAGGTGGATAAAGAAGAGGAAAAATGTGTGCACAAAATTGAAGTGTCTAGGGACATCCTGTTGAAATAGTTGCTGAATACTAATGTTACCAAAATAGAAACCATGGGCAGAATGAAATGTGTATCCCAGAGGCCTCATTCAGAGATGTATGAGTCATTCTGAGATGATCAGGTTTTATTAAAAATTAAGAAATAAATATACCAATGATTTAAACAAAAATCACTTTGTAGCATTTCATCAGTTGTTGATAGAAATGACTGAAATATCAAATTGTTCAGAATGTATACCTAGAGTTACGGAATAAGATATATTTGTTCTGGTTCATATATTTAGTTGCTCGCCTAAAGAGGTCAATCGAAAGACTCACGTAGACATCAATGAGCAATGGATCAGGCCCCTGCTTTTGCATCTAGTTCTGATTAAAGCTTTTGTAGTTAGGCCATAGTATCTTTATCATTATTACATTTCCCAAGAGCAGGAAGCTAGCCTAGCATCTATTATTTCTTAGCTTCATTTTATTTAAATTAAAGATGCTAATCAGAATCCTACTAATTAAATGATGAAGTTACAAATTCTGATTTTTGTTGTTGTTATTTTTTCTGTGATGCCACAGAACATATAAGTGTCAATATATATGGGGAGATTTTTAAGTGGTTTGTACAGCAACAATTTTGTATGGAAAAAATGTGTTGAGAGAATAAAGACAGTTTGAATCATATTTCCCCTTTTACCAGATAATGCAGTTCATCCTGCATGACTTGGGAATATAGGACTAAAAGGGAACTCCTGGGTCAATGTGTTGAATGCCCTGCTATCTCAGGCAACCACATCATATAATCCTATTCCTGAACGTCTCAAACTCCATCCTTAAAATAGGTTGTTTTCCCTCATTGTTTATAATGGAAGATTGTTTCAGAATCTCACTCATCTGATGGTTAGAAATGTTCTTCTAATTTACAGCCTAAATATATTCATGGGCAGGTTATACTCTTTTATTCTTCAGACAGTACTGCCCTTAAATAGTTCTTCTCTCTCCCTGTATCATTGTGAAAAAACTCTTTATTTACATTCAAATATTTCCCTTGCCTAAAAACTTTTAATTTATCCTGCTCGACTGCTGGACATGCACCTACGGGCTCTGCAAGTGGGCCCCTTGCAAGGTACCATCTGCCAGTCCCAGCTCTAGGGGGGCAATGAGGGGTAAAAGAAAAAGCTAAGGGGATAGGGGCACAGCTCACTCCAAAAACTATGCAGCACCACTGCTTCAATTGTGCAATTCCACAAGAATCAATTCTCTCTCTAGAGCTTTTAAATATGTCCATGAAACCACTAGAAGAACTGGTCAGACAGAATGGACTCAAGTGCCAGAGATATGCAGGTGATATACAGATCTAACTATCCTTCACCACAGGGAACCACACCACTATCACCAAGTTAGCCCCATGCTTAGATATGATCAGCTCTTGGATGAAGAACAAGTAGCAGAAGCTGAACTCAAGCAAGAAAGTTCCCATTCTGAGCCCACACCCCGTCCTACATTCCAGCCTCCTGCTGAAACCCAGAGATCCCTCCCAGACTCTGAACCCTTATTTTTTGGCTCCATGCCAGATTATGTGTCAGCCCCTCCTCCCGCCCGCCCTTTGCATGGCAGGCACTGGAAGTGCCAGCTCATGCCACTGTGTGGGGGAAGCCCTGTACTCTCCCCTCCTTCCTCCCCCATGGGGCTGTGTGGCTTATAATTGATTACTTCTGTGCACCAATAGCGCCCCCCCCAAAAAAAAAACCCAAGGTTTCTTACCCAATCAAGTTCAAGGTTGTAGTTCTTATCTTCAAAGCTCTCTATGGCCACAGCCCAGAAGCTTAGTTGACAACTATAATACTCTGGAATGATGGAATGTTCTGCATTAAAAGCATCGATCATTTGTTCAGGAGACAGAACTATTTCTGCAGGTGGTCCAAGGTTGTGGAATGAACTGCCCCAGGAGATAAAGATTCCAAGTGTAAGGCACATGTCTTTGACCTGCATTTTGTATATAATCACAGAGCAAGAGGTATTTGTATTTTTGTATGATAGATAGATAGATAGATAGATAGATAGATAGATAGATAGATAGATAGATAGATAGATAGATAGATAGATAGATAGATAGATAGATAGATAGATAGATAGATCCAAAATAAGACAGTTCACTACACAAGCTTCCAATCTGGGGAGAGGATGAGAGAACAAACAGCACACAATAGATGTGTGTAGTCATGTGCCTTAATACAATACTGAAGGGCACTCAGATGCTACAGTGATGAGCATGTTATAAAAACCTATGTAGACTAGAATTATTTGTTAGCACAGGCATGCTAAGAAGACTTCAGATTCCCCATGTTCCTGGATAGACTCCAAGTTTTAGAAAGAGACAAGTTGACCCAACTTTGCCAGTGTTAGCAGAAGCCTTTAATCATAGTGTGGAAAATTAATTCTCTGTAAAAGCATCTGGATGCTTTTCATGCCTTGTAATCATCTTGATGTGCAGTGCTTTGTATTTTACTTGTGGACTCTATCATATACTGAAGTTAAAGAAAAAAACCCCACAAACCTGCTGCTATCAGCAGAAGACACTCAATGTCTCACTGGAAATTAGTTTCAACCTGAAATTAATACAATGACTGGTAGGGCTACAGTCTGTGGTATGTACAGTGAATTAAAAAGGGGAAAATGCTTTTTTTCCTGAGCAAGTTTCTTGGCATATTTTCATTCATGCATTTTATAACTCTGTTACTCTTGCTGTGTTCTGCTTCTAAAGCTTTTCCAGCTATAATATGCATGTACTCCGTTTTTTCTTTCAGCGTGAGGACTCTGTCCTTTGGTATCTTTCATAGCTTGACATGCGGCAGTAATGGTTCTATTAGCTGTGCTGTATCTGCTGAGCTTGCTGTTTTCAGTGAACATGTCATCACCAGTGCCTTTCTGCAGTTTCCTTATTAGCATGTGCCCTTTACTGATTCTGCAGGAGCCTTCACCTAGAATTAAACATTTTCTGCTAGACCTGTCCTTACTCTGTGCAAAATGATTACAATCCATTTTACCACCCTCTTGCTGACAGCCAAATGCCACCGAGATTACAATAAAATTGCTCCAAGTCTAAATATGATACTAGCTTGGTGCAGTATTTGATAACGTGAGTTGTTTGAATAAATATTTTTCAATACTCAGAAACTGATAAAAATATTTTGAAAAAAAAGTGGGTACCAACACTACTTACTATACTGATCGTATCAACTGTGCTGTAATAGTTATAATAACCATGATAGTGGAAAAATATAAAGCATTTAAAGTACCTGATTGCACCATTAAGATTGCTGATATCATATATAACATCACTGTTCTTTAGAAATTACAAAAAATAATATAATAGATAGAAGATGGCTATGTCTAGACTGCAGAGTTTTTCCTGGATACCAGAACTAAAATTCTGCCACATCCAGGGAACACGTCTGCTTTTTTGGAACAGTTTCCGAAAAAGCGGGCACGTTCTTTTGGCATCCCTATATTCCTCATTTTATGTCAGAAAAGCCTTTTCTGAAAAAACGACACCCACTCACTACTCAGTGAATATATTTTGTATCACAATTAATTGTTTTAATCTTTTTCTAATGTAATGACTTCTTTGTCCTTAAATATTATGAGATGCAAAACAAAGACACTAAATGTGGCAGTAGGTGCCCACTTTTTTAGCAAAACCTCCATAGATAGTTTTCATTGTTGATAAATTTGTGACTAGAATAAACATTTTCTTTCTTTGTGAAAATAACTTCCCTTCCCTTCATCCAATCCCACATTCAAAGGCTCAAACTATAGTTACCATTCTTCCTGTCAATCAAAGCCACATAGAGCTTTCAGTAGCATAGTGCAACCCATGGACCTCATGCAGCCCATTGGAGCTTCATCTGCAGCCCATCAACCCCATGGCTGGTCCACTTCCCAACATGCCTCACAGACAGGGGCTCTGGTCTTCGGCACTTATCTGCTCCTCCCCTCTCCCCCAGCACTTTCCGAGGAGCCGCGAATTGTGAGTGGCGCGGTGTGCTAGTGCCCCAGTGTACAAGAGGCACTTGGGGATAGGGGGGAAGCCAGGAGTCTGGAGAGGAGAGTTTCAGTTGGAACCCCAGTGGGTTGAGGACTGTTACAGCCCATTGATGTGAAGGAGGGCCACTAATGCTGCCAACCCACTATTTGTGATTGCCCATCCTTGGTGCATGGTCTTCGGCCTTTGCCTACTGTACTTTCCATCACATACAAAACTTTTTTTCCTACTGCTAGAAATTAATCCTAAGCACAAGTTTACATGGAAACTTTGCGTTTTTCAGGTATCATCTGTCCCTATTCAGTTCCCTGAGAATTACATGTGTTTCTCATGGTACAATGAACTATCTTGTTCCAGGAGCAGAATTGTGCTGGCCTGGAGAATTAAAAACTAAGCATGGACCTAAATTCATATCCCCCACAATGCTCATGCTGGTGTAAATTAGGAATAATCTTATTTAAGTCAAACCAATGTAACTGAGATCAGACTTAGAGCTCTAATTTCTACTGAGTGGCACTTTACAGATGTAAGAAGAAAAATACCCTGCCATGAAGAATTTCTGGTATAAGCATATCAGTACAATTGCTAATCTATAGTTTGTAAAACTCCTTACATTGCTAAGCCTTCAGGGATGTCTATCTTTAGCATTCAGCATTTATTTTTTCAAGATTTGCACATGCATGAAGTATGTGGTACCACAAGAAAAGATAGATCACTGTCATATTAAAATTTGCATGCCTGCTTCATAAAACTTTTATGCCTCATTTACAAAGAATTGTCAGGTTAAAAAAAACCTCTTTTGTGGGACATTTATCCTTCTATCCCTCTGCAAGATATGCCAGGTACATGAAACAAAACGGGGGTTAGTTGGATGAATTCCCATAAATTATTGACAGACAGAGGCTGAAAGTATTTCAAATCATTCTGCTGAAAATCTGTGGGATACTTGACACATTTTCATACCTTTGCGTAGCTTTTTTTTCTTCTCAACCATTTCTTCCTTAAAATGCAAGAAGTATTAGTCTAAGCCTACCCCTTGTGCATGCACCTTGTTGGGGCAGAGCAGCTTGCAAGTACTTATGATCCCAGGAGCTATGCTGGTGGGAGCTTAGTGCTCCTGATAGATTCAATCAAGCCAGAAAGGTCAAGGGGGGAGGAGCCAGACTAAGCATGCACACTGCTCCTCCAGGATTGGAGGTTTGGCTCAGGGCTAACAACCCGGACCTAGAAAAAGCTTTTGTTACGGAAATAGCAACAAAGAATTCCTTCTCAACTCTGTGTGACAGCCTTCTAGAGTCACTTACAGTGACTTGTATGACTACCAGTGGTGAAAGACATGAAGATGGAAGTCCTGAGCACCAAGATTAAGACCAGAATTGGGCTAAGAGAAGCAGAAACGAGGACAATCCAAGACAACATGGCGCCGGACTGTTGCAATCATGTAGAAGACAATGGGACTGTGACCTAACATGAAAAATTGGGTTGCAATATTACATTGTTAGGTTTTTAGGACCTGATCTAATGCTTATGGAAGTCAATGGGAAGACTGACTTGCATCAAGACTGTAGTATGGCACAGTTGTTTTTGAACAGAGTAGCACGTATCCAGGACGATCTTTATGAATTGCATTTTATCAAGTAAACCCCTGCATTCTGAAGTCCTTAGTATCTCACAAAACCCTCAGAATGGGGCCTGGAGTAATCCAGTGAAGACATTTGTGGACAATTTTTAATTCCTCCTCTATAATACATAATACAGTAAACCTGCATGAAAGACTATTTAAATAGTAAATAATTGTCTACATTAGCTCGTTAGTTCAAGCTAGGTGGGCAAATGAGGGCAACCGGAGTTGCAAATGAAGCCCGGGATTTAAATATCCCGGGCTTCATTTGCATGTTCCTGGGCGCCGCCATTTTTAAATCCCCCTTAGTCCAAACTCCGTGCCCGCGGCTACACGCGGCACGGAGTAGGTAGTTCGAATTAGGGATAACGAGGAGTAATGGTTTAGGATCTCTAATTCGAACTACCTACTCCGTGCCACGTGTAGCCGCGGGCACGGAGTTTGGACTAAGGGGGATTTAAAAATGGCGGCGCCCAGGAACATGCAAATGAAGCCCGGGATATTTAAATCCCGGGCTTCATTTGCAACTCCGGTTGCTCTCATTTGCCCACCTAGCTTGAACTAATGAGCTAGTGTAGACATACCTAGACAACTTTAATGTATTTTTAAGGTTTCCAATATGTTTTGCAATCTTCTACTAAAGTTCACATTGTTGATTTTTGCTGTTTATTTAGGTGATTACTTAGATATACAGTGAATTTAGTGTCAGAGGGGTAGGAAGACTAATGGATTTATTTGGGCATAAGCTTTTGTGAGTAAGACCCACTTTGTCAGGAGGTTTTTACTCATGAAAGCTTATGCCCAAATAAATCTGTTAGTCTTTAAGGTGTCATAGGACTGCTTAATGAATTGACTTTAAGAGCTAGGTAAAAATCCACCCTTCCAAAACATTAGACTTAGATGATTATTTAATGCACAAACAATGTGTGTAGACATATTTATATATATTTGTATAGTTTTTCTTTGTTCCCAATTCTTCCTGTTGTTCTGTGTAACTGTCAGTACACAGTACTTGCCCTTTCTCTAATTTGTGAATGATGGTGTCAGCCCACTCTGTGAACTGACCACAGCTGGAACAGTAAGGAAGGGTCATCATTAGAGATTAAATGTTTCACTTCTCAGTTTCTAACCCCCAACCAAAGGTATACTAGTACTGATATCTGTTCAAATGCCCAAAGAAAAGCTTTCTTGGAGAAACAAAGAAAGAGTGGTCTAAATCATATTTTTATTAATTATTATAGCTCCTCTGTTCTGTCATTTTGCATCAATTCTCTAGCTCTCTCCTGTGCTACTAGTAAAAAAAAAAGAAAATATATGTTGCTAATGTAAAATAATTTTAAAAAACCCAGTATCATGACCATTTAAAATTACATCTCTGCTTATTATACCTCCTATTTTTCCTTGAAAATACAGCCAAAAACTGAAAAAGTGCATGTGATGTATTGGAGTGTGAACTTCTGTATAGCTTGCATGCTTTATGATGTGACAGTTGCTCCATTGATTTTATGTTATTTATTGAATAGCAAAGTAAACAAGCTAATAAATCATTTTAGTACATCCACCCAATCAGAATTCATCCTGGTTATGGGTGTGAAGATATCACTTTATGTATATCAGATAACCAATGCAAAAAACCTATGCCCAGAGTACCTCACTAAAAAAAAACCCCAAAATCAGGGGATGTCTTTATTTTATTTTTTTAAAAGTAAATGAATGAAAACAAAATTGCAAATTATTTATAATGCTCTAATACCTTCTGTGCCTGTTGGCTGTTAAAAAAGTTCATCCCACATTTCTGCTACATGTGAGTGAACAATATCAAATTATTGCTGCCCTGGAGAAGTTTTAGCCTTGTTAATTTATTTGATTCTTTAATGCTACTGTACTCTGTTGAACAGTTGCCACATACCAAGCTATCAGATTTGCTTCCACAGAGAATTTCATCCCTAACAAAATGTGCATGCAAATACTGGCATTTAGAAGGAACATGTTCAATTTCAGTGTCTAAGACTGGGCACTTACCAATATATTTAGAGACCTAAATAAAACTGTCTGATTTTCAAAGATTCTGACCACTCACATCTCACACTGAATTGAACAGAAGCTGTGGGTGTTTGGCAGACTGGAAAATCAGATAATGTATTTAGGTGCATTGACTTTAATACTATGATAAATAAGCTCCTACAACTAAAAAAATATTTTTAAAAATTCTCTACTATTTGGGTGAAATGTTAAAAATATTCCATGAACATCAGAGTGGGATTGCGTAGGTTACAAACAAAAAAGAAAAAAAATACTTTATTTACATTAAAATATAAATTATTATTTTGTTTCTCTTTTTCTCTGGGAAAACACAAATAATTTGGGCCAAATCCTGTTCTTAAATAGTGCAAGTCAAAGAGGTAGCATCATTTGGTCCATTTTGTATGTATGTGCAGGATAACGAAGGAATGCAAGGTCCTTCATAATTCTCTTTCCCCATTGGGCCTCTCTTCTCTTTTCCCACATGGCTTCTAGCCTCCTCTGCTTCTCCAGTTTTATCCACCTATTTGTTAGCTCCTCCTGAGATATCTCCTGTTCTCAGTGCAAGGAATGCCCTACATAACTACTTTTTCAGATCCCTCCATAAGCAATCTGCTGAATTCAGTATGATATGTCAGTCTGCAACTAAAGGCTTGAAGGAGAGTTGGCACTTATATTTCCATTTTTAATTTTAAATGCTAAAATTATTAGTATTTAATTACTAACAAGTTGCAAATACATACTGTCCCTTGATATTTATATATACAATTGTACAGTACAATTGCGTATGATTATGTCCCAGACTTTGCATTTCACTTTTTTTTAGGCCTCCATTCTGCAGTCTGATTCAGAAGAGTAGATATTTGTACCTTCATGGATCACATTTGACTTTGGTAGGTCTGCACATGGATGCAAGAGTCCATCCAGGCAAGCTAGAATGCAGAATTTGGGTCTCAGATTATAAACTGGTATGGGCAGCAACTGTAACTACATATATATTTGTAGGGGACCTAGCACAACAGGGTGCCAATCAAGATTTGGGCTAATAAGCATTGCTATAATATTAAATATTAATAGTCATCAATCTTAGAAATTCATTTCCCATTGGAAAAAACATGTAAAATCATGTAGTTTTCATTTTTACAAGGACTTTAGTTTTTACATGTAGTGGGGAAAAAGCATATGCCGTAGAAACCCAATTATCCAATCTAATTGAGACCAAAGCCAATTAGGGCAACTAAATATTCAGATTATCAGGAGAATGAGCAAGGATCTGACTCGCAGCTGTGGGGGAAGGGGGACAATCAGGCTGCCAGTTTAGAAATTGTAAATGTATCAATAAAGCATTTTGTTCAGTGGATGTTGTGTATATTGTGTTGAGGGAAACCATTTCACTTAATTGCATTATAATTGTGGAAAAATGTGGAAAATATGTAAAAATGTCCACTTAATTGACAGTGCAGAAAGGGAAGGCCGGATTGTAAATACGTGGCCTTTGAGGTCCATAGAGCAGAAATCTAATTCTGCTTTTATTCGCTTTCATATAAAACTCCAATCCTGCAAATGCTTATGTGTGTGCTTTACTTTGTGCAGATGGGGAATTCAATAAACTCAGTTGGATATTTCATATGGTTAGCATGTGTGCAGAACTAAGACCTAAGTAAGGAATAACTCAGCAGAATTGCACGAGTGTAAAATTGGGGTAAGAATAGAGTCAAGCTCTGAAGACTTAATTCTGACCTAAAATTTGTGGTTTGCACCTCCTTGTGGACCTTGAAAAATGTGTTATTTACATTACAGTATTTAGACCTTTGAAAATTTGGTGCCATTATTTTAAATGTCCTTTTCTACCTCAAGGTATGATAAACAAACATTTTAATATTTGAATTTTATAGTTACCTAAACTCTACAATGATGCTTAATGTTCTTAATTACAGATGATGTGATTTCCCCCTCTATATAATAAATTCATGTTATGTAAAAGATGCAAGTATAAAGTATACTATCAGCATAATTACATTAATTAACACACTAATGTGTGGGTCACAATTTGTCCTCTTACTTGATTTCAGATTGGAAGAATAATTTATTTTGCAGTTGATAAAAATAACAAACAACTTTCAGTGGTATTCAAAAATCCATATTCTTGTAATAGTTTCTGTACAGAAAGCACATTCTACATCCTGTTCTACTCTTAACCATCATGTTATAGGAAGGAAAATGCAGCGGGAGGAAATACTAAGAGTGCTGAGCTAGTCATACAAGAAATAGAAGTGTATAAGAGGACATAATTAGGAGGCCTTTTCTACTATACAGCTTGTTCAGCAGCAATGTAGCAGCTCGATGGCTATACTGTTTCTGTGGGTGACAGTATTGGCACTAGTACAAAGACTCCAATACAGGAGAAAGCAAAGCAAAAAGATTATTTATTCACATATTTTTGTAGCTTTCAGTTTTAAAGTTGATGTACATCTGCAAAGAACATATCATGTTAATAGGTCTCATAATAAGACGCAGAAGAAAAAGGATTAAATGCAAAGAATAAATTATCACAGAAATGGTGAATTGTCATTGCTGCTATCAACTTCAAATTTCATCCTTTTCTAGAATATTGTTTTCACTAAAAAGGAAGATTTATTGCTTTGTAAATCTGCTGATCCAGAAATAAAAGGACTTATTTCAACTGACTATTATTTCAATTGTTTGAAATTACCAGAAGGGCCAAATTTTGCAGTATCATTCTCTTGGTTCTAGAGAAGAATTTGGTCCTAAGTTAACAATTTACAAAATGTAAAATTCCAAATAAAGTGACTTTATATGTGATGACTATTCATTCAATGCTAGTTAGTTGCCTCAGTACATGCAAACATAATCTATTTATATTCTGTGTGAATGTTAGTGAAGCTTATGAACACCGAGGAGAAATCCTGCCACCATGTACATGTGAACCTTTTTGTGATAACACCTAGCATAAATGATGGACATTGAAAATTTTCATATTTTTTCTATTTTATGAGATGGAATTTGAATTGATCGGAAAGTTTCAAATATAAATGCCCAAAGGGACTTGAACCTTCTTTCTGAACATTGCAAAGATTCAGTAAATCTCTTTGTTGTAACTGCTCACATCATCTCAAAATTGTATTACCTGCCTGCTTAAGCCACCAGTGTTAATGGGGGTTCCTTTTCAACAATGTGACCAAAACTGGCTCAAGTCCCCATCCAGTTACCTGGGACACTTTCACTCTACCCACTGGGCACTCTATTCAAGAGGCCATTCGTCCCCTCTCACAAGCACATATTCTGAGGTACAAAGAATTACTATAATAAAAGTAAGAAAGCATTAATCTGGGGAAACAGCAGAAGTAGTATTCATAAACCTAAAAGCATGAGCAGGGCACTCTCCCCAGAGTATGCTTGGCAGTGTCCTTTGCTTCAGGTTCTTGAATCCAGCACCCAATGTCTTGTAATATTCCCCCCTTTAACACCCACTTACAGTTGTGGTGCCCAGTTAGCACAGACTTACAGTTCATAGGTACATCTACATGAATTTTCCTCACGTTGTAAGTGTGTGTGTGTATGGTGGATAAACCCCCAACATGCTCACTCAACTGTCTGAGCTCCCACCAGCCGCCTGCCCATTGCTCTCAGTTGCTGCCCCTGCTGGTCAGTGTCTTAGGCTGTGTCCAGACTCCATGCCTCCGTCGACGGAGGCATGTAGATTAGCCAGATCGGAAGAGGGAAATGAAGCCGCGATTAAAATAATCGCGGCTTCATTTAAATTTAAATGGCTGCCCCGATCTGCCGATCAGCTGTTTGTCGGCAGATCGGGAGAGTCTGGACGCGATGCCCCGACAAAGAAGCCTTTCTTCATCGACACAGGTAAACCTGGTTTCACGAGGCTTACCTGTGTCGATGAAGAAAGGCTTCTTTTTCGGGGCATCGCGTCCAGACTCTCCCGATCTGCCGACAAACAGCTGATCGGCAGATCGGGGCAGCCATTTAAATTTAAATGAAGCCGCGATTATTTTAATCGCGGCTTCATTTCCCTCTTCCGATCTCGCTAATCTACATGCCTCCGTCGACGGAGGCATGGAGTCTGGACACAGCCTTAGTGCTTTCATCTCTGTGCAGTCAGAGCAGAAACACAGCCCTGCCATAAATGATTTCAGCTCTCAGTGATTTCCAGCTCTGGGCAGAAACACAATTTCATCACAAATGGTTTCAGCTTTCAGTGGTTTCCAGCTCTGGGCAGACAGAGCAGAAATGCAGTCCTACCACAAATGGTTTCAGCTCTGATTGAGTAATGTCAAATAACAAAAGAGACTCCTAATACAGCCTATTTAGCTATCCTTTAAACAGTCGTGAGGAACAGGGTGAAATATTCTAAGGGGGATCCTTGTTGCATTTGTGCAGCCTCCAGGCTGGGATACCCATTCCCCTCCCTTTACTTCACAGAGGTCTGGCATTCGAGCTGAGGCTTAATGAGATTCTTTCTACTGAGGATAGTCTCCCTCATTTGAGGTTAGGCACTGTCCTGTTTCTCTGTATTCCCACAATAAGTACAACATTGGTAACCATATTTCATTACCACTGCATTTAGTACTAAGGTGATTTGTACCCAGTACCAGCCAAGGATGATCACTTTGACACTGGTGCATTTGTGGAATATGTAAGCAAAGAAGGAGCAAACTGTATTTACATAATCACACCCAACTCTCTTCGCTAGTTGTCAGAGAAGCATTCTTTCAGGCTCTGCTTGCAAATATGACCCCTTTTTATTGTTCTGTCTTTGAATAACCATCAGAAGGGCTCAATGTTTTACTTCAATAGCTGAGCTTAGTGTTTCTTGGAGGTGATTGTAGCTGACATGCTCTAGGCACACTGAGTTCATCTGCGTAAGCACAGTAGGACATACTTGGTTCCTTCACATAAATATAAAACCTTTAAACAACAGAAAACCAGTTTTCAGTTTAATCTATATCACAGAGAGACAGACAGATCAAATGCACTGCAAATGTTGATCATGAATCTGTTATGTTCTGACAATAGAATGCACAGTTGTGCAGTTGGTAAAGATGAGCAGAAAGCAAAGATCATAAGAAGAAAACAAAAATGCCAGCAGGAGCTTTACATCCATCTTGATTGGGTAGATTTAAAGCTAATTCAAATGCCGTTGTTACTGGTGGTTACCTGCAATGTAAAGTAATGCCCTTATGGCTTCCTACCAAGGTCATTGGAAACACTGCTGGCCTGTCTAGTTTGACATCAGATAATATCAAGAAGAGACCGGCATGCAAAACTAAGGAATGCAATTAATATAAGAGTTTATCACCAATGGAAGGTTTTTAAGATTAGCATTCAACAGGGAGGAGTTACTGGGTAACTTTTAAAATATGTGCTTTAAATATTCACTTTTCAGTACTTCATTCTTTATAATATAAACACATATATTTTATATTTTAAAACTGGAATACATTAATAAGCTAAAAAGAAGAATGTAAAGCAGAAAAATCATCGGTAAACACTCTGTCCAAGGATGAAACTTTACATAAATTATTTATTTTTGTAAATAATTTCTTAGAAAATTGTTTTCTTTTGTTTTGTTTAATTACATACAATGATTTTTGTTTTTTTTTAAAAATTCTGCAAGTTATACAGTATTTCTACACACAGACCCTTCTTTTCAAATAGTTTTAGTGTTTGTTATTTCTACCTATGACCTGATTCACTCAAAATTGTCCTCCTTGATCCCTTAAGCTCCTGGAACTGGAAGCAACTCAGTCTAATTCAGACTTGAATGTAATTATAGATAAAATGTAAAGTTATTTAACTTTCACTTTCATATGCTCATATCTCTAACATGGATGATACACAAACTCCCAAAAACTTGCATCCAGCATGAAATTTACAGCCTCTTTTATGCATTTCTGAATTTGACCAACACAATAATGGAATCCAAGGGAGTGTAAATTGACTTAATCAGACAAAACTTGATTTAATTCCTCACTAAAAAGAACAGAATGTACCTGGAACAGAGGAGTGCAGAAAGAAATGGAACAAAGTGAAGAATTTCAGTTAAAATAAGTCACATGCTACCTCCTTAACTGACAATTTCTTATTTTTTCTGGTTCCTAAAAATGTAGGTTCCAACAGCTTAACATATAGCTTATAAAAAGCTTAGTTTTCTTAGAGCAGATCCTCAGCTGCTATACATTAGTGTAACTGTGTTGTCTTTGGCAGAGCTTTACCAATTTATATCAAGTGTGAGTTTAAATTCTTCTCAACTGCTTAAAAATAGTTCCGTGTATCATCAATATCTTTCTTTTTGAAAGCAAAAGAGAGAGTTAAAATAGAATTATTTAAATCTCTTAAAACAAAACAGGGTTTCCAAATAAAGTATTTGTACATGGTCATTCAAAGCTGCCTTACTGGCTGAATTCCTCCTGGGTAATATAAAGAAGCTCTAGAAACTGGAGGCTTTTTTTTCCAATTCAGTCCTACCTAGTTGAAGAAGTAGGGAAAGGGCTAACCCAATATTAAAATACAGTTAAAAATTGTGTTTGATTCTGACACTCTTCTTCATGCTTACTCATGAGTTATGTGCAGTAACTTATTCCTTAAGAAATTCTTTTGGTTTCTTTGGGAAATGATTATGTGAAAAGTAACAGCCTGCATCTCAGGCGATAAGAGATTTTTGACATGTCAATGATCAACAAGAGATTAAAAATAAATGGAAAAGCTAAGAACAAATATTTGACTTATTCATATAGATTTTGGTCTTAAAGATCCATCATGTGAAAGGACATCATCATGTTTCCGAGCAGCCTAGCCATACACTTCAAAACCATAGTGTCAGAGTCTCAAACCATAAGAAGCATGAAGCAGTTCTTTCAAGAAATACACCTCACTTGTGTGACCCACACAGCTTAAAACTTCACTTTCTGATGAGACAGAAATTCTGCCCTTTACAGTCTCAGCTTGTCATTAGTACAGAGTCAAACAGATGGGCTGTGCAGCAAAGTAGGGCTATTTCAGGCTTGGCAGAAAAACACATTCAGGAGGAAATCTACAGAAAATCCTTTGCCAGTTCCCCTTCCCCCCAACTCCTTCTAATTAGTGGGATCAAACTTGAGGGTGTCTCCTGGTCACAACTATAGCAGTCTGATTTGTCTAGACAAATGCTGGCCACCACACATTATCATTTTTCAAAAAAGCATCTTCTTTATCACCAAATCAAGATATTATTTTGTTAGGTAGCTGGAAAAAATGGGCTCATCCTTTGATAATGACCAATCAGCCTCTATGCTTTGATTAAATCCATCTGCTTTTTTATTACAACTAATGAAATGTTTTTTGTTCAGTATTATTTCATATTATTTTCGTGTGCGATAATGTTGAGCACACATTAATGATTAATGTTGTAACAAACTGTTTTTCACTTATTCGTATTATACACTAGACTACTTTGTAGGAAGATTTAGGTTGGACATTAGGAAAAACTTCCTAACTTTCAGGGTGGTTAAACACTGGAATAAGTTGCCTAGGGAGGTTTTGGAATCTCCATCTCTGCAGATATTTAAGAGTAGGTTAGATAAATGTCTATCAGGGATGCTCTAGATGGTACTGGGTCCTGCCATGAAGTCAGGTGACTGGACTCAATAACCTCTTGAGGTCCCTTCCAGTTCTAGTATTCTATGATTTTATTGTGTTGGTTAGCTATGTGCTTTCCAATTGTTTTTTCAACCCATTTCTGCAACTCTGTTCAATGAAAATTTGTCCTAATTCAGATCCAAAAATTGACAAATATTTGTACATGTTTGTTAATTAAATCTAACATTGTTTGACAATTTGACACACAGATCTTGCACAGACTTACATAGGTGATTAATACTGTGCATTAGTACGTAACCATCCTGAACTCAGTCAACTGCTCATAGTGTAGAAAGTTTAGCATGTCTGTAAGTCTAAGCCTTTAGTCATACATATTTTTCTTTGACCTGATATGTGCATAGGCTTATGTGTCTGACACTGGTAATTTGTGAAAAAAAATATTGTGAAATCTTCATGGAGTCCAATAGATATAGATGTATTGATCACAGAGACACACATGTACTGTTGGGTATCTCTGCCTTCCCATAATCATCAAAACAAATAATAAATCAGCAGCATCAGACTGCCAAAATAACAAGTTAGAATGCCTGAAAGTGCTATCATATTAAAAACCATCCCCTATTTTGGTCCACACATAACCCACTGCTATTTGTAATGCTTTCTTATGAGTCCTGTAATGCCTTGTAATGAGTCTGCTACAGCATTGACTAAAAGAGATGTGTTTTTTTATTCATGCAGTAGAATTTCCTGGTTTAATTCCAGAGGTTCCAGGACTGGGATTTTTCAGTGTTACACTGTCCAAAACTTAAAACACAGATCCCACTGTGACCATTTTTATTAAGTGTAGAACTGGAAATCAGATAGTCAAATTATTTATTGTTCTGTTTGTTTATGTCTGAACTGCCTGGTGTTCTCCTGGCAGCAGAAATAAAGGAAGCAAGCTAGGGACAAATCATGTCAGAGCTGATGGAGTGAGAGATAGCAGAAACACTAGCTATGTTAGAGGAAACCTGCAGTATGGGTAGTGATTATTCTTGGCATGCTTAGGTACTCCATTGTGCAGTCCACTTCACTCTCCCTTTGTGCGGAGCAAAGTACCCTCAGAGCTTCTTAATCACTGCACTATATGTGCTAGCCATCTGGACAGCTGCATATGCCCCACAGGTAAAACTCTTAGCTAGAGTAAATTGACATAGTTCCATTAATGCCAATGGAAGTGCTCTCCAGTTGAAAAATTGGCCCCATATTCCTTAAGGGTATGTCTACACTACCCCGCTAGTTCGAACTAGCGGGGTAATGTAGGCATACCGCACTTGCAAATGAAGCCCGGGATTTGAATTTCCCGGGCTTCATTTGCATAAACTGGGCGCCGCCATTATTAAATCCCTGCTCGTTCGAACCCCGTGCCGCGCGGCTACACGCGGCACGAACTAGGTAGTTCGGACTAGGTTTCCTAGTCCGAACTACCGTTACTCCTCATTCTATGAGGAGTTATTCCATGAGGAGTAACGGTAGTTCGGACTAGGAAGCCTAGTCCGAACTACCTAGTTCGTGCCGCGTGTAGCCGTGCGGCACGGGGTTCGAACGAGCAGGGATTTAAAAATGGCGGCACCCAGTTTATGCAAATGAAGCCCGGGAAATTCAAATCCCGGGCTTCATTTGCAAGTGCGGTATGCCTACATTACCCTCCTAGTTCGAACTAGGAGGGTAGTATAGACATACCCAAACACAGCCTTTTTGGGACAGTGTATTACCCATTGTTTTTTCTTGGAGTAGCCCTGTGGATATACCCTGTCCTGCTTTTTGTGTGGGGAAGAGGTTTTCTATGTCCTTATCTCCATCCTCACCCTTGGCATATTAGAAGGCAGGATTTATATCATACAATATCCATTAGCTTGTTGGTGCATTACCTCGAGGAAGTATGGAATTTTCAAAGAGGATATGAGAGTCTGAGGCTATCACTTACTCTCCTTTGAAATTCCCAAACCAATTTCCACTAGCTTTAGTGGAAGGAATTTGCAGTTCAGTGTCACAGGGTCAGACAATGAAATTCATTCATTTTATACTCTTACCCTCTCTCCCTCCATTTTACTCTTGCTTGGTCTTGGCAGTATGTTTGTAGTTTATTTTTATTATCATATCATATCCACTTGGCTGGTTGATCATATTCTCTCTTATGTGCTTTGTTAGAGGAATCGTTTTCCTCCTTCTCCATGTACTTTTTTTGCACTTCTGTTATGGAATCCATAAACATTTCAAGCAAAAGTTGTAAAAGAAAGTCCTTTTATGTCACTAGAAAATGGTTTTATTTGCCACATAAATTCCAATATCATGGAATTAGATTCCTCTATATGTCATGTTGACCTGGGCTGAAGATCAGATTGGGAATTAAAGTGTGGTGATCTGTTATGCCTTTTTGCCTAAAATCTACCCACAACATGAGTGTAACTAGAGGTTTTTCCCCAAACCATCAACGGTTAACTAATTTTGGGCCATATTTTATTAAAGGAATCCAGGAATCCACATATATTTTGTAAGCTTATTTTTGTGTAACTGTGTCAGGCATTTGTGAGTTTAATACGTATATCATATTCAGGCAACTTTACAAATACAAGTATGCCATTGGGTGGAAAAAAGATGAAGAGTGAATATGCTATAGGTCTATAATATCATGATTCATATGGAGCAAGTAAATAAGGAAGTATTATTTACTTCTTCAGATAATACAAGAACCCAAGTGTCACCCAATGACATTAATAGGCAGTGGGTTTAAAACAAACAAAAGTGCTTCTTCACACTCAGGCTACTCAGGTTATGTCTAGACTGCAGGCTTCTTTCAGAAGAAGGTTTTCCAGAAGAGATCTTCTGAAAAAACTTCTTCCGAAAGAGAGCATCCATACTGAGAAAGTGCATCGAAAAAGCAGTCTGCATTTTCGAAGGATAGCACCACACTGAATGGACGCTCTCTCGCATTTAAGCTGTGATTACTATGGATAGAGTGGCCAGCAGAGCACCTGTGCTTTTCCCTCTTTCCTCTTTCCTCTTTCCTCTTCCCTCTTCTTGCGAAATAACTCCCTCTTCCCTGTGCACACACGCCTTTTTTCGAAAGAGCTTTTTTGGACAAAGGCTTTTTCCTCATAGAAAGAAGTTTACCTATGTTGAAAAAACCTCTCCGTTCTTTCAATTTTTTTCAAATGAATGCAATTGCAGTGTGGCCGTAATAGAAGTTTTTTTTGGAAAAAAACTCTGTAGTGTAGACATACCCTCACAGTCAACCTAGGGACCTCATTGCCAGGCAAATTTATAATTCCTAGAACTATTCTGCAGGTGTCCTCAGCCTCTGATTTCCAGAAGCTTGGAGTGGACAATAGGGAGTGTATCACACAATAATTGCCTGTTCTGTTCATTCTCTCTGAAGCACCTGACATTGACCACTGTCAGAAAACAAGATATTGACCTAGATGGACCATTGATCTGACCCAATATGGGCATTCTTATATTAGATTCCAGTATTTGTTGCAATGTATCAGCGGTTGTAACAAAGAGCATTACATCATTGGCATATCTGAGGTCATTTAAGAGGTATCCATCCAAGAATAGAAATCCCAGCCACTTCCACTTAATCAAAACCTTGCAGGGCTTGTCTGATAAATGCTGTGTATATGTGAAAAGAGGCTTAGGAACAAAATGTCCCTTTTTTTGAAACCGCGGAAAACCACTCATGGTTGCCTACTGCTGTCAGAACCGTGGTCTGTTAGTGGTGGCAGAGAATTGTGAATCCCCGTATCAATCAGAGTTCTGCAAAGGTTGTTGTGTGGGAATCAAATGATTTTGAGCAGACAGTGAAGCACTTGATACACTCTGAATTTTTTCAGTCAGGTGAAAGATATTCACATTTTGGTCATGTATGCTTTGGCTCTGTCTGCTCAGGTGACAGTTTCTGTTAACCAATTCTAGGAAAAATCTTTCATGTAGATGTGTTTTGACAAAAAGAAAACACCCCCATTCTCACCATCTTTCTTAGTAGGAGGCAGAAGGATAACTCAGTCACTCTTTCTTTCCCTAGTGAAGAAGCAACTAATACACTAGACCTACTATATCTCTTATTATAGCAGTTCTCACACTGTGGTCAGGACCCTAAAGTGGATTGCGACATTTGAATGGGGTCACCAGGATTGGCTTAGATTTGCCGAGATCTGGGGCTGAAGCCGGAGTCTCACTGCCCAGAGCTGAAGCCCTGGGTATCAAGGCTCAGGTTGTAGGCCCCTGCTTGGGGCTGAAGCCCTCAAGATTCAGCTTTGGCTCCTCTGCACTAAGTGATGATGCCTGGGCTTTTGTTGTCAGAATGAAGTTTGAGAATCCCTACCTTACTGAATCATATAAAGGACTTCTGATTTTCAGTTTTAACTGCTAACACTGATAAAACAATCCAATAAAAATAAAATAAACTTAGTGTTTATGCAATAAATACTGGAACTGGTTACTTGCATCTAAGGGCTTGTCTACATGGAGCAGTAATGCAGACTGGAGGGATATGATTTCTTGAGCATGCTAATGTGTTGCACTTTATTGGTCCATGTTGATTCTAGTATGCTTTAATATAGTGTTACATTAAAGCTCACTAGGGAACATTAAAAAGAGATTATTCATTAGAATATATACTGCTGTACTGAATAATGTACATAATATACATTACTCATTTTAGCATATAGACAGGGAAAGCTGTAAAATTCCCGGTTATGGATATCTAGGTAAGACTCAGAATTTGCAAAAATTTCTCCCTCCTCCAAAACAGAATCCCTAATTATGTTGTTGGGATAAACTTTATTCAACTAACCTACGTGAAGGATTGGTTAGGAAAACCTTATTCCATATTTTAAACTCATAGGGCTGTGTCAAGACTGCATCCCTTTTGCGGAAAAGGGATGCAGATTAGACACATCGCAATTGCAAATGAAGCGGGGATTTAAAT
Organism: Pelodiscus sinensis; assembly: GCF_049634645.1. Taxonomy (NCBI): domain Eukaryota; kingdom Metazoa; phylum Chordata; order Testudines; family Trionychidae; genus Pelodiscus; species Pelodiscus sinensis. Next base: position 98,569,508 of record NC_134715.1, on the reverse strand, counting down.
CTTTTAAATTCCTTTTTTTTAAGAGGAATAAGGGATCTTTAGGAAAAGGCTTTATTTTCCGAAAGATCGCCATCTAGACTGGTGCTTTTTGCTGGCAAAGTCCCGAGCCGGAAAAAAGCGGCAGCCATGTTCATGCAAATGAAGCGGGGGAGATTTAAATCCCTGCTTCATTTGCAATTGCGATGTGTCTAATCTGCATCCCTTTTCCGCAAAAGGGATGCAGTCTAGACACGGCCATATATGTAGAGGACAGGATTGCCATTTCCAGTTCATTCTATATTTCTATATCTCTTTCTATAGTTGTTAAAAGTAGTTTTATTTGTTTATTGGACAATATATGGAATTTTGAAATGTCTGAACTTTTCATTTCTTTTCTTTATTAAATAAACTTCTTTGTTTTAGGTCCCAGGATCCTTTGTGATTCTGATTCAGCTTGTTGGACCAAACACAGGCTCAGCTTTCTAAAATATATATTTTTTCTTCTTGCAAATCCCCCAGAGACAGTATAAGATCTCCCCACTGAGTTGGAAAATTGTTAGCATTTCTTGAGACCAAGAATATTTCCCATTTCGACTGCTCAGAAAAAATGCCTGCTCTTTTGCTAAGTCTGTCTAGGCATCAGCCCAAAGAAATCTTCAGCAACATGTACTGGGCCTGGTTATTCTGTTATACTAGTTTTGTGCAGTACAACACCATTAGAAACAAAGACAAGATGATTATATGAAATAATAAACATATGCATTAATCTGAGGCAGAATATTCAAGCTTAATCAGCAGCTATAAATAATAAGATCTTACAGTTCAAATGAAAAGGTTTGCTAATTGTTAATTCTAGTTGGAAAATAATCTTGTTACCAATTTTATTTGTCACTTGAATAGAGAATGTCTATGATTGTTAGTGTACCTGTTCAATCAAATGCTAAGATTAATAACCAATAGAATTTAGTTACTCAATTATATATTAATTTGGTATGTAGTCATCTTTCCAGGCAGTTATTACTGTGATCGGTATTACAGGGATGTTTGTGCTCACACAAAATTCCTTCAGAAAGTATCTAAATTCCAAACTTCTTGTGTTTATAATGTATGGTGTAAACAGCTATGGACCTATTAGTTAAATGTAACAATGTGTGGGTTTTTGTTGTAAAACTTTCACATTTAAAATCATTACATATATATATGGGACATGCATATTACACATATTAATAGTATGTGGCATATGATTATGAGCACATCAGGAGTGTATAAATGGTTATATGCCACATAAAATATTATTATTACCTATTCACATGCTGGACACTGTCACAATCAATTAACCATTTATTAAACCAGCTATTAATAATTTATGATCTCTAGTAAATTATTTATAAATAAATTCTTACTTTGAAGTGGGACTATATCATCAAATAGTTTCACCCTTATTTCCAATACTGTAACATATTCTTATAGTATTTAAAACTACATCAACTTCATATCATGTCTCATTTGCCTCTCACATCTCTGTACCAAAGATGAGGTTGAAGAGAACCACAATTCTGTCTTCAAATAACTTCATAAAAATATGACTTCTTAGGTTTCAGTTGTGCCATTCAGGTGTTGCCTTGCAGTAACAGCAATATGGAGCCTCATTATTTCAAGAGGAATTTGGGGAAGGATTGTGTTTCATTGATTCATGATCCTCCCCAGCTGCACCATCTGTTTCTCTTCTTATCTGGCTGATAAGGTTGTCTCACCCAATCTATGAATCAGTACTGAGAGTTATCAGAGCCATTGCTTAACTTCTGCTTCCCCACACACAAGACATAAAGGGTTGCTTGAAGTCCCCTGGGCATTTCATGGTGGTGTTGGCTTCTACATGGGCTAAAAGATGGGGCAGAAATAGGCCAATTGGACATGTCATACACAGGTGCCTCCTGTGTAGTTTTCTGGTGAACCTTGAACTCCAACCTCTGTTTTGCTTCTGAGTTTGTTTCTCCTTTGAGGAACTCTCAGAAGAGGGATCATGTGAATGGTACATTTCATAGTCTGAGTAATGTAGATTAATATCTAGACCTCAGGAAATATGTCTTCTCAGAACAAACACAGTGGAAACCTTGTGTGCTATAACTATAGATGTATACTAAGCTTTGTGAAGAACTAGTGAATTTTTTAAATGAAATCTAAAGACCAGAGCATAACTTTTTTACTAGAGAAGTAAAATGGCTTCTGGAAGAAATCTGGTTGAAAAATGTTATATATTTTTTCTGAAATTTCAAAATTTGCTTTTTTTCAACCAAGTGTGAGTTGGGTATGAATTATGTAGTTTGGAAACTGTCATTAAAATAACACAAGGATCCTCTGTTTTTGTAGAGTTGCACTAGTAACCAGAAGACCGAAGTGGGAGTGGGGCAATGAGGAGTGAATTTTTCAGTGCCTTACTCTAAGAGTTGTAAGAGGCGTATAAAGTGGAGAAACAATGGAAAGAACGGTTGGTTCTACTTGGAAAAGGTTTTATGGACATTTTTGAGAAATGTGTTCATACTTGTCATTCTTATGGTTCTATTGATTTTCTCTTTATTTTCACATGTGCATAGCCATAAATCCTGCCAGTATTTAAAGAACTATGCTGCCTCATCTTTTTGTTTCGTTTTGTTACCTTGTTTTTTTTTCTCATTTGTTACAACAACAGTATAGAAAACAATTCAATGTAAAAAAAAAGAAAAAAAAAGAAAAAGAAAAAAAAGAGTCTATTACAACTTGCTCAAAGTACAAGCAGTGGCTTTCAGTATAGCTGGAAATAAATGCTTTAGTTCAGGTCTTTCTTTCCAGAGCTATGTTAAGACATGTCTAAAAGCTGAGTGCATAATCCAGCAGCAGCATTCAAGACAGTAGAGATAAGGTCTGTCAGCAGTTCCATTTATAACCCACCTCTGTCCCTCCACACCCTTTTAAAAGCATTTTTGAATTGATTTTTAGATACTTTAACAGGAACAGAATATCCCTGGTTACACAGAACATAAAAATAAAATTAAAACTTAATATGGTAGGTGATAAGTGAACAGTCCTTTGAACTTTACAGAATAGTGTCTTTTCTCATATGGTTTTAATAAGTCTCCTTAAACAGCTTTACATTTACAATGTACTAGAAGCCTGGCAAGTGAGTAAAACATTTTATTGGAGGTTAAAGCATCCTTAAAATTTTCATTTCAGCTGAAAGTGTGCATTTAATAACATAGTTATATATGCTTTGTGGTTTCTTTCTTTTTCCTTTATTTTTTTCAACCATACAGGGTTTAATCCTCCTTGGTGAAACTGTCGGGGCGTAATTTCAGTTGGTGGTGTGTTTTAGAGCAGCCCCAGTGATGTTATAAAATGCTGAGCTGTTTATAGCCTTCATTGGGCCATCTGCTGATCAGGATTTCTGATGTGCACTAAAGTTTTGGCCACTCCCCCTAGAATATATTTCCACTGTGCCCCTATGCCCGGGAGAAGGAAAGTAGAGGTTCTGTAGTGTCGTCAGTGAAAAGGGCCAGATCTGGGATAAGGAGTAAATCCAAAAAGTGTTAATGAAAAAGACAGAGGGGGGAAATAGTTTCTATCTGAGTTTAAGAGTTAAGAAAAAGTCATAAAGATGAATATCCTGATGGAGACCAAAACTGTGAGGTGTCAAAAATTCTCTATTCCTGTTGAGCAGGATTCTGCTTTTGCTTTCACTGGTGTAAATCAGGGGTAATTATTAAAGTGAATGAAGTTACAGTGTAAATTTGCTCAAGATCATAGCCCCATATAATCAAATAGGACATATTTTAAAAATATGAGTAAGGCAAACTAACAATCTACAATTGGATTACTTTTAGCATCTTATGTGAAAAATAATGACTGTGCTTATTTGGGGTTTAGAAAACTCACTAAAGACTATCCTTTAGTCCTGTTGATGTAGTTTGTTACTACATTAGATATTTGAAGCTGATTAGGATCATATTCAGATTTGTAGAAGTTATAGCTGATGAAAATTAGATGGCAATAAACTGGACACATATAATTGGTTTACCACTGAGAAGTCTATCATTTCTCATAGTCACAAACTTAGTTTTCCTTGGAGATAACATTGAAGCACTCATTATTCATAAAAAGATAACAATAACTACTGACATTATAACTATTGCTATAAACCTGAGTTGGAATGTGGAGTAATAACCTGGTTAACAAAAGAGGTAATAAAATATCACTTTGCTTATTGCAACAAAAATGATAAAAATGATATTCTATCTGAAGTAAGACTGTGGTAGTTTGCATTTTTATTTTGAGTTTCACATCATTTGTATTTTTAAAACACTGCTGATTTTAAACCAGGGTTTTTTGGTTTGTTTTTTGTTTGTAATACATATCAGAATCTTTCACTGAAGCTGCATGTGGGATTTTTCAGCAGTACTTGAGAAATCAGAGATGAAGATAAATGTTTACACAGGAGCCATTTGCATTAAATGGGTGAGAAAATAATTATTCCAAATGTGGGGAGGAATTCCAAAGAATTAGCAGCCTCAGAATATTGAGGAGAATATATCTTCCATCAGCACTGTTTCACCTAATCAGCTCCTATTTTGAGACACCTCTAAGGTATTTGAAGTACTGTACCAAACTTGCTGAGAGTACAGCAGATGCAGAGTATATAGAAACAGTGTCATGCTGCAAGAACTGAAGTGATCCGTTACATCAGTGTTATAGCTGAAAGTGGGAACAACACCAAAGGGTGAAGATTCTTCTTGTAGCCAACATACTTGTCTCAATAACAGGTATTTTTTCCAAGATACTAGTTAAAAAAAACAAAAACAAAAAACAACCAACCACAAAACCATATGAACTAGCAATCCTTGGAATTTCAGCTAGATTGACAGAGTACTCCTACATTTTTCTAATATTGAAAACCAATGGGTTTTAAACACCTATAAAATCAGATTGTTGTCATATTTTTAAATTTACAGTAATTAAGTTTTTAATTGGATAAAGGTGTTTTTAGAATGACAGGTTATTAAAGGTAATAATATTGAATTTTATTTTAATTCAATGGAGGAAAAAATCCTTATTTCTTTGATGTTCTTTGTGGACCAATCCTCTTAGGAGACACTGAGAAGCCCCTGTGATGTTTTATAGGTCCTCATCTCTCAGAGATTATTTTTCATTTTAACTCACATAGAACTATATAAATGCATAGCATGTTATTATACAAATAGAGACAATGGATAAAATCCTGAAGCCATTGAAATCAATGGCAAAGCTCCTATTTTCTTCAGCAGAGCTAGAATTTCTCCAAAAGTTCCTTCCCCAAAGATCTTAGAATCAAAGGCCCAATCCTGCCCTGTGATCAATGCAAGTTGATGAATTTCAGTGCCCTCCTGGAGCCCCATTGCCTTCAGTCTAGTTTTACAGGAGAATATCAAGCAGTGCAGTGTACAGATCATAATGCAAGATCAGAGTCAAAGGTAAGAGAAGAATAAAAGAAAACAACCAGAAAGGGAAATGGGGCTATGAGCAATGGTGTTATGAGCCCATCATTGAGCAAGAGACTAATACAGGCATTCTATGTCCAATGCTGGGAATTGGAACTGGTTCCTCTATTTTTTTCAGAAATTTTTCAGAATTTTTTCAGAAATTGCTGATTGGTCAAAAATAAAACCTGAAATGGGTCAAGTTCAATGGCAATCCAGTTAAAAAGTTTGTGAAAGCAAAATATTCAAAATGGTCAGAATGTCCTGTTTTGACATTTTAGAAACAAGAAGCTTCCTTATTGGATGTAAACAAATTTACTTCATAAAATTTAGCTAATATAGTCTATTTTTAAACTCAAAATTCAAAATCAAAACAAAGTATTTGAAAATTATTAAACAAAGCATCTTGATTGATGCAATTGGATTTTTTTCCAGACTAATAGCTTGCAAAAGTTTTCGGATAGGAAAGTATTTTATATCTCAAAAAAGAGTCAAGGAAAACTGTTTCCCTCCCAACTCTAGTTCAATACAATTTTAAGGAGGCATTCAGGCTCAGCATCTAATGAGATCCTACCAACAGCTCTATGGGGAAAAACACCGGAATCATACAATCTTTCAGAACAATAATCAAAACGCATGCAGTTTACTGATCAGACTGTTCTTCTCCATGCATCTTTCAAGAAATAGATTCCTCAGAGACTAGATTAATCACATTTAAAAGCAACTATAAATTTAAATCAACTGTTTAACATTGCTCTAATTAACATTTCAAGGTAAAAGGAAATGTGATAATTGTAAGTAACAACCTCATGTAGATTTTTGCAGGGTCTATTTTCATGTTGCATTCTTACAGAACTGTGTTAAGTAGTAGAACTTATTTAAAATGTGCTGACATTAGTAAAGACCCTGATATAGTGAACTGCAATTTACACTTGTCTTCAACTTCTAATGGAAGACTTAATAATGTTATATGTCCACAAATCACTCAGCCACTTTACCCTTTCCATATGTGCTGATGAAGTATTTTGCTTAGCTGCCAGTGCAGTATTTCAGGTTAATGGAAACGTTAATTTAATCAACTTGTCTTAGTATAAGTATAGCATAAATCAAAGAATAGTGTTCTGATAATACTTTCTAAAGATTTTTGATTTGTCATGGTCATAGCAAAACTCCCAGACTGGTTCATTTCCCCATGTAACTCTTTGTTTCCTCTAATTATTTTTACAGTTGCCTTTTGTCCATTTCCTCTAGCCCCAAGTGCAGCGACTGATGTGAATAACATTTTCCTCTGGCCCATGCACAGTGCTTCTATTTCC